>NC_133665.1:59650771-59950771 GCF_037893015.1 Macrotis lagotis | reverse complement strand
GCTTGGAATACAATATACCGGAAGGCAAGAGAGCTTAGAATGCAGCCAAGAATGAACTACCCAGCAAGGCTGAAGGTCCTCTTCCAGGGAAAAAGATGGACTTTCAATGAACCAGGGGAATTTCAAAGGTTCCTTTTGGAATGGCCAGAGCTGAACAGAAGGTATGATCTTCAGATACAGGGTTCAGGTGAATCATGGAGATTGGAGGAGAGGGGGGAAATATGAGGGACTTAATGAGGATGAACTGCATGTATAGAAAAATGATACTGATAATATTCATACGAACCATCTCAGTTAATAGAGCAGGTAGAGGGAGCTTTTATAGTTGAAGCACAGGAGAAAGCTGAAGTCAAAGATAAAATATGGTGTAAAAATGGAGTCAATAAGAAAAAAAGGGAAATGGAATGGGAGAAAGAAAAAGGAGAGGGGGAATAGTCCAAGCTATTTCACATAATAAAATTTTTTTTTATTACAATGAGCTATTGCAATGATATGGAAGGGGGGAGGCAAGGGGCAATGAGGGAACCTTTGCTCTCATCAGAGATGGCTAGGAGAGGAAACAGCAAATATACTCAATGGGGTATAGACAACTGGAGTAAGAAGGAGGGGGGAGCAGGGGGAAGGGGTGGGGATGTGAATAAAGGAGGAGAGGATGGACCATGGGGGGACAGTGGTCAGATATAACACATTTTCTTTTTTTTATACTTCTTGCAAGGGGCTGGGATTGGATGGCCTGCCCAGGACCATGGGGCCAGGTGGATTCTGGGCCTAAGGGGTGGTATGGGGGCTCAGGGCTTCTTGGCCCCAGGACCAGGGATCTGTCTGCTGCGCCACTCAGCGACCCTACAGCAGAGTCAGAGTGAAAGGAGAGAGAAAATATAGTACATGGTAGTGGAGAAATAAGAAAGGAGGGAGTTGCGATCAGCAATGGCAACGTTGGAAAAATATGGAAGTAACTTTTGTGATGGAGTTATCATAAAGAATGTGATCTACTCACAACAGAGTTGATGGTGTTGGAACAAAGACTGAAACACATTGTTTGCTAATATTATTTGGGGGAGGGTGCAGGGCAAGTGGGGCTGGGTGGCCTGCCTGGGGCCACATAGCAGGGTGATCATTGGGTGTCTGGGGCCAGATTCGGACCCAGGTGCTCCTGGCTCAAGGGCCAATGCTCTGTCTGCCACCCAGCCACCCCTACTATTATTACTATTTTATTTTATTTTGGGTCTTTTTTTTTCTTCTTTTTGGTTTTTGCAGGGCAGTGGGGATCGGGTGGCCTGCATGTCACATGGCTGGGTGATTGTTGGGTTTACGAGGCTGGATATGGACTCGGGTGCTCGTGGCTCCAGGGCTGGTGCTTCGTCCATTGCACCACCTGGCCATACCTACAATTATTACTATTTTTTTTTTAATTTTAATTTTTTTTCTCCCCTTTACTTTTTTGCCCAAGCAAGTCTATCTATATTCATGGGGGGAGGGGTATTTTGTTTACTTGTAAACAAGTATATTTTATTAATGTAAAGAAAAACATTTGTACAAAATGAGAATAAAAAATAAATTTAAAAAAAAAGAAAAAAACTAAAAAAAATTTCTATGAAAAAAAAAAGAACCAGCTTAGGTCAAATGGATAAAACAATTCAAAAAGTTATTGAGGAGAAGAATGCTTTAAAAAGCAAAACTGTCCAGATGAAAAAGGAGATAAGAAAACTCTCTGAGGAAAACAAATCCTTCAGCTAAAGGAAGCTGATGACTTTGCAAGAAATGAAGACACGATAGTTCAACATCAAAAGAATGAAAAATTAGAAGAAAATGTGAAATATCTCATTGAAAAAAAAAACTGATCTGGAAAACAGATCCAGAAAAGATAATTTTAAAATTATTGGGATACCTGAAAGTCATGATCAGGAAAAAGAGCTTTGACCTCATTTTTAAAGAAATTCTACAGAAAAATTGCCCTGATATCTTAGAAGCAGAGGGTAAAATAGAAATTGAAAGAATCCACCGATCTCCCCTGGAAAGAGATCCAAAAAACTAACAACCTCCAGGAAAATTACAGCCAACTTCCAGAACTCCCAAGTCAAAGAGAAAATATTACAAGCAGCCAGAAGGACACAATTCAAATATCGTAGAGTTGCAGTCAGGATCACACAGGACTTAGCAGAAACTACATTAAGGGCTCATAGGGCTCAGAATATAATATTCTGGAAGGCAAAAGAGCTTGGAATGCAACCAAAATTCAACTACCCAGCAAAACTAAACATCTTCTTCCAGGGGAAAAGATGGACTTTCAATGAAATAGGGGAACTGCAAATGTCCCTGGTGAAGTAACCAGAGCTTAACAGAAAGTTTGGCCTTCAAGTACAGGACTCAGGTGAAATATAGAGAGAGTGGGTGAGAATGGTAAAATATGAGGGATTTATTTATTCATTTATTTATTTATTTTTGCAAGGCAGTGGGGTTAAGTGGTTTCCCCAAAGCCACATAGCTGGGTAATTATTAAGTGTCTAAGGCCAGATTTGAACTCAGGTACTCCTGACTCCAGGACCAGTGCTCTATCCACTGTGCAACCAAGCCGCCCCAATGAGGGATTTATTGATGATGAACTGTGTGTATTCCTGCATGGAAAGATGATACTGATAATAATCATATGAACCTCCTCATTTTTTAAATTTATTTTTATTAAATATATTATTTGAGTTTTACATTTTTCCCCCAATCTTGCTTCCCTCCCCCCTCCCCCCCACAGAAAGCACTCTGTCATTCTTTACTTTGTTTCCATGTTGTACCTTGTTCCAAATTGGGTGTGATGAGAGAGAAATAATATCCTTAAAGAGAAGAGAAGTCTAAGAGGTAACAAGATCAGACAATAAGCTATCTGGTTTTTTTTCTAAATTAAAGGGAATAGTCCTTGCACTTTGTACATACTCCACAGCTTCTTATCTGGATACAGATGGTACTCTCCATTGCAGACAGCCCCAAATTGTTCCCAATTGTTGCACTGATGGAATGAGCAAGTCCTTCGAGGTTGAACATCACTCCCATGTTGCTGTTAGGGTGTACAGTGTTTTTCTGGTTCTGCTCATCTCACTCAGCATCAGTTCATGCAAATCCCTCCAGGCTTCCCTGAAATCCTGTCCCTCCTGGTTTCTAATAGAACAATAGTGTTCCATGACATACATATACCACAGTTTGCTAAGCCATTCCCCAATTGAAGGACATTTACTGGATTTCCAATTCTTTGCCACCACAAACAGGGCTGCTATAAATATTTTTGTATAAGTAATGTTTTTACCCTTTTTCCTCATCTCTTCAGGGTATAGACCCAATGGTGGCATTGCTGGGTCAAAGGGTATGCACATTTTTATTGCCCTTTGGGCATATGAACCTCCTCATTTGATAAAGCAGGTAGAAGGAGCTTTTATAGATGAAGCACAGGAGAGAGCTGAATTAGAAGATATAATATATTATAAAAATGGAGTCAATGGGTGAAAGGGAAATGTACTGGGAGAAAGAGAAAGGAGAGGTAGAATAGGCTAAGATATTTCATATAAAAGATATTTCATGTAGCTTTTGCAATGGTATGGAAGCGGGGGAAGGTGAGGGGGAATGAGGAACCTTCATTCTCATTGGAAATGACTCAGAGAGGAAACAGCATACACACTCAATAGGGTATAGAGTATAGATAGCTAGAAGAAAAAGGAGAGAAGGAGAACAGGGGAGGACGGGGGATGTGGGTGATAGAGAGGGTAGACTAGGAGAGAATAGTCAGATATAACACATTTTTTTTTTTTTTTTACTTTTTGCAAAGTGGTGGGATTGGTTAGTCTGTCTGGGCCACAGGGCCAGATGGTTGCTGAGTCTCTGGGATGGTATGTAGGCTTTGACCCCAGGGCCAGTGCTCTCTCCTGTCCACTGCCCCATAGTACCTTTTTGAAGAGGGATGGAGTGAAAGGAGAGAGAAATTATAATAGATGGTAGTGGGGAGGAATGGATGAGGGGAATTACAATCAGCAACAGCAACAAATAAGAATGTTTTAATAATGTATAAATAAATTAAAGAAAAAAACTAAAAAAAAAAAGAATCTTGCCAGCAATGATTGAGAGAGAGGATTCCTTGTGTTCCTCACAGGGCAACACACTTCCTTTTCTTTATAGATATGGAAAATGTAAGAACTATATTTCCTCCAAAATAAAAGTGGATCTTATATATATAAAAAAAAAGAATGTGAAGGGAGAATTAGTTTTACATTACATTACAAAGACTGGGGTCTGCATGTACTGTTAGATTTGAGTTTTAACTTCAGTCTCATCAAAAACTGATGAGATTAGGGGCAGCTAGGTGGCTCAGTGGATAAAGCACTGGCCCTGGAGTCAGGAGTACCTGGTTTCAAATCCAGTCTCAGTCACTTAATAATTACCTAGCTGTGTGGCCTTGGGCAAGCCACTTAACCCCATTTGCCTTGCAAAAACCTAAAAAAAAAAAAAAAAGCTGATGAGATTGCCCCACCTAGTTCTAAATTAATTTACCTTTTTCTCCATGCTGAAGGAGGTAGCTGTTCTTGCTTATAAGTATAATGAAAAGCTATGTATCAATGTATCAATTACATTGTGACCCCAGTCAATGACTGGCATGAAGGGGCAGGAACAAAACCTTTCAAAGTGTATAAAGGACCTAGCATTTGGGGATTTCCTTGCCCCTCTCCCACCTCAAGAGAGGTGTGCCATTTATTAAGATGTCTTAATAAAAAGCCATTTTAATCACTTAAGACTAGCTATTCATGAGCCATTCATAACAACCTCTACTTCATATTTATAAGGGATATGCTCTGTTAATTGAGAAAGTTCAGATGAGTATTATCAGTGTCATTTTTCTATGCAGGAATACATATAGTTCATCATCATTAAGTCCTTCATATTTTCCCTTTCTCCTCCAATCTCTATGCTTCACCCAAGTCCTGTATCTGAAGATCAAATCTTGTGTTCAGCTCTGGCCATTCCAACAGGAACATTTGAAATTCCCCTGGTTCATTGAAAGTCCATCTTTTTCCCTGGAAGAGGACATTCAGTTTTGCTGGCTAGTTGATTCTCGGTTGCATTCTAAGCTCTTTTGCCTTCCGAAATATTATATTCCAAGCCCTACGAGCTTTTAATGTAGCTGCTGCTAAGTCCTGTGAGATCCTGATTGCAGCTCCACGGTATTTGAATTGTGTCCTTCTGGCTGCTTGTAATATTTTCTCTTTGATTTGGGAGTTCTGGAACTTGGCTATAATATTCCTGGGGGCTGGTTTTTTGGGATTTCTTTCTCAGGGGGAATTAGTGGATTCTCTCCATTTCTATTTTGCCCTCTGCTTCTAGGATATCAGGGAAATTTTCCTGTAGTAATTCTTTGAGAATGATGTCAAGGCTCTTTGCCTGATCATGACTTTTAGGTATTCCAATAATTTTTAAATTATCTTTCCTAAATCTGTTTTCTATATTAGTTGTTTTTTCAATGAGATATTTCACATTTTCTTCTAATTTTTCATTCTTTTGGTTTTTGAAGTATTGAGTCCTGATTTCTCTTAAATTCACAATCTCCCTGAGTTCTATTCTTTGTCTGAAGGATTTATTTTCCTCAGAGAGCTTTCTTATCTCTTTTTCCATCTGGGCCAATTCTGCTTTTTAAAGCATTCTTCTCCTCAATAACGTTTTGAACTGTTTTATCCATTTGACCTAAGCTAGTTTTCAGCATGCTATTTTCTTCAGCATTTTTTTTGGATTTCTTTGACTAAGCTGCTGACTTCATTTTCATGTTTATCCTGCATCTCTTTCATTTCTTCTCCCAGTTTTTCTTCTATCTCCCTCATTTGATTTTCAAAGTCTTTTTTGAGCTCTGTCATAGCCTGAACCCAATTTCTGTTTTTCTTGGAGTCTTTAGATGCAGGAGTTTGTGCTTCCCCATCTTCAGATTGAGTGTTTTGATCTTTCTTGGCCTCATAGGCAAAATATTTCTCAATGGTGTTCCTCTTTTTTCCCTGTTTACTCATTTTCCCAGCCTGAGCCTGTTTTGGGGGTGCTTCCTGAGTTTTTGGGACATTCCCACAAGGATCTCAGTGTGTGAGGCTCTGTCCTCCCTCCTGGTCTGTGAATGACCATATGTGCCCCTCTCTGCCATGGGGCTGAGGTGGAGGGGGGCCCTGCTGTTCTATGGGAGGGCCTAGACTGCAATCAGGATCTGAATATGTTCAGAGCCCCAGAGTCCTGTTCCAGGGGCAGAGGACAGAGCTCTGCAGTCTCTCTTCACTCCCCTCCCTCAGCTCAATGGGCTCATGCCCTGGGGGCTCCTGCTTACCGGCTCCACCTGCTTCTGTTTCCTGGATCTGTTCCCCTGCAGTTCCCCCAAGTTGTGCTTGCTGCTCCCCAGGGTGTAAATCAGGAAACTCACCCCCCTCCCTGCTGTGAGCGCCCTGGGGCTGCCTCCGGGAGGCTGAAATTCTTTCGCTCTGGCAGGCCACCCCTCTGGTGGGCCACCCCTCTGGCGGGCTGCCCCTCCAACCCCGGGGAGCAGAGCCTTTCTGCTCTTTTCCAGGTTACCTTGAGTAGGAGAACTGCCTCACTGAGTCCCTCTGTGGGTTCTGTCTCTCGAAAATTTAGTTAGAGTCCTTAGTTTATAAGTTCTATGAGAGAGAGCCTAAGAGATAATCCTCTTTTGTCTCTATCTTGGCTCTGCCCCCTCTTTTTTTTTTTTTAGTTTTTGCAAAGCAATGAGGGTAAGTGACTTGCCCAAGGCCGCACAGCTAGGTGATTATTAAGTGTCTGAGGCAGGATTTGAACTCAGGTAATCCTGACTCTGGCGGTGCTCTATCCACTGTGCCACCTAGCTGCCCCAACCTTTGAATAATTAAAATTAAGACTTACAGACCTGTAAAAAAAATTTATTTAAGGCAATGGAGTTAAGTGAGTTGCCCAAGGTCACATAGCTAGGCAATGATTAAGTGTCTGAGGCTGGATTTGAATTCAGGTCCTTCTGCCTCCAGGGTCAGTGATCTAACCACTGTGCTACCTAGCTGCCCCTGGACAGGATGTTTTTGAAAGGTGTGCTAAAAGATACCCAGAGTCACAAGGCCATTAGGACCACTGCCAAGGTAGGACCCTGATGCAGCTGGTGTTTCCTGCCCCCCCTCCACCAGATGGGGCAGATTGTAATTCAAATATCCCTACAATTCTCCAGCATTCTTTTTTTCTTTATCTGTTCTGAGATGAGAGGGGTTAACAGAGAAATGGGCTGTAATGGTCTTGTTAGTGATTCCCATAACTGAGATACATCTCCAGGGGAGGAGAAATTGGGGAAGGCAAAGAGGTTTGCTGAATATTCCCCCCCCCCTTTTTTTAGGTTTTTTGCAAGGTAAATGGGGTTAAGTGGCTTGCTTAAGGCCATGCAATTAGGTAGTTATTAAGTATCTGAGGCTGGATTTGAACTCAGGTACTCCTGACTCCAGGGTTGGTGCTCTATCCACTGTGCCACCTAGCCACCCAATATTACCCCTTTTCTTGCCATCCTTCCCAAGAGCTGCCTCCTCTCCTCAATGACTGGGTTGTGAGGAGGGTCTCTCCATACTTTCTGGGATGCTTTTCTTTTTTCAACATCTAAACTAGTCTTTATTTAAAGGGACTTTCCTTTTCTAAAAGTGCAGAAGGGACTCAGGGACAAAATAGGATTAAAAACTGAAAAGCTCCTCATCCAATTTTTTTTCCTTCATTTTCTTCAGTCTGGACTTTCTGCCAGAACTAGTTGTCTTCATTGCCCAAGTACAAGAAAACTTGTTAGTCTTGTCAATTACTTTTAAAACTTTTATAAGATTTAATACTTATTTTTCCTTAAAACAAATTATACAGAGTAGTACCTAAAACTTACTGAGATGTTCAGAAGGTGAATGAAATCCTGTGTGAGATAAAAACTATGCTCACAGGATTTGAGAGTCCAGAGGCCGAATCAGGGAGTGGAAAAGGTTTTTATATTTCCTTGAGGAAGGACACCTTCCATTACAAAAAGAGGAAGTGTGTCAGAAATAATAATGTGCACGTTATTTTTATAGTAATTAATAGCCCTACTTCTAAATTCTGTTTTATCTCACTATTAGCTGGTAAGACAAGCTCATAATCTCTTCCCTAATATTATCCAAGCAATGTAAAGCAAATTCAATCCTCCTCATCCTAATTATTCATAATTAATCTCTATTCTATTAGAAAGTTATAGTTTTCAATCTCTTATTACCATAATTATCATAGCTAATCTATACCCTATAAAAAGTTAAGTTCTACAAAACCTTATTTCCTTTGACCAAATTAGGAGATACCCAATCAGAAAAAGAGTCACTTTAATTTTCTTAAAACTACCTCATGGAACTACCTCCATGATATGGAAACCAGATAATATTTTTCTTTTTACTTTCTCAGTGACCCCCAATGATGAGAAAACTTTATTTGAAGGTCAGTTTCACCACCAGCATAAGAATGTTTTCTTTCTCTATATGAACAAAGCCCAAAGGCAAGACAGAAAGAGAAGTTCCATTTAAAGTAAGTGGAGACATTAAATTCTTGTGAATCTACCTTCCTAGGCAAAGCCCAGAAACTGTATGAAAAAGATTTTTATGAGGAAACTTCACAGGAGAGCATCTCTCACACCTAGAATTACCCCCAAGATCTCAAAACTTTCCTGCAATCTTTAAAACAATTAATTGCCAAACTTTTTAATGATTAATCTCCAAACCTCTAGAATCTGCTTTAATGATTCTAGTAGTTCTATTAAATTTTCTTATTTTATTTCAGTAGTCCCAACTTGGCCAATGCTGTAAGGACAGAAAAAAAGTTTCTTATAGGCTTATCCTTTTTCCTCATAATCTAATCTCAATCATCAATCTTTCCCAAGAGCTAAACTACAGCTCTTAGTTTTTTCTGGCTGGTCTGCTCTGTAAACATCTTTCAAGGTAAATCTAGTTCCCAGCACAAACACAACACAGATAGCTTACAAACAAAGAGATATAAAAACAGACAATGATAAAACAAATACAAACACAAAGTGAAAAATTTAATTTACCTGTTACCTGGGGAGACAGAGGGGAAAAAAGAGAACCATAGGCTAGCAGAGAGGCCAATTATAAGTGTGTCCTGTTCATTTACCAAACTCTCTTAACTTTGGTAGGGAGGGTGGACAAGTGAAGCTGGAAGGGGCAGAATTAATGGCACTGAAGTGTGAAGAAAAAACAAAACAAGCAGCCAATTTAGACAAGAGAAGCCAGAGGATATCCTTACCAGAACCAGGTCAAGGGAGGCACCCTAGAGTTTTCCTCAAAATGAAATACAAGTTTAATAAAAGAGTGACGCAGGATTGGAGCAGCAGCAAAGGTCTGAGGACTCCCGAGACAAATGGTGGTGGTGGTGGTGGGGAGTCAGAAAGTTCATTAGGCCGGTCCAGGACCGATTTCACCTCTAACACCAATTAATGTCAAAGGTAATGGAACCAGGCTCTAACTTGTGGGTGGTTAGAGGCAAAACAGAGCAGGCTAAAGACAGAATCATGAGGACACAAACAAGTTTAATTAATTTCTGGGAGAGAAAAATGACTTTGCAAACAGAAGCCCTGCCTCCCTCCAGGAAGGGTTCACTGGAGCTGCTGCCAAGGTTAGGACCACTTATATACATGAAAGAGACTGGCCTACAACACAATCATTCTTAGGTCTTGAGACAATTCTCACAGTTGACTTTTCTTGGGGCAGTACAAGTATTCTTGGGTCTCCTGGGAATAGTCATTGTCTCAAGTGTGGGGGGTCACGATTACTCTGTAAGGTATAGAACCAGTGCCATTCTAGAGCACAAAATTATTACTGGGCCTTAGCTGTGGGAAACAAAGCATCTCTAAAATATTTTGATAATATATATGTATTACATACATAACATTATATCACCATGTGCATATATAATATAGAAATGTTTGTTGGATATTACTTATAACACATTATATATTTTATATAAAATATGTTAGCATATTATAAATATACCATATTATACATCTATATATGCATATATTCATTAAACACACATAACAGTCATCTTTATATTGCTATATATTATGTAATACATCTTTATGTATAAAAATGTGTACACATATAGACACTGCACATATGTAAATATATTTATACATATATGCATAAATGGGACAGTTAGGTAGTGCAATGGTTCGGAGAAGCAGGGCTCACGACTCTAGATGCCCGGGCGCAGGCAGGCAGGGGGGCGCGAAAGGCGGCTCGTGGGGTTGGGGCTTGAAGACAGCCCCCCGGGGGGCATCCTGTTTGGAGGTGGCATCGGTTGTGGCCTTTGCGGGTATCCTGGGGGCCTGGCGGGGAGCCAGCGCGCGTGGAGCCCGGACTAGGCTGCAGGGTCCGCGAGCTGGGGCCGGAGGCGGCGCCGGCCCAGACCCCCGGCCGCGGGCGGGAGCGGGGGGCCCGGGGGCCGTGCCCACAGCCGTTGGGCCCTTCCCCCTCGCCAGCTGGGGGGCCGGAAGGTGGGGTGGGGCGTTCCAGGCCCGGCCTGCCCCGCCCCGCCTCCTGCCCTTCTTCGCCCGGGGCTGGGGCTCGGGCCCGGAGTCTGGCCAAAGATGGCGCTGAGGGTGGTGTCCGCGCTGAAACGGGGGCCCGGCGGCCCGGGCCTGGCGCTCCTTCGCTCAGGTCAGGTTTTCCCCCGTCTCCGAGCCTGGCAGGGCTGGTCAGCTGCGGGGGGCCGGGCCGGACCGCGGAAAGGAGCAGAACTGGCCAGCCCCGCGTTGGGCCGGCCCGCAGGTCCCTAAAGCCTGGGGCTGGCGGGTCGGGTTAATGTTGCCGGGACAAAGTAGCCAGGGCTGCCCCCTGACAGCTGCTCCCGCCACTTCCCTTGCCCGGTGACTGCAACCCTGACCATTGCCCTGCTCTCTGCCCTCTGCCCGGTGCTCTTTCTTGTCTGATCTCCCTTGCTTACATACCCACTTTTATCTCCTTCCCCACCAAAAGCCCTAGGAGAGGAAATGGCGTTCTGTCCCTAAAAATAAATGCTTGTCATTTTTTCCCTTAAGTGCCCTGGACCTTTGAAAAAGTTATAAAAAATATTAGGTCAGGGATCTGGGGCTTAGCCTCAGGAGAAGAATGTAAAGGGTCAAGTCCCTTCAGAGAAGGAGAAAACTGGCTCTGTCTAGGTGGATAGCAAAGTCCTAGGAGGTGTACTAACCCTGCAGAAAAGGTAATGGGGGAAATGTGCTTCTATATTCACAGGAACCTTTTCTACTCCACACAGACTGGAAAAAATGCCGAGCTCCCTAGGATTTCCAGCAACAACATCAAGAAGACCATATAGTAATCACCGAATTCTAGTGGATATGGATCAAAATCTTGGTAATGCCTATAGGAACTTTGTTCTAAATTACCTCTCTGTTGAGAGTTAGGTTTATTCTTTTCTTTTGTTTACTTTACCCCCTAGGCTTTAAAAGATTTCACTTATCTGTCATCTAGTTTTTACCCAATTTAATCTGAAAGAGATTACACAAGAAAAGTACATCAATTAATGGACCAAAAGTCATATATCATTAAAATTGGAAAAAGGCCTCGGAGATCATCTAGTCCAATTCCTTAATTTTTTGCACATGAGGAAAAATGAAGCCCAGGGAGGTGAAATAACTAATCCAAGTTAATAATATATGGATGGGGCGGCTAGGTGGCCCTGGAGTCAAGAGTGCCTAAATTCAAATCCAGCCTGGGACATTTAATAATTACCTAGCTGTGTAGCCTTGGGCAAGCCACTTAACCCCATTTGCCTTGCAAAAACCTAAAAAAGATAAATAAATAATATATGGCTAACTGAAGACTTTTCACTAAAATCTACCCCTCCAACTGAATCTCCTAATTCTTTTATACCTTGTCACTGCCTTTTGAATTTAGGCTATACACTACGGCCTAATGATCTTTTTCATATAAATATAAATATATTTGCAACTAAAGTATAGTTTTTCCAATATTAATTAATTAGTAAAAATTTTTTAAATTAAATTTTATTTCTTTAATTCACCAAAATCTGCATTCTCTCCTTTTAAATCTCTTCCCTCCCACCTCATTGAGAAAGAAAGAAAAACCAAACTCCTGTTATAAATATGTCTACTTAAGTAAAACAAATTCATATTAGCCTTGCACCTCTCTTCCCCGCCCCCCCAAAAAATGTCTCATTCTGTACTGAATCCTCAAGTCCTCTGGAATCATGTTTGATCATTACTCTGATCTGTGTTGCTAAGACTTTCAAAGTTGTTTATCTTTACATTATATAAATTTTATAAAATATTATTGTATAAATTATTCTCCTGGTTCTGCTCACTTCACTCACTATTAGTTCGCACACATCTTAGCAAGTCTCTCAGAAACAATCCCCTTTGACATTTCTTATAGCACAATAGTATTCCTAAAGCACAATAGTATATACCATAATTTCCTCAACCAAATTGATGGGCAATCCCCTCAGTTTCCCATTCTTTGACTCAAAAAAAAAAAAGTTATTTATATTTCTCATGCCATGACTCCTTGTAACATTCCCTCCACCCTCCCTTAATCTAGAAGCTCTGGATTTTGGCTATGATATTTCTGGGAATTTTCTTTTTGAAAATTTTTAAATTTTACATTTAAATACAAAATAAGAAAAGGATAAAAAATTGCCATGAACACAGCAGACCATAAGAGCGAGTTCAATATAAAATAATCAATTTCTATTTCAAGAAAACCTATGTAAAAGCTATTAAAGCTATCCAGTTTTACTTGCTTCCTTCTTGGTTTTCTTTTGTTCTCTGCTTTGTACTTTTTACTTTTTTTTTCCTTTAGAATTTTGATTTCGGAGTTTCAGAATGTTGCTTTCTATTTCCACTTTACCCTCTGGTTCTAGGAGAGCTTAGCTATTTTCTTTCATGATTTTTTTTTTCAAATATGATATCTATGCTCTTTTTTTTTTTTGTTATGACTTTTAGTTAGCCAAATCATTCTTAGATTCTATTTTCCTCTACTTGTTTTCCTGGACATTTGTCTTTGCTAGGAGATAACTTACATATTTTTTTTTAGTTTTTTTTGACTATATTTTATTATTTCTGATTGTCTCATGGAGTTATTAGTTTCTAATTCATGCTAATGTTAATAGTTGACCATAGTTACTCTTGTGCCAAACTGTTAATTTCTTTCCCAATTCTTTCTTCATGGCTTCTATTTATTTTCTGATTTGTTTCCTTAAATACTTTAATTTAATTCATAAAGGCATTTTTAGTTCTCTTTTTTAACTTGCTTCATTTTTTTGAAGAACCATAGTTGAATTTGTGTGAAACCTGTACTTTCCTTTGCTTATAGATATAATGGAGTCATTCTTTTCTGGATTTGTGTCTTGAGTGTCCCTATCATAGAAATAGTTTTTTATGATGTATTCTTTTTTTTTTGTTTGCTTATTATTCCATCCTGTTTCCTATCTTCAGACTTTGTGTTATGGTCATTCTCTGCATACTCCTCGTGGAATATCTGGATCTGTTCCTGCTTTCCAGGCCTATTGATTGCCATGTTATTCCAGAATCTCAGGGGCAGCTGAGGCTAAGGACCTGAAAGTTTTCCTTGTACCCAGAGTCTGATCAAAGGCTCAGTACTACCCCTTAGTCTGAGTTCTGAATGTTTCTGACCTGGGTTTGGAACAGACCTGACGGCTTGTTCCGTTTGAAGTTTCAAAAGACGGATGTCAGGTTCAGCCCACTATCAGTCACCTGGAAAGTGGTACTGGTTCAGAGTGATAGAGCGATAGGCTTCTCTTTGGTCTGAGATTTTTACTCTGTCTATTCCCTTACAGGCTTTAGACTGAGTTGGAAGCTGCTACTTGCTCAGTACATTCTAGAGTCTATGATTTCTCCTCATCCTGAATTTGACCCAGAACTGGGTAGTGAGCCACAACGCTGCTAAGAGACACTTGTTCCCATAGTCTATACAAGCCTAGGCCTCTCCTGGATCTGGAACTACTTAATCTTTACTTCATCCTCTGCACTATTTGCTAGGCCTTGTCCCCAATGTGCTGATCTCTTTCTGTCTCCTCAAACTAACCATGACTGGAGAAAAGACTGATTTTTTTTCTCAGATTATTTTGATCACGATTTAGTCTGACAAGTTTTATGGATCTTTTTGGAGATGTTGTAGAGAGAGGGAGTACTGTTGCTTTTTTTATATATTTAAATATTTATATATTTATATATTTTTATATATTATATTTCTTTTTATTTTTGTATAAATGATGTTTTTTTATATATTACTAAAATATTATTGTTTAAGAGTAAACATAATACCCCCTCCCCCAAATATAGACCCTCATGAGCAGTAAAGAGAAATAATTAAAATTAAAAATAATAATAATAATAGGGGCAGCTACGTGGCACAGTGGACAGAGCACCAGCCCTGGAGTCAGGAGCACCTGGGTTCAAATCTGGGCTCAGACACCCAACAATCACCCAGCTGTGTAACCCTGGGCAAGCCACTCCCACCCCATTGCCTTGCAAAAACCCAAAATAAAATAAAATAATAATAATAATAATAATAATAATAATAATAGGGGCAACTAGTTGGTGCAGTGGACAGAGCACTGGCCCTGGAGTCAGGAGCACCTGGGCTCAAATCCAGCTTCAGACACCCAACACTCACCCAACTGTGTGGCCCTGGACAAACCACCCAACCCCATTTTCCCTGCAACCCCCCCCCAAAACATAATAATAATAATAATAATAAATGTGCTTCAGTCTGTGTTCCAACACTACCAGCTCTGTCGCAGGTGGGTTCATGATAAGTCCATCATAAAAGCTACTTCCATATTTTTCCGCTGTTGCCATTGCTGATCGCAACTCCCTCCATTTGTACTTCCCCACTACCATACACTATATTTTCTCTCTCCTTTCACTCTGTCCCTTTTCTTAAATGTGCTGTAGGATAGCTGAGTGTCACAGCAGACAGATCATTGGCCCTGGAGCCAAGAAGCCCCCAGCCCACATACCACCCCTGAGGCCCAGCAATCACCCAGCCCTGTGGTCATCTAATCCCAGCCCCTTGCAAGAAGTAAAAAAGAAAATGTGTTATATCTGACTGACCACTCTCCCCCACAGTCCACCTTCTCCTCCATCACTCACATCCCCCCTTCCCCATCCCCCTTCTCTCCTTCTTACTCTAGATGTCTATACACCATTGAATATATATGCTGTTTCCTCTCCGAGCCACCTCTGATGAGAGCAAAGGTTCACTCATTTCCCCTCGCCTTTCCCCCTCCCATATCATTGCAATAGCTCATTGTAATAAAAAAAAATCTTATTATACAAAATATCTTAGCCTATTCCACCTCTCCTTTCTCTTACTCCCCATTACATTTCCCTTTTAGCTATTGACTCCATTTTTACAATTATTATATCTTCAAATTCAGCTCTCTCCTGTGCTTCATCTATGAAAGCTCCTTCTACTTGCTCTATTAAATGAAAAGTTTTTTATGAGTATTATCAGTATCATTTTTCTATGCAGTAATACATGTAGTTCATCATCATTAAGTCTCTCATATTTTACCCTTCTCCTCCAGTCTCTATGTTTCATCTGAGTCCTGTATTTGAAGATCAAACTTTCTGTTCATCTCTGGCCATTTTAACAGGAACATTTGAAATTCCCCTAGTTCATTGAAAGTCCATCTTTTTCCCTGGAAGAGGACATTCAGTTTTTCTGAGTAGTTGATTCTCAGTTGCATTCTGAGCTTTTTTGCCTTCCAGAATATTATATTCCAAGCCCTACAAGACTTTAATGTAGTTGCTGCTAAGTCCTGTGTGATCCTGACTACAGCTCCATGATATTTAACTTGTATCCTTCTGGCTGCTTGTAATATTTTCTCTTTGACTTGTGAGTTCTGGAACTTGGCTATAATATTCTTAGGGATTGTTTTTTTTGGGGGGGCTTGGGTTTTGTTTTTTTTTTTAGGATTTTGCAAGGCAAATAGGGTTAAGTGGCTTGCCCAAGGCCACATAACTAGGTTATTATTAAGTGTCTGAGACCAGATTTGAACTCAGGTACTCCTGACTCCAGGGCTGGTGCTCTATCCACTGCGCCACCTAGCTGCCCCCATATCCCAATAATTTTTAAATTAGCTTTCCTGAATCTGTTTTCCAGATCAGTTGTTTTTTCAATGAGATGTTTCACATTTTCTTCTAATTTTTCATTCTTTTGGTTTTGAAGTATTGTGTCTTGACTTCTCATAAAGTCAGTAGCTTCCTACATCTGAAGGATTTGTTTTCCTCAGAGAGCTTTCTTATCTCTTTTTCCATCTGGCCAAATCTGCTTTTTAAAGCATTCTTCTCCTCTATAACTTTATGAACTTTTATCCATTTGACCTGTGCTGGTTTTCAATATGTCATTTTCTTCAGCATTTTTTTTAACCTCCTTGACTAAGCTGCTGACTTCTTTTTCATGTTTTTCCCTGCATCTCTCTATTTTCTTTTCCCAGTTTTTCTTCTATCTCCCTTACTTGATTTTCAAAATCTTTTTTGAGCTCTGTCATAGCCTGAGCCCAACTTCCATTTTTCATGGAGTCTTTAGATGCCGGAGTTTGTACTTCCTCATCTTCAGATTGAGCAGGATTCTTGGGAATCACAGAAAATGTATTTCTCAATGGTATTCCTCTTTTTTTCTCTCTCTGTTTACTCATTTCTCCAGCCTGTGCCTGGTTTTGGGGTGCTTCCTGAGTTTTTGAGTATTATTGGGACATATACCTACACAAGGATCTCAGTGTGTGTGAAGCTCTGTCTTCCCTCCCAGTCTGTGAATGAACACAAGTGTACCCCTCTGCCATGGATCTAAGGTGGGGGGAACCTGCTGTTCTATGGGAGGCCTAGACTGTGATCAGGATCTGAATGTGGTCAGAGCTACCTTGGGTATGCTAAGTACTCACTGAGTGCCCTGAGGGCTGAGCTTCATGTGCTTGCTCTGGCAGAGGTCCCCCTGCTGATCTTTCAAATTGTGCCTGGTGCTCCCCAGGGTGTAGGTTGCAACTAGGCACCCTGGGGCTGCCTCCGGAAGACTGAAGTTCCTTCACTCTGGCAGCCTCCCCTCTAACCCCATGGAGCGGAGCCTTTCCACTATTTTCCAGATTACCTTGGGCTGGAGAACTGCCTCACTGGACCCCTCTGTGGGTTCTGTCTCTCACAAATTTAGTTAGAGTCCTTATTTTATGATTTTTGAAATATTATAGAGAGAGAGAGCACCTAAGAGAGGCTCTTCTCCTGTTGCCATCTTGACTGTACCAGGAGTACTGTATTTCTTCCAGCTATTCCACTATCTTGACTTGTCATACATTTTCGACATATTTTAGTAGTATTGAATCCCATGGTTCTTATTAGTTTGTTGGACTTGTATATAATATATAGTCAGCACATTCCCCATCCTTATTAAGAAATGTGTAGTGTAAAGAGCATAAAATGGCATAACTGGCAAGTTTGTACTAAGAAAATAGAGGTTAGATATAAAGGTTTATTCTCTCAGATTTACCATAAACCTATAGATGAAGACCATTGGTCCAAGATGACTCCCCAAACCCAGAGAGACAGGAACGATTATCCAAAACCAAAGGATGGGGGGGGGAATCATTAATCATTAACTCATTAATCTCCTCTTTATGAAAGTAGTACAATATCAAGTTGTCTAATTGTTTCTCAAGGACAATCATCCTTATACAATACTATGTAATGAATTATCTCTTCCTAGACTTTAAGCATCATAAGGGCAAGAAAAGTTTTCCAAATTTTTAATCAATTGTCTGCCTGAGTTTTTAATTAGCAAGGGGGGGGGTTCCCAATGAATCTTGACTTCCCTAGTGGCAAAGGTGACTGAGGTATGAAAGCTGAGAATTCTCTAAAAATATCAGATTTTATCAGGAATATGATTTTGAGAAACTTAATATATTTTGACATTCTCCCATTTTGACTAAAGGTAAAGTCATTATGTCAGCTATAGATGAACTGAAGATGGGTAGGAAAAAAAGCTGAGGGGCATATTAGAGGGAAAGATAGCCTCTCTTGGAGACCTAGGGTTGCTAGAAGAATAGGCAGGTAACAAACATAAAGTCTATCTATGGGACAGGGTTTAAAGATGGACAACACATTTGCAGAGACCAAGGGGAAAGTTACAGAGATAAAAAGGAGGCAGTCCCCTTTGATTAAACAACCTGTGTAAAGAATTTAGAAGTGCAAGAGGGAGAAAATCAACTATAACTATAACATAAAATTCTGGTCCATTTCTTCTGGAGATATCTGATGGCGTTCTGTCTGCAAAGTATGTCAGTGACCATGCTTTTCTAAGTATATTCTGGATACTTGTAAGTATCTTCCTTTTTGGTAAAAGAAATAATCTCAAAACAAATTTTTCTTGAGAAATAATCAAGCCTATTATTAGAAAAAGAAAATTGGAACCCCCCCCCCCCAGACCAGGAAACAACAATTTTAGTTGGTCAATAGTCAGTGCTGATATGCACAGTTCATTGTTCTTGGCCTTATCACTTTATTTCCCCCATTTTGAAGATGCTGTTTTACAATCATTTTACTATAATTGACTCCTTATAGGTTTATGGTAAATCCTTTGAAAAGTCATCATGAACAAATGACCTCCACCTTTATGGTAATTCCTAGAGAATAAATGTCTAATCTATATTTTCTTTCATTTTATTTTAACCTCTCATTTTAAGATTTACACAATACAAATATATAAAAAGTAGTTTAAATACAAGGTTGTTTGGGAGAGTGAGCAGCAGCAGTTGGGGGATTCAGAAAGTGTTTTTATGTGTAAAGGTGGGCTCTAGGGTGCTATGATTGGAATTAGAACAGACCTGGATTTAAATTTTGCCACAGACATAATAATTATGTGACTGGGCAAGTCTTTTCACTTCTCTGAGCCTCAGTTTTCTTATCTATAAAATGAATGAATGGAAAGGTGTTTTATTAAGTTGTTGTTTGTCTTCATTCTCAAAGACCACGATATCCAGGAAGTGATGAAAGCTTCACTTTCTCCCATACCATCTGGGTCCAGTAGCCAGATATGGATTGGGATGTCTGGAGATGGCTCTGGATACAGTGGAAGACCTTGGCCTTTTTTAAGCTAAGGGCTTCTTTTCCAGGTCATAGTTTGACTCAGACTACACAACCTCTGTGAGTAAAAGGAGTGACCCTACTGCTGGCAAATTGGGCTACACAACTTCTCTCATCTCTTTTCTTTCTTTCTTTTTTCTTCCCATACTTTTGAGTACTCTGCCCAAAGATGTGATAAGGCTTCAAATCATTCTGGCTCTCCTCTATTAACCAGCAATAGGTCTCCTGCTAAGCTCACTTAGTCAGTTTTTGGACCCTGATTGACTCAGACTGAATGCAAACAGCAATTGTTTCTGTTTTGACTGGAAAACCTGAAGGTTTTCCCCCCTCAAATTGATTTTTTTTTGTTGTTGGAATTGTGTAAAAGAGGATGTTCTTTGCTTCATTTCCTTCTTTCTTGCCTTAATGATTGAAGAACCCTGAGGGTCTTGTCCCCCCAAGTTTAACTTTCTTTTGACTAAGTAAGAGTGGTTATTCTTGGCCTCATGTCTCTCTTACTTAGCCTTAATCATTGAATGGGCATTGCCTCAGTCAATCTGAGACCTAGGAAAGCCCTTAGCTTAAAAAGACCAAGGTTACCCATTGCATCCAGGATCATCTTGATCTATACCTGGCCACTGGACTCAGAAGAAAGTGAAACTAGTAACCTCCCTTTCACTTGCATATCATAGCATCACCCCCAGATGTTCTGAACTTTGAGAAGGAAGGACAAACAACAACAATTAAGTACTTAATTATGTACCAAATACTAGTCTTAATGTTGTGGCTACAAATAGAAAAGCAAGGCCATCTCTGCTCTGAAAGAATTCACATTCTAATAAGAGGAGAATTTCAGAAAAGGAATGGATAATGAATTCTGTCTTGGACATAATGAGTTTGAGAGGCCAAAGGAATACCCATTTGGAGATATGTAATAGGCAGTTGGAGATTTAGGACTCTAGAACTCAGAAGAAAAACTAGAGCTGGATGATAAAGAGATGAATTTTAATTCATCTACCAGTTGTAGAAATGACAGTGGAATCCATGGGATCTACTGAGCTTACCATGAGAAAATATGCAGAGAAGAGTCTCAGATTAGAGTTTTGGAGACCTATACAGAGAAAGAGGGTTGTATAGAGAAGGATTCAAGGATCCGACAGAGGAAGCTAAGGAGTCATCATCCTAGTAGGAGTTGAGTCAGGAGAGAGAAAAAAGAGTGCTAATATATTTAAGTGTTGCTGAGAAGTCAAGAAGGATGAGGATTCAGTAAAGATCATTAAGCTTGGCAAATTAAAATTCATTGGTTACTTTGGAAAGGAGTCTGAGTAGAGTGAGAACACTGGAAATGATTATGCATACATAGGTTAAAATATGTACCAGTAGAGGGAGTTCTACAAAGAACTGTAGAAAAGTATTGAAATTTTATGATAAATATGTATTTTAAAGCAAACAAACTCATTGTTAAATATGTCCCAGTGGTTTCAGGAATAATGTAGTATGATAGAAAACATGAGAAGTAGTGTATGGAGACATCTGTCATCTGCTAATTGTGCAACCTTGGAATCAGTCACTCAACCTGAATTTGTTTCCCCATCTATAAAATAAAAATAAGGATTATGCTGATAAAAATGAAATAGTATCTATAAATCACTCTAGGAATTATAAAGCGTGACTTGTTTCAGCCATCTACTATCTATTAAATTTTCTTTAAGATTTTCCATGGGGAGAAATAGAAATATATTAGATAAAAAAAATTACATTAGTTTAATTTTCTGTTATAACAATAAAATAAAATAATTTTTATATTTCTAATTTTTGAAATTTTATGTATAGAAGAGTCAAGATCTGATCCCAGTAGGTTTGCTACTGTATCAGATTCTTTAGTAGTTCTACCTGCTGAGAGTCTGATTTGAATGTTAGGCTCCTTAAAGCTTAGAATTGATGGAAGACTGATTAATCCGAAATAGACTTCCTTATGAAATGATCGGAAAATAAAATGATTGCAACAAGGGACCAATTTATAAAGTAGAACACAAATTTGAAAAAAGTATTTTCCACTGGAAGACATACATATATAAACACATATACATCTACATTTCTGCTGAATATCTTCCAAAGCTTGATTGATTGTAAGACTACAACTGTGAAAAGTAGTGTTATACAATTTTGTGGCCTAGGGACACTGATAATATACTGTTAAATATTTCACAACCAATTCTCCAAGAAAAAAAAATAGACACATGATACATTTTTACTTTTAATCTACATTATTAACATTTTCTCCTTCACTTTCCTGAGTCTTGACACAACAAAACAGTAAATCAAGCTCTGGTTTGTAGCATTTGTAAAAACTAACTGGGGCAGCTAGGTGGCTCAGTGGATAGAGGAGGATCTGAGTTCAAATCCAGCCTCAGATACTTAATAATTACCTAGCTGTGTGACCCTGGGCAAGTCTCTTAACCCTATTTCCCTTGCCAAAAAAAAAAAAACTGGCTCCAGCATTCCTTTAAATAAATTGCTTTAAAGTAACTCTGCCAGGAAAAAGTTCAGTAATTACAGGTGTCATGGTTGGCAAATAGTATAAATAAGACTTTATAAATGAGTCCAGATTTTTGGTGGCAAGTTTAGCCTCACCACCCCCAACAAGCTTCTTTCTAGCATTTCAAATCCCTATTAAAATGTTGTTTAGCTATGAGATAATTTTGGAGCTCTTCTTCAAGCCTCCTTAAATCAGTGCTGATACTATTTCCTCCAGAGCACTTTGGGATCTTTAGAGATGATATAATGGTGGAGTAGTTGATAGGAGGTAAAAAAAAGATCAGCATTGGGGTTGGCTAGGTGGTGTTGGGGTTGGCTAGATGGTGTAGTGGATAAAGCACCAGCCTTGGAGTCCGGAGTACCTGAGTTCAAATCCGGCCTCAGACACTTAATAATTACCTAGCTATGTGGCCTTGGGCAAGCCACTTAACCCCATTTGCCTTGCAAAAACCTAAAAAAAAAAAAAGAAGCTAAAAAAGATCAGCATGATATAGTATATAGAATACCAGACTTGATATAAAAAGACTTGGATTCAAATCCTGACCCAGCTTATTTACTACATTTGTAAACTTGGGCATGTCACAAAACCTATCTTGGCTGAAGTTTTTTCCTCCATAAATTCAGTTGGTTGAACTAGTTAGGATTCTTTTTTTTTTTTTTATCATTTTAATATTTTATTTTATTTTTTAGAAAGATTATATTTATTTTGAGTTTTACAATTTTTCCCACATTCTTGCTTCCCCCCCCCCCCCACAGAAAGCATTCTGTTCATCTTTACATTGTTTCTATGGTATACATTGATCTCAGGAGAATGTGATGAGAGAGAAATCTTGTCCTCAAGGAAGAAAAATAAATTATAAGAGATAGCAATTATAAGAGATAGTCTTTGTTCAAACTCCACAATTCTTTTTCTGGATACAGATAGCATTCTCCATTGCAGATAGCCCCAAATTCTCCCTGATTGTTGCACTGATGGAATGAGTAAGTCCATCAAAGTTGATCATCATCCCCATGTTGCTGTTATAGTTAAGATTCTTAATTAGTGATCTGTGAACTTGTTTTTAAAAATATTTTGATAATCATATTTTAATATAATTTATTTTCTTTGTTAATCCTGTATGTGACTTTGTAACCCTTATTTTGAGAAGGGATCCATCCCTGCTGTCACTCAAGCTGCCATGAGCATTACCAGGCTGTTAAAGGGTTTCTCTGGAGGGATGTTACCAGGCTTCCAAAATGGGGGGTCCAGGACACAGAAAAGATGAAACATCCCTGGCCTAGATAATCTCAGAACTACCTGCTGTAAATCCTATATAGGGTTCTCCTCATGCTTAAAGGCAAAACAGATAATTTAAAAGCTTAGAGAAATATATTCCTTTGGAGTTTACTAGAACCTAAAAATACCATTTTTTCTTCTTCAAAAAAAATTTGGTGCATATGGAACCTGTTTTTCTAGACAAATGACAAGAACAGTCTGACAAAAAGTCCTTTGTTTTACAGAATCAGTATAAAATAGCCAGACAACATGTCCTCCTCTAGATTCCAGTTGCCTTTGAATTCTAAAGATTCTTGGCTCTGACATTTGGTGGGGGTGGGGGGGGGTAGGCAGGTCCTTTTTGGAGAAGAAAGGGACAGATTTTAAAGTTTTTTCTGTTGTAGATTTGAATCTATTAAAAATAAAACTGGGAATCTTGAAAAGAGCTATCAAAAGACTTTACTCAGAACTTCATCCTTTTTTTTTTCTTAAATAGCTAAATCCTTTTCTTTTAGGGTGAGTTGATTTGTATTCATTTTTGCTGTTTCTTTATGTTTTACCACCTTTGAGCATGTTGGCTGTTTCCAATCTTGTAAAATTTTCTGTTTTGACCTTTCTCTTTTTTAACCTTTTACAAACTCTTTACCTTTCACTTACTTTCTTTTTTTAACTAGAGGATTCTTTGCCAAGAAATTCTAAACCACAGAGAAGTGAATTGGCCTTGGGATGAGATTAAAATTTTTAGAAGAAAAGGGCTTCCTATTCCCATCAGTAATGGTCCTCTTCTTACTAAAGGACTTTGGGTAGATCTGTCAGTTTTTAAAAGCTAAATATGTCTATTTTTTCACAGGTCCAAACCAGAAGAAATGACATTTTAAACCTGAAGGAACATCTTTGTAAGAAAATAGAAAACTAAGATTTTGAATTTTTTAAAAAAGTTTTTAATTGTTAACCTTTTATTTTTACATCAGCTTAATTTTTAAATATGTCCTTCCTAGGAAAGTGGGGGTGGGGGTGGGGGACAAGGTAGCCAAGCTTCCTGTTCCTTGTACTTAACCCAGTGTTCCGCTGTGGGCTTTTTGTTCCATTTACATTATTGTAATGGTTGTGTCACTTGATTCTGCTCATTTCACTCTGTATTATATAAATTTTCCTGCAGGGACTGGTGGCTATACCTGTGATTTCATTGGTATAGGGAACTTCTTGCAAGGAAACATTCTTTTGCAACTTAGAGTCTCAATGCTTAAAAGTATTGAGAGGTTTAACTGACTTGTCTGGGCCACAAAGTCATTGTGAGGCTCTATTCACCATGCCTCTCAGGTTTTTTTTTTTTTTTAATTTTGGGGGGCTTTTTACAAGGCAATGGGGTTAAGTGATTTGCCTAAGGTCATACAGCTAAGTAATAAGTGTCCGAGGGCTGGATTTGAACTCAGGTCTTCCTGAGACTAGGGCCAGTGCTCTATCCACTGTACCACCTAGCTGCCCCACGCCTCTCAGTTCTTACCTCGCTTCTCTGGATTCTTCATATTCATCATTTCTTATGGAGCCAATAATACCTTTTTCATGACCACAATTTGTTCCTCTTTTGATAGATAGCTACTTTGTTTCCAAATGTCTGCTACCACAAAAGATGTTGCTCTGAATAATTTGGTGTGTATGGCATCTTTCTTTCTCTTTGACAGTTGTATACCTAACAGTAAAATCTGAATTAAAGATTATGAAAAACCAACAATCTTTTAAATGCTAAGTATGATTGCCTTTTGACCTCTCTAAGAGATATCTGTATGCTTAAAAAAAACTCCTAGTTGGTCTTTCTACTTTTAGTTTTTGCCTCTTTCAATCCAGCTTCCATACTATGGCTAGAGTAATCTTCCTAAAACACAAGGCTGACCAAAAGTCATTTGGAGAGGATTGCTGGACCTGGAGTTAGGAGGACCTGAGTTAAAATCCCACCTCAGATATGTACAAGTTGTGTGGCCCTGGGAAAGTCACTTAATCTGATTATTTAACAAAACAAAATGAAACTTTAGGGGTTTCTTAGGATAAAATACAAAATCATCTTCAGTTTGATATTTAAAGCTTTTTGCAGTCTGACATTGGCTTACCTCTCAGCTTATTTCCATGAGATTCTTCTTCACAAACTGTACTTTTCAGCTAACCATTCTTAAATTCTCCTAGAAGGCATTCTATTTCTCCTCTGTTTGCCTTTGGGTATAGTAGGTGGTGTTCTCTGCCTCTTTATCTTCATCTCCTAGAACCCCTAATTCTAGTATGCCACCTCATAGAAAGCTTTTCCTGATCTTAGGAATTTTGTATCTCCAGTTCTTAGTATTTATCACACATTTAATAAATCCTTATTGAATAATTGCCTTATCAGCTAGCCTCAAGTTAAACCTCCATAGATCTTTAGCACTTGGTTCTTTGCAACTTCAGGAAACTAGTTTAGTTGATAAGTAAGAAATCAGAATCAGAGAGAATTCAACCTTTCATTCACAGTCTGAGGTCAAATCTTTCTTGAAGTATTCTGTAGCTATTTTCTAGGAAATTCATGTGCCAACTTCTATAACCTTTAATTTCTCATTGTACGTGTGTGTTATATTCATAGATGTTGATTGGTTGTTGTCCTTCATTTTTAAAGAGGACCAAAATGACATCACTATTTTATTTATTTTTTGACATCATTATTTTTAGAGTGAAGTTACAATGTATTGACTCTGGCTGATCAGAACAGTATGAACTCAGCATGCTCTGCCGTAGGTCAGGTTCAAATAAGTCATGTAATGATTTGGGGTACAATCTCTGAATTTGCCTCTCTCTTTTCCTTTGAGTTATTTCAATTCTACTTTGCTCATAGAGTACCATACCTTCTCTGATGTGAGCACGTCATGCTGGGTAGTCCTGTGCTATTGTCTCCCATACTGCACAATCAATTCCAAGATTCTTAAGAGGGACCTTCAGAGTATTCCTGTATTGCTTCTTTTGATTTCCCCTGTGAGCATTTGCCCTGTGTGAGTTCTCTATAAAATAGTACACTCATGCACACATACAAATATAGAATAGGGAATAGCATATGTCTTTTTCTCTTGTTATTTAGGTTTCTCCACTTCTAGGAAAGTAACTTTCACACAGATTTCCCACATTTGATCTCTTGCCTTAAAGGACTTCCTAGAAGGGACACAGTGCTCAGAGAAAGCTTTGCTTTCCAGAGGCTAAGAAGGTGAGTCCCAAAGACAACAAGGAAGAAGGACAAAAACAGTGTTCATTCCTCATGTAAAGAACACATTGATAGTTCTGTTGTTATAGCATATCTCATAAATCACAAAGCAAACTAGGAAAAAACTAAAGAAGTTCCATGTTTAGGACCTAGCTGAATGAAAGTAGAATATCAAAGGACTGAACAAGGCATGATTCTTAACCTTTCATGTTTATTCCCAGAGGGAGTTCTGAATCTGTTATTCAAAAGGAGGAAGTAAATTCTATGTCCTCCTGCTTTTACAACTGCTGATAACTCAAAAAAAAATCATCAAAAGGTAATAGTTGTGCTTATTCATTTCTTTCACATTCTCCCCACTACCAAAACATAAGGACTACCTCTTCCCTTCCTGTTATTTGATATAGTTCTAAAAATGTTAGCAATAGCAATAAGGTAAAGATGTAAAGACAGTCAAAAAGGAGGCAGAATTATCCTTTATGCTGACATGATGGTTTAAATTACAAAATCCCAAGAATTGGCAAAATAATTGGGACAATAGCTTCAGTAAAGTATCAGGATACAAAGTAAAACTTTTTACAACAATAATAATCCAAGCAGCTAGGTGGCGTAGTGGATAGAGCACCTACCCTGGAGTCAGGAGAACCTGACTTCAAATCCAGACTCAGACACTTAATAATTACCTAGCTGTATGGCCTTGGGTAAACCACTTAACCCCACTGCCTTGCAAAAACCTAAAAAAAAAAAAAAAAAATAACAATCCAGGAGGATATACTAGAAAGGCAAATCCCATTCAAAATACTTAGGGAGTCAATGTACCAAGCTAGGAACAAGAGAGTTTTGTATTAAGATCCTGCCTTAAAGAATTAAAGTATGAATTAAATAACTGTGAAGAAAATCATTGTTCATTATTGGGCTGAATTAATTTACAAATTTAGTATTATTTGGGGGAAGAAGCTCAAGGAAAATAATGGGGGGAAAGAATGACTAGATCTCAGCTTAGGTTATAAAGCAATAATTAAAATGATTTAGTAAAAAATTAGAAAAGTATATCAATGCCACAAACTAGATAAAAAAAGAATCAGACTCAAATCAAATTCAGTCACCCAGTGTTTAGTACAACTGAAAACAAATTACTTGGAAAGATTTCCCTACTTTACAAGAACTGCTGAGAAAGCTAGAAAGCAATTTGATAGAAAGAATGTTTAAATCAACATTTTCACCATACATCATTGTAGCTTCAAAATACATATTTGCCCTGAGTAAGTTATTTTTGTGTGTGGTTTTTTTTGGCAAGGCAATGGGGTTAAGTGATTTGCCCAAGGTCACACAGCTAGGTGATTATTAAGTGTCTGAGGCCATATTTGAACTCAGGGCCTGTGCTCTATCCACTATAAAGTTTTAACACCATAAGAAATTGAAGAATGAGATCAAGTGCCTTTCATAGCTATGTCAGGGAAGAGAGGAAATTAAAAAAGACCAAAGAGATTACTTCAGTTAAATGAAATTGAAAAATATTGCATGAATAAAATCAATGCAGCTAGATTAAGGGAAAAAAGCTACCACAAAAAGTGTTGCTCTGAATAATTTGGTGTGTATGCTGTCCCATAATGCACAAATAAGATGTTCTCAATAGAATTGAACATGATTAACCACAATGTGAAAGAAAGAGTGATGCAAATCAAAGCAACTCTGAGGATTGTTTTTAAATTCGATAAACGAAAAAATATGGCAATAGTTAATATTGGAGGGATTACAAAAAGACAGGCTCATTAATTAATATACCTATTGGTGGAATTATGAATTGATCCAACCATCCAGGAAAGCAGTTTTGAATTATTCCACTAAAATGACTAAAGTACTTGCCTGAAGACATATATCCTAAAGAGGTCCAAAACTGAAAAGTTTTACATAAATACCAATATCCAATAGCTGTACTTTTTTGTGGTAGCAGAAAACTGCAAATAAAATGCCTATAAGTTGGGAGATGACTGAAAAAACTGTGATATCTGAATTTAAGGGGAGCTTACTGTACATAAATGTTTAAAAGTTCTTTCTTAAAATGAATAGCTTTCAAAAAAATGAGTAGCTTTCCTAATCAGATAGGCATAGGTTAGTAACATTTTCTACTTTTCTTTTCAGCTGTAAAGATTGAAAGGCATTCTGAAATACTCAGGGCTATTCAGTTGAAACCCTATTGTTCAGAATGACTCTAAAGTTTTCCGTCACGAATAATTGATTTTGTTCTTTGTTCATGAATCATGGGACCAAGGAAAACTTGGTTCTATTGAGTGGTTTAATTTATTTCAAATAAATCTTCTTTAAGCATTAATTTTATCATGTCATTTATGAGACCCCAAATTATTAAAGACTTCTTTTACATTCAGCAAATTCAATCTGACATATCATGCACCTTTGGAGAGCAATAATGTCTTTCCATGCCCTTTAACAAATTTATCTAACACCCATCAGATTGTCATAGATAACACAAGAGACAAATAGTAATTGTTGGAAGGGATATGAGAAAAAGAGACACGATGATGCACTCAATGGAGTTATGAATTTTATTTCTGTTAAATTATTTGTTACTGTAACCACAAAATCACTAGAATATATTATTTGATGTGTATTAAAACTATACATCAGGGCAGCTAGGTGGCGCAGTGGATAAAGCACCGGCCCTGGAGTCAGGAGTACCTGGGTTCAAATTTGGTCTCAGACACTTAATAATTGCCTAGCTGTGTGGCCTTGGGCAAGCCATTTAACCCCATTTGCCTTGCAAAAACCTAAACAAAAAAACAAAAAAACTATACATCCCCTTTGACTCAGTGATACAACTATTAGGTATGTAATCCAAGGAGATCAAGGATAAAAGGAAAAGACCCAACTGTACAAGAATGCATATAGTAGCAGTATCTTTTGTTGAAATTAGAAAGAAAATACGTGTCCAGCAATTACAGAATAACTAAAATTTTGTATATGATATGAGATTTTTGTTGCATCATAATAAATTAGGAATATGACAGATTCAGAGAAATATGGAGAGACATATATATTAGTGTAGAATGTTAACAGAATCAGGAATGCATGACTACCACAATAATATGAAGGGGAATATTCTGGAAGGTCTTGGAGCCCTCACCAAAGTAGCAACCAATTGTTTTTTCTAATAAAACATAACTTTCCGTGGCAGAAAGGTGATGTAGAAAACCAAAAATGCATTCTCATATAGGACCATTGTGTTAGTCAATTTGCTTTACTGTATGTAATTGTTAGAGGTGCTAAGGAAAAAAGAGATCCTGTTGATAGTGACAAGCAAGAACATATTTTAACATTCCTAGAATGGTTAAATTCCAATACTGCAATGACTAGGGGAAAAAAAAATAATTCAAGTGGCCAGAAGTGCAGAAATCAAAATCATTCATACTTTTCAATTAGGACAAAGGATGACTAGAGAAGATGGAATTTCATTCTGACTCATATAGATGATTTATCACTTATTTTTTTAAAAATTAGGAAGCATGGGCCATGAACCCAGAACCATCTGTCCAGCAAAATTCAGTGTATATTCTGAAGGCAACAGTTAGCTATTTCAGAAGCAAATTTACTTTGAAAAATATTAATTGTCAAAACACTGAATACAGGCTTTACTACATAAAATCAAAACATTAAGCAATATTCCAAAAAAGATTTTTAGAGAAAAAAACTAGCCACCAAGAGTACAAAAATCATACAGCAACACAAAGCATAAAAAATGTAAACTTACTTTCTTTTTAAAATTTATTTTGAATTTTATAATTTTTCTCCTAATCTCGTTTCCCTCCCCCCACCCCCCACAGAAGGCAGTCTGTTAGTCTTTTTTTTTTAATTTTTTTAGGGTTTTTTTTTTTTGCAAGGCAAATGGGGTTAAGTGGCTTGCCCAAGGCCACACAGCTAGGTAATTATTAAGTGTCTGAGACTGGATTTGAACCCAGGTACTCCTGACTCCAAGGCCAGTGCTTTATCCACTGTGCCACCTAGCCGCCCCCCTAGTCTGTCAGTCTTTACATTGTTTCCATAGTATACATTGATCTAAGTTGAATGTAATGAGAGAGAAATCATATCCTTAAGGAAGAAAAATAAAATAAAAGAGAGCAAAATTATATAACAAAATAACAGGTTTTTTTTTAATTAAAGTAATAGTCTGGTCTTTGTTCCAACTCCACCATTCTTTCTCTGAATACAGATGGTATTCTCTATCGCAGATACCCCAAATTTGTGCCCAGTTGTTGCACTGATGGAATGAGCAAGTCCATGAAGGTTGATCATCACCCCCCATGTTGCTGTTAGGGTGTACAGTGTTCTGGTTCTGCTCATCTCACTTAGCATCAATTCATACAAATCCTTCCAGGATTCCCTGAATTCTCATCCCTCCCGGTTTCTAAGAGAACAGTAGTGTTCCATGACATACATATACCACAGTTTATTAAGCCATTCCCCAATTGATGGACATTCACTCGATTTCCAATTCTTTGCCACCACAAACAGGGCTGCTATGAATATTTTTGTACAAGTGATGTTTTTACCCTTTTTCATAATCTCTTTAGGGTATAGACCCAGTAGTAGTATTGCTGAATCAAAGGGTATGCCAAAAAAAGTGTAAACTTTCAAATGAAACAGTCAAAAATATCTGTAAGTCTCTTTTCTCTAGACTGTGATTATTTCAGGTCTTTTGTGAGGCAGATCCATTTTAAAGAAAAAAAGAATTGAAAATAATTCATATTTCTCAAACTAAGAAAATCCAATTGCTAATAAAATGTGGAAAGTTGTGAGACTAGAAGCAGCTTCAAAAGGAAGAAAGAAAATATTACAGATAGTAAAACTATGTAATTCAGAAGACAACATTAACAATTGAAGATAATAAGCTTTAGTCTTGGTTTAAATTCCAGTTTCCTGTCTGGGTACAGATGGGTTTTCTCTATCCCAGATTTCCTAAACTGTCCCTGATTATTGCACTGGTGGGGTAAGCAGGTCCATCATGGTTGATCATCACCCCATGTTGCTAGTGTGTACAATGTTGTTCTGGTTCTGCTCATCTCACTCAGCATCAATTCACTGCATTTCCTTTTATCAAGTGACTTGTTTCCTTACCATCTGACAATAACTGTATTAGAATTCTTGTAATCTCTCAACTTTTCGTTCAGTATCATGACTAAATATGTGGTCTGACATAGGAACTATTTGCAGAAACCTGCCAGTTACTTTCATATATTTTCTTTCTAGGGACTATTATGGGCTGGTGTCACTTAGAATAATGTCTTGGACTTTTGGACAAAGAGTGAAACCAGATATCTAAACTCCTTTTTTAAAAAAGTTTTTGCAAGGCAGTGGGGTTAAGTGACTTGCCCAAGGTCACACAGCTAGGTAATTATTAAGGTCTGAGGTTTAATTTGAACTCCGGTCCTCCTGACTCCTGGTGCTCTATCCACTGCACCACCTAGCTGTCCCCTAAACTCCTTTTTGTGACCTCTACAGGAAGAACTAATAAGCCATCCATTTTACTGTGACTGACTTTTGTCTTGTAGTTTGGTTTGTCATGAGAATATATCAGTATTGATACTAATATTGTATCATTTCAATCATCATTTAACAAAGACCTCACCTTTAGAATATCTGTAGCTAATATTTATAGAATCTGATTTTAGCACCTTCTACCCCTATTTATTCCACTTTTTTTTCCAGCTAGGTTTTAAAAATAGAAGGAGGTCACTTCCACATTTGTATTGCCATGTATTGCATGTATTGCCATGGTCAAGGAATTTACCTTAGAGGACAATTAGAAATGACAAGCCTCTCTGATAAGGTAGATTGATCCTCAAAAGATTTAGTTTGTTACTTGAACCACACCAGAAACCTTTGCAGCATTTTAGTAGGACCTGACTGAGTTTACATTTCTCAAAGACTTCAAGAAAACAGGAATATCTCAAAACTAAGATGAGGCTTGATTAATGAGTATGAAAATATTAAATAGTCACAAATAGAATGTAGTAGTCCATAAAAATATCATAACTAAGGAGCATTTCTAAGTGGAATGAAAGCATGGTTTAATGCTAGAAAAGCAGTCAGTGTAATAAATCATGTCACAGGAGGAAAATTTAAAGACTATTAATATTATTAGACTTAGAGAAATCCTTCAGTTAAATAATATGCATGCAAAAATGCATGATAACACAAATATTTAAGAACAGAAGCATGAAATGATTTTTAAGAATGTTTGAAAGAAATTAAGATAAGAAGGCATTCCTTTCAAAAAAATAGGTATTAGAAATGTCTAATCTCTCACACTCCTCAAGCTGTCAAAGAAATCTTAGTAATATAGTGATAAAGCATTAAAAAAATAAAGGAATAATAATGATTAAGGAAGTATTAAAAAAAAGTTATGTTTTCAGGAAACATTCCTAGAAAACCCAAGACAGTCCAATATAAAAAATATATTTAATAAAAATGCCCCTCTTTCAGTTTTTTATGATTTTAAAAAATATATTTAGATTGCTAAACCCAATGAGTGTTGTGGTGACTGGCATGAGGTATGAACCTAAATTCATTCTTGACATACAATTATCCAGTTTTCTTGAAATTTTTATTAAATAGGGATTCCATACTCCCGTACTTTTGAAGCATAGGCTTACTAAACCCAAATCTTTTGTTTATTCACACACACACACCGATTTCTATTTCTGAATTCTGAAATTCTGTTCTATTTTTTTCTAGTATCAAAAGTTTTTTACAATTATTCCTTTATAATTATTGTAATTTTATAACTTCCATTTTAATGTAAATAATATTTTAGTAAAGTAGCAGAATATGAAATAAACTTACAAAAGTTGGCAGTATAGTTCTGGCTCTTGTGGAATACTAGAGTTCAAATAGATAGGTTACTACCTGTGTGACCCAAGGTAAGGTTCACTTAATCTCCTGATACCTCAGTTTCCCCTCTCTGTAATATATGTGAATTAGACTTCAGTTCTAAAATTATCTGTGGTCTTTATTCCTCCACATCCACAAGAATCAAGGAAAACTGATAGAAATTTTGTTGTTCAGTTGTTTCTGACTTTCTATAAACCCATTTGGGATTTTCTTGGCAAAGACAGAGGAGTGCCATTTCTTTCTCCATCTCATTTTTATATGGAGAAACTGAGGCAAATAGATTTAAGTGACTTTCCCAGGTCACACAGATAAGTAAGTGTCTGAGGGTGACATTTGAACTCAGGTCTTCCTGACTTCAGACCTGTCCCTCTGTATGAAAATTTTAGAATTTCGAAAATTTTCACTTAGAAAAATTTTATTTTATAGTTAAGACAAGCTAAGTCAAATATTTGGACATTATCCTATTGAGACATATAAGAGATCTATATAAAACTGCCTTAATATAATTTTGAAAGAAATAAATGAATAATTGAACAAATGAAGTCATCTTTCCTTGTACATTATTAAGTTGAATAAATATATTTAAAATATCAATACTTTCCAAACTAACTTACAGTTGAAACTATTGGTATTTTGACTATTGCATTATTTTCTAGGACAATAGGATGACTTAACAAAATTTATATAGAAAAGTAGGTAGAAAAGAAAATCAATAGATATGAAAAAAACCTGTGAAAATCTCAAAGTGTAGTATAAAGGAATAATAATTAAAACTTCGATGCTAGAAAAAGAATAAAAAAATAGGATTTAGCACATCTAAAAAAAGTTAGATTTCATTAAATCTATATAAAAAGCATTAGGAAATAGAATCCTCATTTATTAAAACTTAAGGAGAAAATAGATAATTTTATGGCAAAAAATGAATTTGGCTTCCTATTTAATAACAACAACCACAACAAAGAATTCAGCAATCCAAATACTTTAAAATTATTAAAAATGAAGAAAAAGAAACAAAATATTTATCTCAATTATGGGGGGAGGGGCATTCTTATTTTTTTTTTGAGGGGCATTCTTATTAAAGAGCTAACATTCAGAATAAGGAATTGATATATAAAGATATGAACAAATAATTTTCAAAAGAAGAAACATACTTAACCTCATGAAAAGATATTCAAATGATGTAGTTCAAGGCAGTCTTAAGAAATCACCTTACATCTACTTAGCTAGTAATAATGTCAAGAAAAATTAAAAATTCAATGTTGGCAGGTGAGCAGCTATTGTTAAGAGTGGTGTAAACATTTTATTAAGTATACTTTTCAACTCAGTGATTCTTTGCTAGTATTTCTTTATTTAAAAGAACCTATTAGTACAAAAATATTTATAGCTGCCCTACCTGAAAGGGCAAATAAGGAAATAATACATCTGTTCCAGAATGATTCAAATTATGGTTTATTAATATGAAGTAATATGATGCTTTAAAGTGGTAAATATGATATACCCAAGGAAATATGGAAATATCTATGCAAAATTAAATCAATAGAACCTGTATACAATAACTATTTCTAAAAGCAGAAGAAAAAAAATCAAAAGCTGCAAAACTTTACTCCTAAAAGGGATCACAAAATGGAAACTAGTTTTGTATAATTGTTTATTGCTTCTACTTTCTTAAATGTTAAGGGTTTATTTAAGATTTTACTCCTTATTATACATTATTTATTTAGATGAATGGGTATAGTATATAATAATTTTTAGCAGAAAATAGTTCATTTATCTGATACATAATACTTATTCTTCCTGTGGAAAATATTTATGCTGGGTCACATTATATGTTTTGTTGACAGTAAAAGATAAAATGACAAAGCTTGATGCACATGTAGATTTTCAAAAACTACAGACTAAAAGGATAGGAACTATTGTAGTAAATACTTTGTTAAATTGAACTGAATTGCCATGATATTGAGCATATTACTGAACATTAATTTTACAATTAATAAATACTTGTTGACTGATTCCATATTTATCCAAGGGTAAAAAACCCCTTTTCATGTGCAATGTAAGATTAGAATTCAGTGAATACATTCTTTGGCCATCCTTTTAGGTTTTATCTTTGATGAAACCATCTAGGGGATTCAGATCTTAATACAGTAAAAGATATTTTAATTTCTCCTGCTTATATTGGTTAAGCAGATTTGTCTTTGATATGTTTCTATTCAAAGTAGTAACTTTTCCATGTTGCAATTATAGGAGTTGCTACAATCAAGCTGAAGAATCCTCCAGTGAACAGCTTAAGTCTGGAATTACTAACTGAATTTGTAATAAGCTTAGAAAAACTGGAAAATGATAAAAGTTGCAGAGGTGTCATCATAACATCTGTATGTATTATATTTATTTTTTCTATTTACTATTGATTTCATTTTCCCTCAGACTCTATGTTTTTTGGGTAAGATGAAAATCTGGTATTTGTTCAAGATTAAAAAACCAAAATTATCTACATAGGAAAACATGAGTCTTGCTGACATGATGATAATGAAATAAAATCCTGCTGAGGATTCTGGAGGTGAGTGAAAGGGTCAGTCTGGCATTCTCCTGTCACTGGAGGACAGCCAGAAATACTCGACTCATCAAAATATTGAGACCTGAGCCATTGTTTCAGAAGTGCTAGAGTGGAGAATCAATTAAAAGAGAGAAGTATTCTTGGAATTTAACCTTAGGAGCTCCTGCTCCTCTGATTGAATGGCACCATTTTCCAAGTAGGATTGGGGTTGGGGACCTGATTTACTTCTCTTTTGGAATCCCAGGGCTAGATTGGTAGCTAGTAAATTCTTATTAGTTTTCCTAAGATGTGTGGGAAAAGTTTAACCAAATCATCAGTAAAGCATAAGGTGTAGAATAAGCAAATCTATTTATTCATCTAGCATGCAGAGTGAGACTGTGTGTGTGTGTGTTTTTGTGTGTGTGTGTGTGTGTGTGTGTGTGTGTGTGTGTATGTGTGTGTGATTGTATTGTATTCAACCCATTGAAGAAAGTAAGTAAAACATGAATAATTGTTGTTTAGGGAGTAGAGTACTCCAGTAAGGAAAATTGGGAACTGGACAGGACAAATCAGAAAATACTTAAAAATATTGCAAGGTTTCTTTTTTGTGAAGCAATTACTTATGAAAACTCTGAGGGAGGAGAAGTAAAGAGAAAAATGACCCTGCTACGGGATACTCTGGCAGGCCTCATTCAGAGATTCAGCTCTGAGTGGTGATGATAACTTCCCTAAACTCATTTCTCAGTGATGAATACACTCCTACTCACTTATATTCTTTCCTTCTTAGTGACCTTTTATATAAACGCTTTGTCCTGACCACCCTGACCACTTATTCCTGTACCTTTAACATGGCCCCACAACTTCCCACTAAAGCCATACTCCCCTTGTGCTATGCTCTTTGCAATGTCTGTTCCTTAAGTCACAAACTCATTTTTTTTTTAGGATTTTTTTTTGCAAGGCAAATGGGGTTAAGTGGCTTGCCCAAGGCCACACAGCTAGGTAATTATTAAGTGTCTGAGATCGGATTTGAACCCAGATACTCCTGACTCCAAGGCCAGTGCTTTATCCACTGTGCCACCTAGCCGCCCCTACAAACTCACTTTCATCTCCAATTTTCTGCTTTCTCCTTTCTTACATCTCATTCTCCCTGAGGCCTAGTTCCCTCCTGATGACCAGCTTCCCCAGCTACCTGACTGAAAAGAAACCTTCCTTAGTCCTCAGTGGTGGTGCCTTCCCTTTGGGATTGTCACCAGTGGATCTTGTACAAATTTTGTTTGTACCTAGTTGTTTGCAATTATTTTCCTTGCAATCCCAAGAACAAGGACTCTAGCTTTGTTGTTGTTTTACTTTTTAATCCCAAACATGATGATTGGCACATAGTAAGAGCTTAATAAATGCATGCATGTATCACTCTCTTCTCAATATGACATTGCTCTCTCCTAGTTCTTCTATCCCTCTTTCTTAGTCTCTTTTTCTGGATCTTTATCCAGGTCATGCCCTGTTATTCATTGATCTCCCTCAAACTCTGTCCTCTTCTCTTTTCCCCTTCTACAGTGTTTCACTTCTTGATAATTGTTATATCTGTGCAGGTGATCTCCCGTCTTTGACCTCTAACTATTGGACATCTTCAATTGAATGTCCTGTAGACATCTTACACTCACATGTCCAAAACTGAACTCATTATCTCTACCCCCCAGTCTTCTCTTCTTCTTGCAACCTACATGTTATCCTTAACTCTTCACTCTCAGCCCCATTTCCAATCATTTATTAAGTCCTTAAATTTCTACCTTCATAACATCTCTTCTGTCTCTCCTGTCTTCTCTTCTGACCTTGCACCTTGGTGCAGCCCTTCCTCAGCTCATCTTTTTTTTTCCCTTTGGCTTTTGCAAGGCAAATGGGGTTAAGTGGCTTGCCCAAGGCCACACAGCTAGGTAATTATTAAGTGTCTGAGTCCAGATTTGAAATCAGGTACTACTGACTCCAGGGCTGGTTCTCTATCCACTATGCCACCTAGCCACCCCCTCCTCAGCTCATCTAAACTACCATATTGTTCTGGTGTCTTCTCCCTGCCTCAAATCTTGACCCACTTTAATCCATCTATCACTCAGCTGTCACACCAGTCCTCCTAAAGCTCAGGTCTGGTCCCATCACCCCTCCTATTCAGAAAACTCAACTCCCTTTTACTCCCAAGATCAAATATAATATAATCTTCAGTTTGGCTCTTAAAGCCCTTCATAACCTGTCCTCTTCCCATTTTTCCAGTATTTTTTCCTCTCAACTCCCCATCATGTATTCTTTTTTTTTTAGGTTTTTTTTTTTTGGAAGGCAAATGGGGTTAAGTGGCTTGCCCAAGGCCACACAGCTAGGCAATTATTAAGTGTCTGAGACCAGATTTGAACCCAGTTACTCCTGACTCCAAGGCCGGTGCGTTATCCACTGCGCCACCTAGCCGCCCCCCATCATGTATTCTTTAACCCCATGGCACTGACCACAAACTAGACAATTCATCTTTGGACTCTATTTCACTCACCATCTCCCACATTTGGAATGCTCTCCTTCCTTGTTTCCACATTCTGGCTTCCTTCAAGTCTCCACCTTAGAAGCCTTTCCTGGTTTTCTCTAACTTTAGTGCTTTCCCTCAGAGATTAGATCTCATTTGTACATAGTTATTTGTATGTTGTTTCCCTCATTAAACTGTTAGCTCCCTGTGAGCAGGGACTATTAGGTTTTGCCTTTATTTGTATTGTTAGTCTTTTACTCAGTGTTTGGTACATGGTATTCTTAAAAATGCTTGCTGACTATTGTTGGTTCATTTCAACTTAAACATCTAACACTATGGGGCGGCTAGGTGGCGCAGTGGATAAAGCACCGGCCTTGGAGTCAGGAGTACCTGGGTTCAAATCTGGTCTCAGACACTTAATAATTACCTAGCTGTGTGGCCTTGGGCAAGCCACTTAACCCCATTTGCCTTGCAAAAAAACGTTAAAAAACAAACAAACAAAAAAACATCTCATACTAAACTTTGCAGATCAAGGAATTTTATTTTACCAGTTCATCTACAGGGCATGAGGCTGGAGAACTGATCCATACTACTCACCTCACAAGACTGATTAATGAAACAACATGCCAGTTTCATTGATGATATATATAATTGCTAAAGAGGCCAGATATTCAAGTCAATCATCACACTATCTTGCAAGAATATTCATTTAGAAAGCCAGTAAATGACTTCTGTGTTAGTGTATGGACATGGAAGAGTAGATGACTTAAGCAGATAGAACTGAGTGTAGTATGGAGGTGTTTCCATCAGAATCATCCCTAGAAGTCTTATTACATAGCTCTCTTTTATTCTAACATCCATATTAGACCACCACTATTTTCTGGATGTTTTATTTTTTTCAATTATATACAAAGATAGTTTTTAGCATTTTTCTTAAGTTCTTGAGTTTCACATTTTTCTACCTCCTTCCCTTTCCTCCCTCATCTCATGATAGTGAGTAATCTGATAAAAGTTATAAAGGTAAAACATGTTTAGCCTGTTTTCATATTAGTCATGTTGTAAGAATAATCAGAACTAAAGGGGGAAAAAACCATGAAGAGAAAAACATAAAACAAGTTTTAAAAAATGAAAATAGTAAACTTTGGTTTGCTTTCAAACTCCATATTTTTTCTTTGAATGTGAATAGCATTTCCCTTTCCAAGTCTTTCGGAATTGTCCTTTATCACTAAACTGCTGAGAGGAGCTAAGTTCATCATAGTTGGTCATCACACAATGTTGCTGTTAATGTGTACAATGTACTCCTGGTTCTGCTCACTTTTCTCAGCATCAGTTCATGTAAGTCTTTGCAGGATTTTCTGAAGTCCACCCACTTATGATTTCTTACAGAATAATAGTACTCCAACACATTCATATACCATAATTTGTTTAGTCACCCCCCCAATTGATGGATATCCCCTTGGTTTCCAATTATTTGCCACTAAAAATAGTTGCTATAAATATTGTTGTACATGCCACCACTGTTTTCTTTATAGCATTACCTCATGATGAATCAGTTATACACAATTAATTAGATTTCTGGTATTCTCTGGTTCTCAGGAGGCTTCAGAAAAACCTATAATAGGTAAACATCACCATCCAGCCAAATGTAGATTTTATTAATTATGTCTCTATAGAAGACTCAAGACTATAGTCTTTATAATGATATTTTCATGATCCTCTCTCATGAGAAATAGTGTAAAGAGCATGGGGCAGCTAGGTGGCATAGTGGATAGAGCACCGGCCCTGGAGTCAGGAGTACCTGGGTTCAAATCCGGTCTCAGACATTTAATAACTACCTAGCCATGTGGCCTTGGGCAAGCTATTTAACCCCATTTGCCTTACAAAAACCTAAAAAATAAAAAAAAATAGTGCAAAGAACAGTGAAATTGCTTTTAAAGTCAAGATTCCTGTACTATAGTTGTATAATTTATTTTTAATTTAAGTGCATGACTATACTTATCCTATTTTTTTTTTTAAGATTTTGCAAGGTAATGGGATTAAGTGGCTTGCCCAAGGCCACACGGCTAGGTAATTATTAAGTGTCTGAGGTCAGATTTGAACCCAGGTACTCCTGACTCCAAGGCCGGTGCTCTATCCACTGCACCACCTCGCCGCCCCCCCATTATGTTATTTTAATCAACACTGTTTGATATATTACTGATCATTGTGTCATCTAACTTGGTAGTTATCCTTCTTAGTTTTGGTTTAAAAAATTATTTCAAGAAATAGTTTCACAGTTGTCTGATAATTAATCTAGAATTAGTATTAGTTTTCTTTATTTTTCAAATCATTTCTTGCTTTATTTTAAATTATCCAAAGATAGATCCATAAGCATTTAATAGTTAATTTAAGAAATCTTGATAGAGAAAGTAGAGAAAAGGGAGTATGACAGGATAATTTATTTCAAATGCCTCAAGAACTGTCTTGACAAAGTACAATTAGATTTACTCTCTGATTACAATTAGCAGTACTTGGGCAGATGAGTGGAAGTGATCATGTTTGTCCTAAGTTTTCAAAGAAAAGCCATGACAACAGGGAGATGATCCCATGACATGCATTGAATTGGATTTGAATAAGGGGGTGTTAAGTCACCAGCCTCACTTTTCCTCCAGAAAATCAGGATGACTGAAGATAGCCCTAGATGGGAAGCAGTTAGGGTTAAGTGACTTGCCGAATTCACACAGCTAATAAATGTCTGAGGCTGAATTTGAGCTCAAGTCCTCCAGCTTCAGGGATGGTATACTACCTACTTGACTATCTAGCTGCTTCCAGTAACAAGGAGTCAGCTGTTGCTCTAACATAAGTAACTGTGTAAGAAAAGTTGAGCTGTTAGATGTGTCATCCAGATATATTTTCACAAGCACTAGCTAAAAGGACTATTTTCTACAATGAAGTATAAAGTTGGAAAGGTTTTATCCATTAAACTGGGGGGTTAGACTAGCTTCTTTAAGCTCCCTTCTAGTTCTAAGAGCGTATGTATCTGAGTCATCTGCAGTTTTCAAGGCCTTTTATGCTCCATATCAAATTATTTAAGCCATAGATGTAAAACAAGACAGTTTCAGAGTGCTTCCAGAGACCTCCCTCCAGGAGGTTGCCATCAATTTTTAAAGCAAAGCTTTGGGTATGTTATTCAATCAGCTATGAATCAAACTGTCTTGTTATCATATAATCGAGTCACCTCCTTTTGCAGTTGTGGAAGCTGCAACTTTCAGCTCATAGTGAATGGATGAGAATACATCCAGGACAATAGAGGAGAGAGAGGGAAAATATCCTAGATAATTCACAAATTCATTTCTTCCTCTTATCTACAAGGCTATCAGTTAGTTTTTACCAAGTACCATATGCTAACATTTTTCCTTGGAGATCACTAACAGAAGTTAAACATATGAAAGTTTTGTTGTTTTTCCAATAACTTGGGACATTTGAATATCACTGTGGGGCAACAAATTTTTCTCTGATATAGGAGATTTGAAATCATTTTTTAAATATAGGTAAAATATTTGCTCACCTCTTAATAATATTTGTTCTGTTCCTCACAGCTTAAAAATTAGTCTCTAAGTTTGAAAAGCTTGAAAAATATGAAACATTCAACTGAGTCTAATGAAGGATTTTGCCAAAAAACTCATTTTACTTGTTTTACTTCTGAGTGAAAATGAGTTACATTTGGTTAAATACATTTGAAATGACAGAATATATTTGATTACCTTGAAATATAAAAAATAAGTTATTACCTGTGTATATTTGGGAAAAAAATAAGATATTGGATAGAACACTGGCCCTGGAGTCAGGAGAACATGAATTCAATGCTGGTCTCAGTTTTAAGGCAACATGAGTTGCCTTTTAAAAAAAAAAAACTGGGGCGGTTAGGTGACGCAGTGGATAAAGCACCAGCCCTGGAGTCAGGAGTACCTGGGTTCAAATCTGGTCTCAGACACTTAGTAATTACCTAACTAAAAAAAAACCTCTCAGGATTTATTATACATGCCTACCAAGTTTATAGAATTAAAACTTTTCTCCTCTTGTTAAATCTGTGAAGCTGCTTAAAGACAAGTTGAATATCAAAGGATTAGTGAAGTGCCTGAGAGAGAGTGATGCCTGAGAGGAAAAGGAGAAAGAGCCATAGGGGCTGGCTTAGACTCAAGTCTGGCTCCATGGCAGAGAGAGGCCCATGCTTCTTCACCGGGCCTCAGCTGGGAGCAGGTGGCTCTCTAGCTTAGAGAGAGAAATCTCCATCCTTGCAGTGTAAAAGTAGAGAGGAGAAGAAGGAAGCTTCTTTTCCAGGTCCAACTTAAATACACTCCTGTAGTGGGTTGGACACACTTGGCTCCAGGTATTCTCCAATAGGCAAGCCACATGCTGGTCTTCCCTGCCCCAAAATGTGTGACCTTTAAATCAAACATATCATTTCCTGTGGAAGATATAAGCTTGACCCATCAATGACAGAATGGCCAAGGTCAGGTAAAGACTGGAGGAGGGAGAAGCTGAGGCCCTTTCCATCTTGGTGATTCTGTGTCTAACAATGGAGTCACTTTGAGTGAAAGGAGTAAATTCACATCTGACCAGGGTCCATGCAGCCCAGGGAGCCCTCAGACTGGCAAAGATAACATTTTATTTCTCCTACATACAGATATTTTTCCTTCTATATATTCCCCACTCAGATAGAAATTAACATTGTAAAAGAATACAAAATTTATTTACAATCACATCTTCTATGTCCATAATTCCCTGCATCATACCCCCCCAAAATCATAGGGACGTAGATTTCTTCAAAGATGAAAGAGGGTGTTGTACTCACCCTATCCATCCTTTCAGGGCCCATTTGGAGGAGAATGCATTGCAGTGGGAACTCAACTGAGGCAAGATAAAGCCAAAGCTTTTGTATCCAAAGTCTCTCAAGAAATATATGAATTTGTCTCAAGCTGTTGAAGATCTCAAAAAAGATTTTTGAAAATCAAGTAAGGGAGGTAGAGGAAAAATTAGGAAGAGAAATGAGAGTGATGTCATGAAAATCATGTCAGCAGCTTATTGAAGGAAACACACAAAAAAAAAATACTGAAGAAAACTACGTCTTAAAAACCAATTTGGACCAAATGGAAAAAGCAGTCTGAAAGTCCAATAAGGAGGATGTCTTAAAAGCCAAATTGACCAAATGGAAAAGGAGATAGAAAAGTTATCAGAAGAAAACAATTCCTTAAAATATAGAATTGAGCTGAGGGAAGCTGATTACTTTTTAAGAAATCAAGAAACAATAAAACTAAAAGATTGAAAAACTAGAAGAAAATGTGAAATATCTCATTAGAAAGACAACTGACTGGAAAACAGTTCCAAGAGAGATAATTTAAAAGTTATTGGGCTACCTGAAAGCCATGACCAAAAAAAGAACCTCTATGTCATTTTTCAAGAAATTATCCAGGAAAATTACACTGATATCCTAGAAGCAGAAGATAAAAATAGAAATTGAAAGAATCCGCCAATGACCTCCTAAAAGAGATCCCAAATTGAAAACTGCCAGAAAAATTATAGCCAAATTACAGAACTCCCACATCAAGGAGGACACAAGATTTAGGAGCTTCTACATTAAGGGTTCATAGGATTTTGAATATGATATTCCAGAAGGCAAACGAGTTTGGATTACAATCAAGAATTAAATATTCAGGGGTGGCTAGATGGTGCAGTGGATAGAGCACTGACCCTGGAGTCAGGAAAACTGGAGTTCAAATCCGGCCTCAGACACATAATAACTCCCTAGTTGTGTGACCTTGGGCAAGCCACTTATCCCTACTGCCTTCCAAAAAACATACCTAAAAAAAGAATCAAACACCCAGCAAAACTGAAAATATTCTTCAAGGGAAAAAAATGGACAGTCAGTGAAAATAGGGGCCTTTCCAATTTTCCTGATGAAACAACCAGAGCTGAAAAGAAAGTTTTGTCTTCAAGTATAAGATTCAGGTGAGAATGGAGAAGGTGGACAGGAAGGGCAAAATCATTAGGAACTTAATGATGCTGAACTGCTTGTCTTCTTGCATGGGAAGAGAATATAATTCATACAATCTTTTTCATTTATTAGGACAATTAGAAGTAACAAATAAATAAGACACAGAAAAGCATTATTTGAAGGTATAGTATATTAAAAAGATGGAGTTAATGGGGGAGAAAGAAAGGTACTAGGAGAAAGGGATAAGTTATTTCACATAAAAGAGCCAAGAAAAAACTTTTATAGTGGAATGGAAGAGAGGGAATACACACTCAATTAGGTATAGAAATCTTATCTTGTCCTAGAGGAAAATAGAAGAGGAAAGGAATAGGAGAAGGGGGAGGAGGGAGGGGAGTGTAAGTGATAGAAGGGAGGAAGATCAAGGGAGAGGGTAGTCAGATGCAACACAATTTTGAGGAGGGACTCTCCTTTTAAGGAGAGAGAGAATAGAATAAATGGAGGTGGGGGGAACAGGATGGAGGAAATATAGCTAGCAATAGCAATTGTGAAAAAAAATTGGAACCAGTTTATCTGATAAAGAACTCGTTTCTCAGAGAATTAAGTCAAATTTATTTTAGGTTTTGGTTTGTTTTACAAGGCAAATGGGGTTAAGTGACTTGCCCAAGGCTAGGTAATTATTAAGTGTCTGAGACCGGATTTGAACCCAGGTACTCCTGATTCCAGGGCTGGTGCTTTATCCACTGTACTACCTAGCCACCCCAAGTCAAATTTATTTTAAAAAATAGCCATTCTCCAATTGATAAATGATCAAGAGGTCTGAACACTTTTCAGAGATTATCAATACAATCTATTTAAATTTTTTTAATGTCCTACATCTTGAATGATAGAAGAAATGTGGGTTGCAACAATTCTGAAGTACAACCTTATATCCATTGGACAGAAGGAGAAAATGACAAATGTTGGAAGGGATGTAGGGAAATTGAGATATTGATACACTGTGGAGAGTCATGAAAAAATTCATCAATTCTGTAGATCAATTTGGAACTCTACCCTATGGCCAAGCAGTGCCACTGCTAAAAGAATCTATATGTATAGGGATATTCATAGCAACTCTCTTCTGGTAACAGGTTGCTGGAGATTGAGGGATGCACAGCAGTTGGGGTATGGCTACACAATAGTATTATGTGATTGAGATAAAATACTGTTCTGTTATGGGAAATGATGAACAGAATGCTCTCAGTAAAAAACTTACATGAGCAGATGCAATGGGATACGTAATATTATACAAAATAATAGCAGAATGACCTACCTTTTCTTAGCAATGCTGTGACCGAAGAGAACTCTGAAGGACTTATGGTAAAGAATGCTTTCCATCCCAAAGACAGAGAGCTGTTGGTGTTTGAGTACAGACTGAAGTATACATTTTTTCTTTTTTCACTTTTTTCTTGAGGTTTGTCAAGAAAGGAGTTATGTTTACAACATGATTATTGTAGTAATGTTTTTCATGGCTACACATTTTTAACCTACATCAAGTACCTTGCTTTCTCAGTGAGGGGGAGGAAGGGAGGGGATTTGAATTCAAATTTTGGAAATGTTGAAACTGGTTTTTGCATGTAGCTGTCAGGGGAGAATGTTTAGAAATAAAAATAAATTAATGGTTTTTGGAAAATATTGGTTGTTCACAATATTAGAGCCAATATATTGTAAAACCTCATTGGTTCTACTCCATTACATCTCTCCAATCTAGCTCCTCCTTCCACTCCCAGAGCCACCAGGTCTTTTATCGTCTCTCCCCTATATTATTGAAATAACCTCTTCATTGGTTTTCCTGCCTCTTGTCTCTCCTTTTCCTAATCTTCCTCTACACTTTTGCTTTTGGATATTACTAAAGCACACTTCTGATCAAGTCATTCCTATGGCCCAGTAAACTCTTTTTATCTCTGAAATCAAAAACAAATTCCTTTATTGGAAATTATGCCCCCATACCAATTTCATTTCTCTTCAAGCTTAGAATACCATCCTTCTTCAACTCTGCTGCCCCTGAGAATTTCTAGCTTCCTTCCAAGTTCGGTTTAGGGCCTCCTCTCCCTAGAATTACTTCATATAACTTTGTGTATATTTGGTGTCTACTTGCATGTACACATTGTCTTTCAAGATAGGCAGGGTAGGGAAGGTTTCATTTTTGCCTTAGTAGATGCTTAATAAATACATGTTAATTGGTTGTTTCTTATTATTTCAGAACAGCCCCAAAATCTTCTCTGCTGGCCTGGATATTATGGAAATGTATGGAAAGAATGCAGCACACTATGCTGAATACTGGAAAGCAGTACAAGAGATATGGCTGAAGCTGTACATGTCCAACATGGTGATAATAGCAGCAATCAATGCAAGTTGCCTTTTTATTTGACTTCAAGGAAACTGGCTTCTAAATTGCTTTTTTTAAGCATTCGTGTAAAAACTAGGTTAGTTCAGTGGATAGAGTGTTGGGCCTGGAATCAGGAAGACTCATGTTTGTAAGTTAAAATTAAGTCTCAGACACTTACTATCTGTGTGACTCTGGGTAAGTCACCAATCCTCTTTGCCTCTGTTTCCTCATCTGTAAAAAGAACTGGAGAAGGAAATGGTAAACTGTTCCAAGAAAATCCCAAAATTGGGGTCAAAAAGACATGACTAGAACAACTGAAAAACAACAACAAAAGCTATCGATGAAAGAAGTTCAGGTTTGTTATTTGGACTTAGGTTTTAATGAGAAACATTGTGTTCATGCTGCTATTGTTAGAGTTTGGTTAGCCCCTGTATGGTTCCATTGAGAGTTCAGGGATCATAGAATTTAGATCTAGAAAGCACCATCTCCCTCTTTTTTTTAGAGAGAAAGATTTTGTTTATTTTGAATTTTACAATTTTTCCCCTATTCTTGCTTCCCTCCCCCCACCCACCAGAGAAGGCAGTCTGTTAGTGTTTACACCATTCCCATTGATCTAAGTTGAATGTGATGAGAGAGAAATCATATCCTCAAGGAAGAAACATAAAGTACATCTCCCTCTTTTTAAAGTTTGGGAATCTGAAGCCCAGAGATAGGAAGAGATCGTTCTTTGATAGCAAAGATTCATTGATAGCAAAGCTCAGGTTTGAACCTATGTCCTTTAACTTCAAATCTAAGAATCCTACTACTGTAGGCTTGTGGCTGCCTCTAATGTATGATCAGTTAAACTAGTTTCAAATTTTACAAATCCCTGTGGATGCTTCCTTCCCAAAGGGAAATCATTTGAATCTTAGAAATAGTCCTAGCATCTTCCATTCTCTCTTGACTGTCAGTAAAACCTCAGGAGGTTAAGAAAGAATAAAACTACAGACACGTCTTTGTTTTTGCCTTTTTTTTCTATTACAAGCAGCAGCAGATTTTTTCCAGCACTGATGATCTGTGCATCTGCTATAAGTATCTAGATGTCACAGCCAGATTGACCAAAGTCAACATTTGGTTTTGTTTTTAGGGAGCAAGCCCAGCCGGAGGCTGCCTGATTGCTTTAACTTCTGACTACCGGATTATGGCGGACAACCCCAAGTATACCATTGGTCTGAATGAAACACTGCTAGGCATTGTGGCTCCTTTCTGGTAAGGCTGACCCCATCATAACTCCCCTCAGGTGAGGCTTATCTTTTCTGCACTTCTAGGTCCATCATTTCAACATGGAAGCTTTGGGTTTTTTTTGGGGGGGGGGATTCAGTCTGTCACTTCAGTGTCAGAATTAGATTTCTTAAAGTCTGTGCTTGTCTGTGTTCATTTCTTCCACTCAAGTTAACTGATGGATATGTGCTGTTAATTCTAGGTTTAAAGATAACCTTGTAAATACGATCGGGAACAGAGCATCAGAGCATGCCCTTCAGTGCGGGTTACTCTTCCCTCCTGCTGATGCCCTCAGAATAGGTCTTGTGGATCAAATAGTGCCAGAAGACAAGGTGCAGGGCACAGCTCTCACTGTGATGTCTGAATGGCTGAAGATTCCAGGTGAGGAGACACTTTTCTGCTAGGACTAAATTAAAAGGGGGGGATTGGTCATTGAGAGAGACCTTTTGGACTATTTCTGCTGGTAAGATTTGATTTTTCTCCCCTTCCTTTTGTTAAAACTACCTATCACAAGGGAAGAAACTATTATAAGGAGAAAGGTATTAATTATATTGCTGCAATTGAGGCTTTTGAGTTCCCAGAGTGATGTACATATTTCACTCCAGCAGTATATCTAATCTAACATTGTTGGTTTGTCCCAGAAAAACACATTAAAGGTAAAAACAGTATGAGGGAAGTTCCAGATAAACAGCTAATTAGAAGTGTTGGGAGATCAGAACCAGTGAACGAACATGAGCAAGAGAGGAATCAAACTAAAATGCGAGGGATTTGAAGGAAGTCTAGACTTCCCAGAAAAGATCCAACTTGAAACATGAAATGTGGAGGAAGTCAGGATCATGCCTGAGTAGGCAGGTTATCAGGATCACCCAGGAAAGTGATCTTCCTTTCTCAGTTGAAAGGAAGCAGCAGTTAAGCTGATTATCTAATGATGTTGGGGAATGGGGTAGGACTTTATTATGTCATTTAGCTAGGTCTTAACATTATTACAAAATAAAATTGATTAAAACATCATCATTAAGTAGGATATACTTGTAGAAAAGCAGGTTGTGATTTAATTGGTTTGACTCTCGGTGACACAGAAATTAATAACATATTAACACTGTCTTTATTTAGACCATGCTCGCCAGCTTACAAAAACCATGATGAGAAAACCTTTTGCTGATCTACTGTTGAAACAACGAGAAGCAGATATTCAGAACTTTGTCAGCTTTATATCCAAAGACTCCATCCAGAAGTCACTTCATGTATATTTAAAGCTTCTTAAAGATCGAAAAGGGTAGCTGGGGACACTGAAACAAAATCATGTGCAGACCCTACAGGCCTGTCTTTGGGTAACTGTAGGTTTTTAAAACAAAGTATTTTTCAAGATAAAATGAAATTTAGTTTGTTCTTAGTTTTTTGATCTTTTCAGAAGATCCTATCCCCTTTATCCTGATACCCCAAAGGCATCCTTCCTTTCTTCTCATAGGTACTTTTTATTCCCTCCCCTTTAATCCCCACCCCCACATACCCCTAGAAGGTAAGTTTTAAAGAGACTTTGCCTGATGATGTGGAAAGAAAGTCTCGGGTTCCTGAACAGTACTTTACCTGGGAATCAATGAGTAGTGGGCTTACTGGAACTTGGAAATGTGATGTCTTTGCTAAGGGCCCTTCCTTGCACAAAGAGAATTGTGAATAAAAGTCCTGGATTTTTTTGCTCCCCCAGCCTCAGAACTGCCTGGTTGCTAGTGGTGAGAATCGATTCCACAAGTAATCAATGAGTTTTAAGGAGTACCTCCCTATGCCTATATATATATATATATGGAATTGTTTTTTCACATCAACAGGACTTTTCAAATAAACAGCTTTTCAGGATTCTTATTGTTCATATATCATTGGAATGAGTGTTACAAGAATGGGAATGGGGAAGAGAAAAGGGGATGAAGGTATTTTCTTGCAAGACTGATAAATGCTTCTGTTAATTCATTCTCAAAGAACTTCACTTTCTAAATCCTGTTTTCTCCTGGACAGTCAATTATGTATTCTTGATAGCCATTTCCAAATGGTTGAAATCACAAGAATAAAATTCAAACTTTCAAATAGGTGTCTGTCCTGGAAAATTCCTTCTTGACCTAGATATTTTAAATCTAAATCATCAAATATGAGATTTTCATTCTAATTCTTTGGGGGAGCAAAATGAAGTTCCTTAATGGAGTTTAATCTTGGAGGGGTACAAAGAAAGGAGCCAAACCTGTGTGAAAACTTGCTCTGCCCAATATGCAAGAAAAGGGCCTGGGGTTCTTAGCAGTGAAATGACTTGCCCATGATCATATAGTCACAGGGTATCACTTGAGGACCCAGATCTTCCAGACTGCCCCTTGGGGTCATAGTATCAACTTATTTGTGGAATTCATCAGAAAAGATATGTTTTTAGAAAAATCTAATGAAATCATAAATGAGAAAAGGACTATAAGAATGCAAGACACAATTGTTTAAGAATGAGCTCTTTAACCTCTGGGCCTCAGTTTAGGTAGAAAGAATGATCCCTTTATGACTATAACTCACGTGGTTTTTATAAGTGAAATCATGGATGTGAAAAGCTGCAAAGCACAAAATGAGAGATATGTTATTTAAGAACTGACCTAGGAGTGACCAGATGGTGAAGATCATCTTGGGCCTCTGCTGGCTCAGTGGGAAGCTAAATTTTTAGTTTCTGTGAGCAGCATTTTGTGGACAGAACACCAGTTAAAAGTAACATTGTCTTTTAAATAAACAAGTGGTCAAAAAGAAAGTTGTTTTCACCAAAGTGGGCTTTTACTGAGAGCATTTGAGAATAAAGACTCATACAAAGTAACCTGAAGAATAATTAGCTGCTGACCTAGCCTGCAAAATGCTAACACAATGTGTTAACTGGACTCAAAATGCAAAAAAAGGACAGGTAGCAGCAGTTTCTGCTGGAAAATCAACCTAAGGATGTGAAGAATCATTGCAAGGAATATAAAACGAGAAAATTAATTCATTTTGTTAATGCATCCGAAATCAGTGTTGTTGGCTTTATATAGTTTTGAAGTAAGATTGTATCTGGACTTGCCCAAGTTAAATTATCTTCTTGTCCCTGGTTCTTACTAGTTACTAAACTCTATTGAAAACCCCTGAAGAATTTTGTGTTTGAGCCTCAGATTGAATTCCACATCTGTTAGACTGAAGGCAAGTTCCAAGCAGAAAACATTTGGTGGTGTCAAGGAAAGGAAAGGCTTGGTTTTGGAGTTTGGGAATATATGTTTCTTGGCCCCTAGAGCTATTTAAGGACCCCAGGACCCAGAGATTGAACCAGTTTAAAGTGTTAGGTCCTGAAAATATTCAGTCTTGAAAAAAAGGAAAACTTCTGTGGTACCTGACTCCACTTCCTCCACAGTCCAAGAGTTCTGTCCCCCATCTTGGTGTCCTGAGGGGCTGTTTGTTGCATGTGACAAAAGAGGCTGAAGAAGAGCATCCTAGACAGTCCTTAGGGAGCTTCAGTGAGTTTTCAGTGTCACTTCTACAGGGAAATGGTCACTAATGGCTAAAGCCTGGAAGGAGAGAGCAGAGTCTTTACAAACCTCATTTATCCACTTGGGTGTCCAGGCGGGGATAAACAAGACTGAGTGACTTGCTTTTAGCCTTTAGTTTTTAAAGTCTTCCCTTTAGTCCCAAAGTCCTCCAATTAAGAGGTAATAATGAGATTAGAGTTCTCTTTACTATAGAAGGAATGTTACAGAAATCCTCACCCAAAGAGCAATTGGTTTGATTTTTCTCCCTCCCAGTACACTTATTAATGAAAATTATTTAATTGTTCAATCTATACCCCTGCCTGATCTTCCTTGTGGTGAAAATTTGCAAAATGAATGCTGAAACAGTGTTTAGATAAGGGCATAGATCTCACTTTTAGTCAGAGTCAGATTTTTCAGCATATAATGGTCCAATGGGCATCTTGGATCATGACCTAAATATAATGCACCTTCTAAAAATTGCTTTCAAGGAAGTCAGAGTCACAGAAAGAACAAAACTGCAGAGGATGGCTTGGAATTAGGAGGGAATTCAAGTGTATATTATCACTCCATCATCACCAAGCCTTGTGGATAAATGTTTTTCCATCAAGGGTCAGGCATTAGAGAAACTGCCTTCAGAAATTAGGCTGAGCTGGAAGCAGGAGGATGAATGGACCGCATGTCTCCAACAGATCCATAAATACTAATAGAATTTGGTCAGATACAAAATGGAAAAATTTTAAGGAAAATTCTGTTTGGATGGCTCACATCCTCAGAAGCTTGACAAAAATTGCCTGCTTATAAGAAAACATTTCTAGGGGCAGAAAGACATGCTTCTTTCCTACACTTACATCCGTCTGGTCAAGGCTGAAGGACTTCTGAAAGTTGTTCACTGTAGCTGAGTTGGGTTCAATGCATTTTCTCAGTCGAGAGCCACAGACCACAATCCTATATATAGATGGGACAGTGACAATTCACCCTCTTCCCAAGGACCCTCCTCTCCCTTTGGTGCAAGAGAGACCCTTCCTCAGGCAATGCCTGCCTGTCTCCCACCTTCTTTCAGTGGACTGAATCCTCTCACCTGTCATAAGCACAGTCAGAATTCCCCACAGTGGTGTCAGCATCATCAGGTATAAGCCATTTAAAAATCTCACTACTTCGAAGCCTGATATTGGCCCAATCATGTTGCCTGACATAGTTACAGTCTGCATTGAAGTCACCTAGGAAAATGATATCCTGCAAAAAAAAAAAAATCAGCAGTAATATAGAGGGTGTATGGGTGGCCCTGACACTGGTTCAGAGAAAACATTATCTATTCCTAAGATATAAAAAGATTTCCCACAACTCCTTACTTCCTCCTCACCTCCCTCTTCACAGGATCTCTTATGAGGAAGTAACGGAGAAGGAAGTTAAGTAGATGAGGGAGAGTGAAGTTAGGCAAGTGAGAATGGGGAAGGAATTTGGGAAAAGGTTGGGAATGGGTAGATGGATGAGGACATGGGTCTTACATCATTCCCCCACTTGTCAAGCACATGCAAGTAGACATCATAGAGGGCATCAATCTCTGCCACAGCATTGTGTGGGGCTGAATGTAGTGGCACAAGGACAAATTCCTTCACAGCTGTAGGGGCAGTACAGAGATCGGGGAGACAGGAGTTAACCAAGAGTGGGGAGACAGGGTAGAGTGTGGTCAACATCTGTCAGACTGGCCCCACCTGTGTTTGGAGAGGAAAACTTGACAATGAAAGGTTCTCTGCTGAAAACATCTTCAGGGTCTGGGTAACAGTAACTATCCAACACAGAAAGTGACTCTGTCCTGTGAGAGGTGGAATAGGAGAACCTCAGTGATCAAGAGAATCTTCCTCCTCCTCCTCTTCCTCTTCTCTCATTCCTCCAGTCTTTTTATACCTTATTTCCCATATTCCTGGCATATGTTCTGAAATCTTTCGAGACTTGGCATTTTCCTTGGCTGTCTCCCCCCTCCCCCCATTCCTACCCCCCCCAGTGCCCATGCTTTTCCTAATGCCTTCCCTTCTTCAATTTATCCAGTATAGCTTGTTTCTAGTTTTTTAATCATGTCTCCCCTATAAGGCTTCAAGAGTAGGAACTGCTTTTGCCTTTCTGGGGATCCACAGAGTTTAACGCTATTTGGAGGCACCTTAATAAGTGCTTGTCCACTGGCTGCCTGAGTGAGCATCCTGGCTGAAGCCTCTTTTCTGGTCCCTGTCTCTGAACTTGCCCACTTGCTCCAGCTCCACCCTCAGCCCAGTCCTTTGGCTTTCTCCTGGTCCGAGGCCCTCCCCATGAAGTCCAGTCTTGGGCCCCATTCCCCCTCAAACCTGTAGACAAACAGATACATCTCTTTGTAGTTGTCCCGTCCCAGAGGCTCGCTGGTCACGTAGCTGTAAGTGTACTCGGATATTCTGGAGACAGGTGAGAAGGGATGCGGGGAGGAGTCACACCCTTGCACATTCCCGAGTGGGAGGCAAAGACTCAGAGACTCCCAGGCTCCCGCCCAAGCCCCAGCTGGGACCGAAGCTAAGGAGCACCTCGGGGCATCAGCTACCGCCTCCACCCCCGCCCCTGGGCTCCCCTTCCCCCGGGCAACCAGGCCATCTTTTCTCGTTGGACCCGCCGCCCCGCCGCGATCTCCGCCCCGGTGGCACCAGGCACCCTTCCGAACCCAAAGGACTCACCCCGCTCGGGAATAGGGTGGAGGTAGGGACTGAGGAGGGGATTAAGGTTTAAAGGTCCTGGTTTACTAAGCCCCCTTCGGCCCGGAGGAGTCTGAGAATCAGTGGAGGGGGGCAGAGCATCCATGCGGTGTGCGTGAGGACCTCCCCTGCTGGGGTCCCGACTCAGGACCGTGGAGAGCTCCAGCCTCCAGACTCTCCCAGCCTGTCTGTCCGTCTCTATCGCGCGCACAGACACACGACCACTCGGACACAGGCCCCCCACCCACAGGGCAGCCCTCGGGCTGTGTCTCCGCGTCCGGGTCCCCGGGGGCACCTGTTGATCTCCTCCAGGAGCGCGGACACGGCGCTCAGGTCCGGGTCTCGGACCTCTTGAACCAGGGTCACGTCATACTCCGCCAGGATCTTCGGGGAGGGGGCAGAGGGGTCACCCGGAGGGCCAACCCGGGGTCCCGGCCCGCAGCTCCCCCGGACCCCCGACTTTCCCCCGCCCCGCGCCCCAGCCCCCCGGGACCCCAGGCTCCCCGCACCCCCCGCCGGGGCACCTGGGCGATGAAGCTGCCGCAGGCCGGATCGGCCACTTTGCTGTCCCCGAAGCTGCGGATGTTGAAGGCGCCCAGGCGGACCGGGGCAGCGCGGGCGGAGGCGGGCGGCGGGCGGCCCGGGGCGCCCAGCAGCAGCAGCAGCAGCGGCGGCAGCAGCGGCGGCAGCGCCCTGGTGCGCGCCCCGGGCCGGCTGCGGGGAGCAGGGGCCGCGTCAGCGCCCGCCCCGCGCCCTCCCCTCACCCCGCTCCCGGCCCCGAGCCTCCCCCGGCCCTGCCGGGCGGGACTCACGCGAGTGGGGACGGGCAGCCGCCCCGCATGGAGCTCCGCAGTCAGTCCGGCTCCCAGGCTCCGGGAAGCGCCCGGGCCGGCCCGCGCGGCGCCTATTTAAGCGTCCACTCGGGGATGCCCCGCTCAGCCGCGCCGGGAGCGCCCCGTCCCCGCCCACAGGGCCGGGCCACGCGATCCCGCGGCAGGTGGAGGCAGGTGTGGGAGCGTCACCGGCGGCTCCGATCCTGCCCCTCACACCCCCAAGAGCCAAGGCTGGCAGTGGGGAGACGCGAGCGCAGGGAAGAGGACGGGGGCGGCTAGGTGGCGCAGTGGGGGGCGCACGGGCCCTGGACTCAATTACCTAACTGTGACCTTGGACCAGTCACTTAACCCCAAAGCCTTGCAAAAACAAAAGGGATGGAAGCAGTAAAAGTGGGAGGAGCAGAGCTTTAGGCCCAAGGAGGGACCCCAATCAGACTCGTCTTGGCCCCTTAAGCGTTGGTCCCATACTCCGTGTCAGACTTGGTGCCGTGGGTCTGTTCTCCATCCCCCTCACAGGAGGTCCCAGACCCAAGTCACAGGTGGTTGGAGGCTGTACTCGGTCACGGAACACCCTAGCATATTAAATCACCTGTCCCCAGGCTTAGGAATGTCCATGATGATGTAAGTGTAAGGATGAAGCCTGCAGAATCGGATGGACAGGTGAGGGTGTGGTCCTGGCTCCCGCCCTAGCTGGCATAGCTCCCCTCCAATATGCCATAAATAGAAACAGAAACGCAGAACCTGTCAGCCAGACATCTACACAAGCAGACATCAAGCTGCCGTCCACTGCCCACATCCACACCTGCTGCCTGCAGACACAGTACTAAACTTAGAGGGCAAAGCTTGAAAGAGCACCGATATTGAGGACTTCTGGGGAGCCAAGGAGCACAGGAAGGACTGGGACAGGACAGCAAGAAGCTGGAATCTTAGGGCACAGTCTTGAAGGCTTTAGTGACTTTAATATTTTATTGTAAACAAAGGAAAAAGCGTTTTATTCACAGCCCCAAATCTGCCATTTGGGACTGTTTTTGTCTTAAATTGCTCTGTGGTTTGCAATGTACAATATGGCTTTCCTGCCTCCCTGGCTTGCTCAGGAAGGGCCCTGGCAGTGCTAGGAGACATTGCCGGCCCATCTTCTAGCACCCCAGACGCCTCGGCTCCCAAAGGCCACCTCTGTCCATCACCTGCATGATTCAAGGCAGCCTTTCCACAACCTTCATTTCGTCAGAACTTTCTTTCTGGGCTCAGATACTTGCTGGCTCCATCCTTGGCTTCCAGACCATGAAGTGATCCTGATGAACACATATATCAGTGGGTGGTGGGCCAACCCCAATCTTTCTAGGCCAGGCAAATCTCTACACAATAACTGTCTGTACCTCCAGTTCACCCTCTTGTGAGGAGATCACAAACTCCCCAGCATGCTCCAGGATCTCTATGTCCTCGGAGGCCACCATAGTGACTGTGGCCTGGTCAGCCTCAATTCCTGCCCGAGTAGTCAACACAGCACCCTCTCCTATGGCTGAGGCCAGGGTCATGGCCACTTGCTCTGTGAGGCTCTCAGGGGTGGCAATGGTGATGGTATCAGAAGCAGCTGCTGCACTGGCTGCCATTCCCTCATCTTCATTCACTGTAACATTCTGGACGATGATTTGGTGACCAGAGCCTGCCTGGTGTACAATCTGCTGCACTACCTTCATGATGTGGCTGTCCACCTGGGGGAAGGGGGTAGGAGAGGAGGCTCAGCTCCAGGGTCAGGATAAGTGGGAAGGAGGGTCTCAGCTCTCCATACCATAAGAGGGAAGGGACCTAGGTTCCCTCACTTTAGGACATACACTGACCCTTCAAGATCTGGCTAGATTTTATTCTTTGTCCTTTCTTCTAGAGTGGCCTTAGAAATCCCATACTCTTATACCAAGTTTCCCACCCTAACCTTTCCCAAAGAATCTCACTCCTGCCCACCCTCCACCCCTGCCCCACCTCAGCCTGGGTGCCTTCAATGATTTCCGTGGCTTCACTGGTCTCAGTGTCTTCTGTGGTGGCCTTGGAAAGGGAAAAAAAACAAAAACAAAAACAAAAAGGGGAACTTATTAACCCTGGAGGCCAGGACAGCTTAGATCTCCCTGTTATCCCCCTCCCCACCCAACCTGCTGCTCCAGCTCTGGCCCACACCTCAATGATATACTCCTGAGTATCAGCCACCACAGAGGAGAACTCCACCAGCACTGTGTGGGCATCCTCAGACAATGTCGGGGTTGCAGGGCTGGCTCTGGACACTACCACTTCTTCCACTTCCAGCAGGCAGCCTCCTGCACAGACACGTACTGGGTGAGGGACTGGGTCAATCCACAGGAAAACCAGTCCTTGATAGCATTTTCACTGCCACAGGGAGACACCACCCACCTCAAACCCATATTTTTAGCTATGTCAGCATCTGAGTTGAAACGGTCCCACTCCACCAAAGGGAGCCAGCCCACTCTAACAAGGGTCATTACCTTCCAGCTTCACATCACTAGGCTCACCTTTGGTCCGCAGATGCCGGTTGAGAGTACCGTGCTCAGCAAAGCCACGGCCACATTTGTAGCACTTGAAGGGCTTCTCCCCAGTGTGATGGCGAACATGCCGCACCAGGGAACCCTTCTCCCGGAAGCCCCGGCTGCAGAATTGGCACACATGTGGCTTTTCCTCAAGGTGTATCCGGAAATGCACCTGCTGGGCATTCTGTCAAACAAAGCAGGATCAGTATGAAGCCCCTCCACCTAGGGGAATAACCATAGCTTCTCTCCTTCCCTTCAGGATACTTCTCTTGCACCTGCCATACCAACTAGAGGCCTGAGGGGAGCCCCCAGTCAAAAAAGCTCACCCAGCAGAGCTTGGGGAAGAGGGGGCTACTTGTAGGCAGCACAGGGTCAGAGAGCTGGCCTGGCCAATGCAAGGGCAGAGAAGGAGTCGGTTTGGGTAGGCAGGTTTCATCAGCAACAAGGCAGGGCAAGAAGAAAGGGTCAGCAGCAGCTGTCTCCCATTCCCGGCTCCCATGGGCACATCCCATCCCTACCTATGCCTTGGATTCCTTTCTGATGACAGGGAGAAATACCCCACCTTGGTCTTGTAACGTTTCCCACACTTGGGGCAGGCATATGGACGCTCATCTGAGTGGACACGGCGGTGCCCTTTCACATGGGCAATGGTCTTATAGAGCTTCCCACACTCGCCACAGCAGAAGCGCCGCTCTCTGACATGCACCTCCTGGTGCTTCTTCAATAGGTAGGCCTTGGGGAACTCCTTTCCACACTGCTCACACCTGAAGAGCTGTTGTCCTGCAGATGAAGGGAGACCAGCCCCCGGGGCACACACTGAATTCATCCCTAAGCATTCCCTGTCCCCATGTACATACAGGAATGCAGACCAACATGGAGGTGTACCATGAGGCCCACATAACACTCACATCACAGCCACCTTTGCTGCAGGCTTGGACTAAGAGCCCATCCCTCTCCTGGGGCCCTGGTGGGGGAGTCTCCTCTTCACACCTCACCTCCTTGCCTCATTACCTCCCTTTCTTAAGCCCTTCTCAGCTCTGAGAAAGGGCTGGGGACCAAGAAGGGCAAGAGAACCTGAGCCCGCCTACCGCCATGGGCTTTGGCATGCACTTCCAGGGCTGGGGCCGACCTGAAGACCTCCACACACTGAGGGCAGGAGTACTGTGGATATCCGCTCTGGGGCGCTGGGTCAGCCTGTGAGGACAATCATCTCCTAAGACCATGCTCACCACAATAGAGATCTCAACACAGTGCAACTACTCCAATATATGCAAGACACAGGCAGACATCTTTCTGCTGTCAAAGTGATCCCCCTAAAGCCTAGTCTTGCTAACCTCCCTATTCAACAGACTCCTTAGGTTCCTTACCTCCAGGATCAAATAGAAAAATTGTTTCGTCCTTTTGAAAAAACCCTTTCAACCTGCCCCGCTCCCCCAATCTTTTATTCCTGCCTCCTCCCCACAACACTGGCTTTGTGGTTGTGCTCTGAATGCCCTGATCTTGGGCACTCTCTCCCAAGTAAGGAAACCTCCTTAATTCTGCCTCCTTTTAGGCCCCTTCACCCTCTACAGGAAGCCTTCCCCAAGCCCTTCAAGTGTCTTTCCTAGGAGAGATCTCAAATTCATCCCATTGTCAGGGATGCGTACAGTCCTTGTTCATGCCATCTTCCCTGAGAGCAAGAACTGATTTTTGTCTTTCTTTGCATTTCTTGAACTTAGCACTGTGCCTTAAGCTAGTAGGCTTGTGGAGACCATTCCATCAGAAAAAAAGCATAAATGGGATTGTTTAAGCCTGGAGCCATCTGCACATGTGAAGTAAATGACATGAAATGGAAGTTCCTCTGAGGAGTCACACTTCAGGGCTTCCCTTAATCCCTTCCAAGAGGCAGATGTACCAGTCCCCAAGGTTAATCCCTGAGCTGGAGAGGAGCACACAGAGGCACCTACTGTTTGCACTTCTTCCACAGCTACAAAACGCTGCCCGCCTGTCCTCACCCCCTCGGGCCCAGGCTCCTGGGCAGTGCCGACACAAGGCTCTGCAGGCATGGGCCCCTCTTCTACTGCAACTCTCTCGATCACAAGGCCCGAGTTCTGCATGGCTTGTCTCAGCAAGTTCTCACTGCTCACCTCTCCTTCAGATGGCAGCTTTTCAGAGACTGATGTCTACAGAGAACAGGGGATATCAGGAACACTATTCGGTATCCAGTGAAGAACTCTTCTGCAAAGAATAATCACTGAAAAAATGTTCCCTGACACTAACTACTCCACGAGTTGGATCCTGCGAGCACTGAACCACCCACAGTAGTAATTGAGTCTTGAGGGCAAGGAGAAAAAGAGCTGAGTCCCCCCAGAGGCTGAGCTCACTTTGGTCCTCAACAAGATATACAGCATCTTCCACCAGCTCTGAAAAACATACCTTATGGCCAATAAGGAGTTCAGTCCTGCTTTTCTCTCTTCTCCTCCCCTCACAGGCTATTTTTAAGGGCTCATCACAAGCATAAGAATATATGGGACTCTTCTTCTAAGGGTTGGGTATATAAATTCTGGGCTAAAACATAGGCTGGGACTTTTCTTGGTGCTAGGATTCCTCGTAATGCCCCCAACCCTTAAGGAAAGTCAATGGAAAGAGAACAGACCAGGTAGCTATTCCCCATTAGAACTCAATGGGCTGTAAATGTATTCAGTTCACAAAGACCCTGCATTCAACTTAATCCAAACACAGAGAAACACAAGTGGAATTTTCCTGGTCGGTAACCTACAAAGGGCTAGTGCCAGAGAACATCTCCAAAACAGGACTGTTCATGTTCCTCTTGGTGAACTGGCAGAAGACACTGTCCTCTTAAGTGAAGGAAAAGCTAATGCTTTTCATTCAGACAAAAGCTAATCCAACCCAACCTAGCATATAACCCCTTCCAGACTAGCCATGAACTCCACTGACCTCCTGGGTTAAGGTCTTCATGTCCACAGGAAGCTCTTGCATCTGGACATGGACCTCATGGATGACAGTGCCCTTGTCATCAGTGACAAGGTGAATCACTGGTGGTGTTGTCTCAATGGATTCACTTTTGATGGCTGTAACTGCTTCAGTGTTTGAATTGCTGGATCCTTAAAGCAAAAGGGAAACCTAAGACCATGAGAAAATCATCATCCCTCCCACCAGGTGCCCACAGGATCTCTTCCTTGGTAAGACAGCAGCACATCTGAAGGGGAGGGGGGGCTAGAGAGGAGAATCTCCTCCCCTTTACCTCAGCCATGCTGGTCAGTGCGGCATTCCTGTCTTCTCTCATCCTGCCTAGCAAAATCATCCTCTACTGTACATTGGAGAAGAGGCCCTAAGACTGAGTGACATCTGCAGGGTAGGGTAGGGGCTTTTGCACTCCCTCCTCTTTCCAGGAACAGCCCAAAGATGACATCTGGGCATCCTGTGATCCCATGTGACCAAGGTATGTTTCCTTGGAACCTAAGAGGTTGTAGAAGAGATAGCCACTCCTTGTCCTTCAACAAGCACACACCCAGAATGAGCTCTGGGGTAGCAGGCCACTAAGTTCCTAGGTAGGAGGACAGCTATTTACTCTGGCCCAGACTCACCGAGAGAATTTACAAACCTGGAGGAATGTCTTCTTTGCTAACAACTATTTCTTTGTTCATGTTGAATCGGATTTTTTCTGTACATGGAGTTAAGGACTTCAGGTGTCGGGTCAGAGCTCCAGACTCTCTAAAGCTCTTTCCACAGTTCTTGCACTTGTAAGGGCGCTCATCTGGTGAGAAAACAGAATCAAGAGTTAGACGGAAGATGATGAATAGGTAACAAACCCTAAGGGGAAAAAACTTCTTTCCCAGTTGCCAGTCACCCAAGTACTACTCACTCAGCCACAGAGGTTGCACTTCCCATCTAGAATAGGGCTGCTCAGAGCCTGGGGGCCCATCAACACTATTCCAGACTGGAATAATAAGGCTAGGATGTAAGCTCTGCCCCATCACATGGACAGAAGGCAGAACCAGTGATGCAGTGTCTAGAGTTCCCAACCCAAACAACAACTCTGAATGCAGCTCTCATCTCACCTGTGTGTCGCCGGTGATGCCGGATGAGAGAACCCTTGGTCCTAAAGGAAGTTCCACATAACTTACACTCATAGTCCTTCTTACTGCTGTGGGTGATCATATGAGCTTTGAGGATGCTGGCCTGGGATGGGATAAGAATGGTTACCTGTAAAATGGAACATCTTCCCCCCCCAAAAAACAAAACAAAAAAAAGTCACTCTGAGGACTAAGTGTAAAATGCCTCAGGGTCGAAAAGGTGGGATGACCAGAGTGGAGAAAGCAAGCAACAAACATGAACATTCTCAGAGGGACATTGCTCAGCAGCATCCACAGGCCAACCTGGCAGGCCTACGCCCAAAGTAAAGAGAAAACTTGTGTCAAAGATCATGAAGAGACTATGGCGCTCCACTCACTGTCTTAAATGTCTTGTGGCACAGTTCACACACATAGCGTCCTTCCTTATTGACGAGCAGCTTCACCTTCAGTAGCTCAGTGGAAACATCTTGTTCAGTGTCATCAGGACTAGCAGGACCTTCTACAACCTCATTGTCCCCAGGTCCACTGGGGCTTTCAAAGACATGGTCTGTTGCTGCAACAATGACTTCTTTGATATGACCACTGCCTAGGGAAGAAAAGTCTTGACATCACACTCAGCTCTTGACATCAAAGAAAATTCCTGATAGCAGCAAAGTGGAAAATTGTTAGGAGACCCAATTTCATAATGATAAGCTTGGCCTTGGGTGTTTCAGATGTCCCAGGCTTTTTATGGAGAAAACACTGCCATTCAGTCCAGGGATTTGCTGCCAACAAAGGCCTAAGGAAAGAAGTTAGGTTTCCACAGGTCAGCTTGAAGAATGAGTCTAATCTCTTGGATTTAACAAGAGCCATAGGCTTTGTCCTTCTGCAACTGCTACCTGTCAAAAATCCCCCAAATCATAACAAAGCTGAGCTCAAGGAAAACTACAACAGGGGCGGCTAGGTGGCATAGCGGATAAAGCACCAGCCCTGGAGTCAGGAGTACCTGGGTTCAAATTCGGTCTCAGACACTTAATAATTACCTAGCTGTGTGGCCTTGGGCAAACCACTTAACCCCATTTGCCTTGCAAAAACCTAAAAAAAAAAGAAAACTACAACAATAAGGCCTCCTTTGGACCTAAAATAGTCTATTTTTTCCCAGGAAGGACACAGAGACCTGCAGTATAGACAAAGCCAGACCCACAGGCTCTTCTGTAAAGGTAGTTTCCTTGAAGAAGTAAATTCTTTTGTTATGACATTTTGAAATATCAGGGATGCTGTCATGCTTCATCCAGGAGGTACCAAAGGAGAAACTGCACTAGACTAGGCCACCAGAGTTGGCTTTGTTAAATTCTCCCAGTCTGCTTGGAAGGAAGGCTGAAGCTTCACACTCTGTCAATAAATCTGTCAATAATTACACTCAAAGGGCAACAAAACTATGCATACCCTTTGATCCAGCAATATCACTACTGGGTCTATACCCTGAAGAGATGATGAAAAAGGGTCAAAACATCACTTGTACAAAAATATTCATAGCAGCCCTGTTTGTGGTAGCAAAGAATTAGAAATCAAGTAAGTGTCCTTCAATTGGGGAATGACTTAACAAAACTGGTACATGTATGTGATGGAACACTATTGTTCTATTAGAAACCAGGAAGAATGGGAATTCAGGGAAGCCTGGAGGGATTTGCATGAACTGATGCTGAGTGAGATGAGCAGAACCAGAAGAACAGCAACGTGGGGGTGATGATCAACCTTGATGTACTTGCTCATTCCATCAGTGCAAAAATCGGGACAATTTGGGGCTGTCTACAATGGAGAATGCCATCTGTATCCAGAGAAAGAACTGTGGAGTTTGAACAAAGACCAAGGACCATTACCTTTAATTTAGGAAAAAAACCTGATACCTTATTATGTAATCTTGCTATTTCTTATACTTTACTTTTCTTCCTTAAGGTTATGATTTCTGTCTCATCACATTCAATTTGAATCAATGTATACCATGGAAACAATGTAAAGACTGGCAAATTGCCTTCTGTGGGGGGTGGGGGGAGGGAAGCAAAATTAGGGGGAAAAATTGTAAAACTCAAAATAAAAAACACATAATTAAATTTAAAAAAGGAATGGATTTAACTAAAAAAAATCTGCCAATAGCAAAAAAAATAAGCTCCAGAACATGTGTGAAATTTATGAGATTGGTCTTTAGAGACAATCAGTAACCTGCTGATACCTGGTTTTGGCAAGTTAATTTTTCATGCTCTGGAGCATAAAAGGAGTATATCTCTACAAAAGCTGGATAAATGAGCCAGTGAGATGAGATTCTCAAATACTAGAAAGCCATATATGTCATCGATCTTCCCCACTACTATGTCCTTTCACTAGCAGCACTAATTAGTGCTTAGCAATTGCTAAGCCCAAAACAGAACAAAAAATACAAAGCCCCATGTCATCTGTGTCCCAAAATAGGGACTGGTGGTCTCACTCTGTATATACAATAATTACTTAGCTGACCCTCCCATTTGCTGTCTCACTATCCACACATCCTCCCTTATTACTATGGTGACCAAATTTTCCTTTTTCTCTCTCTTTATATAAAAACATGTGTGGGAGAAAACAAATGATAATCCAACTCTAATTACTTAACATGCTTCCAAATTATTTCTTGCAATTCACAACTATAAAGAGGTTAGGTAGGTAATAAGATGTAGTGGAAGGTGTGCTGGATTTGAGTCAAAGAAAGAGGTTTAAATTCCATCTCTAACACTTACCAGACAGTTGATCTTATTCATTTATTCATCTTATTCTTTCTTATTCATAAATTGGGGAAAATAATTCATGTATTACCTATTTCCAAGTCTTACAGAGTTTATATAAGTTGCTAAAGAAATATTTATTGTTCTTGTTAAGAAAAATTTCTCTTAACCAATTCTCAGATAAGAGGATTCCAGGTGGGAGCTGCTTCTACCTTGGACTGATCCCTTCTCTACAATGAAAAGTCTTAGAAGTGAAATTGTTATTTTTAGGATTTTGGTAACTATTATTGAATGCAATTAGTTTCATTTATAATCCTATATATTTTATTTTATATATTTAAAAAATATTTTGTTGAGAAGAGGTTCCTAGGCTATAAAAGGGGTCCAGGATACAAAAAAAATGAAGAATTCCTGCCTTAGAGATATGCCTGAGCACTGGGAGAATAAAGGGTCACAGAGCCAGCATGTCAGTGGTGAGAACCCATGTCTTCCAGATTCTTAGAATCAGCTCTTTAACCAATATACTATGCTGCCTCTCATTAATAAATATGCTCCCATTATTATTGTTATTAAGAAATAAGTTTGTACATCAACTGTATCTTTTCTGAGACAACCGATGAGCAAGGAATATATCTTCTGATGTACTGCTAACTGGGTCATAGCCCTGGCTCATTAGTGGTGAGCTTTAACCAGCCAAGCCTGTCAGGCCAGCCCGGGAAGCTGGCAGGGGCAGAATACTCATACATGCTAGGATACGTAAGGGGGGGGCGGGGAGGGAAAAGTATGGGAGGCTAAAGGAGATGCAAGGGAAACTGTGGGTTACACAATGGGAAACTAGAAAGAAAGAAATGGCAATAAAGGAGTGGGGGCCTAGTAGCCAAGGAGGAAGCATTCCAGCTGGCAGAAGACAGCAGTTGGGAGCCTCTGCCTTGTGTACCTAATTACATGGCTGGCACCAGTATGATCCACATAATAACTACTAGGATCAAAGCAGACTTTCAAGAACAAAGTGGGCGTCTGACTTTGGGCCACAGAGAACTGGTTTTCCAAATAATACCTTCCCTGAAACAGGAATTTCAAATGAAAACCCAACTATTACCTTACATTCTATACAGAGGGATGCTGCTGCTGCCTATAGACAAAATCTCTTCATCATAATGAATGTTCCAAGAATTTAAAGAAATTAAGTAGAAGACAGGCACTCTAATGATGTGGGGGAAGGTATACTCAGCCTCCCCTCCTTATCTGCCCCACTGCCCTCTCTTCCCCAGCCAGGCCTTCTCTTCTTCCACTTTCCCTTATCTTTGGTTGTATTAAAAGTCTGATATTCAGACCAGCTTCCTTCAAGGTCTTATATTTTATATCACACTCCCTCAGAAACTTCTTAGCTTTAGCTCTTGCTAGATATCCCTTCCCACCTTTTTTCTGTCCTAAATTTGGTTATATACAGACTCTCATTCAAGAAAGGATCTTCCACTTCCTATGTGAAAAGCCATTTATATTGCTGTCCTTCAAAAAGATGCACTGTACACCATCCTCCTCTGGGAAGACTGCTCCGATACAAAAGAAAATAACTCCAACTTACAACTATTTCCCTTTCAGTAACCAATGCATTGATTCAGCTCTCCAGGTCACCTAGCTATCTTTGCATTGCAATATCAATGACTATGTCACCTGACGTTTGTGCAGTTTTTGACATTCTGACATTCTCTTGCTCATAATGATATCCTCTGTGATGCATGTAGGATTTAATTGGGGCTGAGTGCTATGAAGCAAGTTTAAGTTGTTTAAGAGGATACAGAATGTCCACTTCAGCCCATCCCACTAGACAGTGCTGTCTCCAGGCCCAGCTCATGTTTTATGAATCTGGGTATTAAGAACACCTATCCTGTTTCAATTCAGACTAGGCCTTAGCAACCTCTGTGCCCTTTGAGGCCAGGACAGGCCTGGGACACTAAGACTTGGGGTGGGGTAGATAAAAAGAGAAAAGAGAGGATGAGTGGGAGGGAAGAAGATATGTGGCTAGTGTCTCAGGTATGCAAGCCTATCTGTCACCAAAGTGTAGGAGGAAGCAAAGGGGACCTTCCCAGCACTGTAAGCAATCCATGGTACTCACAACCTCCCCACTTCATGCAGTTCCCTTCCTCGAGGCCTCTCTTCAGAAATGGTTCTGCTATCTGTCCTAGATAATGCTAAAACATTCTTAGGAGTCCTGGTTTTTTCTAAGAATCAGCTCAAGTAAATGAGGCCTTCTCTAATCTCCTAATTACTTTGTATGTCTATTTATCTACACACACACACACACACACACACACACACACACACACACACACACACACACACACACACACACACACACACACACACACACACACACACACACACACAGGCACACTCGCCTGTTTCCAAGGTAAACGCCTTGCAATAAGACACTTGTCGCCCAGCACCTAGATAGTTCTTAAAAAGGCTTGTTGACTTCTGTCTTCTAGGGCAGCTTTGATTTCTACCCTAAGCTCTCTCTTTGGAACAGAAAGGTTTTTGCTCCTCGTTATCAGTCAGCAAGTGAGATTTTGAAGGTCAGAGGCCCTTTGTTGGTCCTAGAATAAATACATAGCCCCAGTCTACAGGTGAATACAAGATGGTAGGATTATAGGCATTAGAAAGCACTACTCCAAATCCGCTTTTCAGCTAGAGTCTGAGGCCCAGAGCACTTCAGAGTGCAGGGGAGAATCAGGCCTCAAACCAGGGGCCTCTTCCCACCACCCCAGTCCATCTCTCAGCCCTTCAATCGAGATCATTCTCTCTTATCCTGGGGACAGCATCATCCCGATGGCTAGAGTCCTGCTTACCAATGATGTCTGGAGCACTGCTGACATCCTCTGAGAGGGAAGATGTCTCCACAACAATATGAGCCACTGTAATGGACTCCTCCCCAGATGGGACCACCTGCTGTAAAACAAGATAGACTGCATGGAGGACAGAATTCAGGAAACATAAGATACAGAGAAAAACTTTGACTGTTACTTCTTCTATTTTTGATAATAATTACTCTCCTTTAAAAAGAAAATTGAGAGGGGCATTATTTAGGGGGAAGCTCTCAGAATAGGATGAATTCTTCCATTTTTCCTGGCTGTGGGCTGACTCCCCACTCCAAAACACCAAACTATGTCCATTTCAGAAGTTCCAAGTGGGTGGACACTGATATGAAAGAGGCTTGGGGATTGGAAAGGGAATGCACCTGAGGAAGGGCAAGTAAAGAGCCTGGCAGCCCACCCTCCATGAAAGAGAGATGGTGTCACAGGTAAGTAAGCTCCCCAGGATAGGGGAGCCCCTAGAGATCACACCAGAGAACTATCCTGACCTCCTGACCAAGCAGGGCTGCTGCTGTGGCTGTTGTGGCTTCCTGGGGTGTGCGCTGACATGACTTCTGTATTTTATGCTGCACAAAATCTTCCAGGGTAGTGAACTCAGATTGGCAACGGCCACACTTGTGCACGTCATCTTCATCTGAAATGTAAACAGCAGCATTGAATAACTTTGGACATGGCTGCTCTTATCATCTCTGAGCTAGAAGAGCTTGAAGGTGATCTAAGCCACCCTCTACCTTAAGAAAGAATTTTGGATACAATATCTCTGACATGTGACCACCTAACCGCTGTTTCAACACTTCAAGATCATCCATTACTTCTCAGATAATTCATTTAATTGTTAAAGCAATCAATCAACAAGCATTTATTAAGCAGCTACTACTTTATGTGGCAGACAAAATGTAAGGCAACAGCAACAAAAATAAAATAATCACTGACCTAAAAAAGCTTATATTCTATTGGGGAAGACAATATACAAATATATAAATATATCCAAGATAATTAGGAAGGAAGAATTAGTAGTTGGGAAATCAAAAAAGGCTTTTATTTTGGGAGAACTGAATTCTGAAGGAAGAGAATCTAAGACCCAGAGGGGAGAGAGGAAGGTTTCCCAGACTAGGTATGGCCAGTATCAAGGTACTGGCATTAGAAATGGAATGCCTTGAATCAGAGATGGAAAGACAATATGACATGTCCACACAGAGAGTAGTGAGATAGTATAAGGCTAGAAAAGAAATTCAGACCAGGTTGTTAAGGAGCTTTAAAATTCAGTAACAGGGAACCACCTGCTTGGACCTGTACTTTAGAAAAATCTCACTTTGGCAGCTGTGTGGAAAAGATGGGGGGGGGGGGCACCCCACCCCAGGACAGGGCTAATAAGGAGGCTACTGCTTAAGCCAGGCAAGAGGTGACAAAATTGTGATTGAAAAGTTTTCAGCATCTTCCTGATGCTGAACTTACCTGTCTTCCTGAAACTTCTACATGCTAGTCCTAACTTTCTCCTCAGGAGTCAGAGTGAACCTGAACCTGTTCTGCATGACAATCTTTCAAGGCAATCTGAAGGCAATAGTCTTATGTCATTCTTGCCCTACCCCTACTCTTTTCTTCTCAAGTTAAATGTCTCCAGTTCTTTAAAATGATGATGATCAAGGCCCAGGATCCTTTACACGAAGGGTGATCAAAGAACAGTTTCTCTGGAAGTTGATCACTCTAAAATGCTTCTTCCCCTTAAGTATATAAGCTGGTGATCTCTTCACTTTTTTATTTAGGTTAATAGAATCCATTTCTGGGCACTGCTCTTGAAGGCTCTTCAAACAATGCTGAGCTCATCAGGGATTACCACCCCATCTATAACTGTGGCCTACATAAAACTGCAAGGGATAGCTAATATGTTAGAGGACATAATTGCATTTTAAAAGATCTCATCATATTAAATGATGAACTGATTTGAGATGAAATTTAATGAGGAAAATATGAAATCCCATATTTGTGTTTTAAAAATTTGCACAAACGAAAGATGTGGAAGCTGACAATAAAGAAAATGAAAATGCCACCATCAACTGAAAAATCTGGGAGTTTTTGTGGACTGCAAAATCAATATAAATCAATACTGCAATGAGGCTGTCACAATAACTAAAGTGATCATAGGCTGCATTAAAAAATGTTTAAACATGGACAGACTTGCATGAACCAATGCTGAGTGAAGGGAGCAGAACCAGGAGAACAATTTACACTTTAAAAGCAACTATGACAAACATAGGTCTCAGCAATACAGCAATCAAAGATATATACCAACTATATCCAAAGAAAGAACTAAGGAATTTGAGAACAGATAAAAACATACTATTTTTACTTTTTTTAAAATTTGGTTTTTGTTTTTTTCCTCCTTGTGATTTTACCCTTTTTGTCTGATTCTTCTTTCACAGCATGACTAATAAGGAAATATGTGTAACACTATTAAACATTACAAATCTAGATCATATTACTTGCATTCCTAGGGGAAGAAGGGAAGGGTAGAAGAGAGAAAACTTTACAAAAATGAATACTAAAAATCATCTTTACATATAATTGAAAAAATAAATAATACAAATGTGGGGAAAAAATAAAAGATGTTTAAAGCAGAAAGCAAATGATGTGATGGCTCCCCATGCTCTCACTGGATTACCGTGATCACTTAAGAGTATCACAATTTCCAAGGATAATGGATCAGGAGAGATAATCAAGGCCTTGCCAACAAGAATTAGAAACTGAGGGGATGCCTGTGAAATATGAATGTAATGAAATATTGTTTTATAAGAAATGATGAACAGGCAGATTTCTGAAAAACCTGGAGAGACATGAACTGAGCAGAACTAGGAGAATACTATACATATAGACATTAATATTGTGTGATGATCAACTATGATACTTAGCTCTTCTCAACAGTAAAGTGATCAAAGACAATTCTAAAAGATCTGTGATGGAAAATGTCATATGCATTCAAAGAAAGAACTATGGAGTCTGAATGCAAATCAAAGCATTCTCTTTTCATTTTTAAAATTTTTTTTTCTTTCTTATGGTTTTTCCCATTTGTTCTGATTGTTCTTTCACAACGCTGACTTATATGGAAACGTGGGTAACATGATTGTGCAAGTATAACATATCAGGTTACTTGCTATTTTAGGGAAGAAGGAGAACATTTTATGGAAATGTTACTATATAATGAAAAAATTTAAAAAAATTTTTAATTCAGGGACTGCTCAAGCTGTATGAGAATCCTGCCTGTTTTTAAAAACTTTTATTTGTTCCCATCATCCAAGTATCTGCCCTCCCCAACTGGACAGGCACCAGTTTCTGTCAAGATGGGAAAGGTCTCCAGGTAATGTCCCCATATTTTCAGAATGAAACCCAGGACAACCTTCCAAAACCTCTCCAGGTTATTAGGGAATTCTTAATAAGGTCCATGTTGTAGGCAGAACTACTACTTAAAACCTTCCATAGGTCTATCCTTAGAAACCTCATCCTGCACAGGACTAGAACAAGATAAACAAGACAAGAACTAAACCAAACTCAGTATAGGTCAGATCCCCAGCAAGACATGAGTGAGAAAAGGAGTCAAGCTCAGCTTCTTTTCCAGCTTCCTTATCCTCATGAAAACCAAGGCAATAAAGAGTAACCAGGAGAAGGTAGTGATTGGCTTTGTCAAGTGTTGCAAAAAAGCTCAAGATAGACAAGAATTAGGAACAAGCCAAAGGATTTAGCAATTAAGAGATAACTGAGTAACCTAGGAGACAGCAGTTTCAAGTGAAGAAAGTTCAGAAGTTGGAAGCAAGTTTCATGAAGAAAATGGGAGTAGAGAAAATAAAAGTCATTTCCAAATCCTGGAACTGTTGAAATCCATCTTTTCTGAAAACTGTCAGCTGGGGGAAAAAAAATCTTTTTGCATTAAATAGCTTTGATAAGGATTTGATATTCCAGACATAAGGAACATGCGTGTGTGCAAGCGTGTGTGTGTAAAATGATGAGCTATTTCCCAGTAGACAAAAAGTCAAATACAAGCAATTCTCAAGAGAACTGCAGCTAGCCCTGGAGTCAGGAGGGTCTGAGTTCAAATTTGACCTCAGACACTTAATAAGTACCTAGCTGTGTGGCCTTGGGAAGCCACTTAACCCTGTTGCCATGGAAAAAAAGGGAGAGAGAACTGCAAAATAGTAGCAGACATATGAACAATGGCTCCAAACCACTAAGAGAATTATAAATCCAAACCATTTTGAGAATTCGCTGGCAAGGCCGACAACAGATTTACGTGCTCACTCTTCTAGAGAAGCAAAGGCAAGGCGCGGGTGTAGAACCCGGCTGAAAAGTGCAATCTGGAGCAAAGGATCTGAGTTTAGACTACCATCTGGGCAGGTCACAATCCTAGGGGTCGTGCAGAGGGCTCTGGGGAGACTCACAACTTCTCAGAGGCTGGCATGCAGTCATGGCTGGTGGGCTCCTGTCCTGCCTTCTAGTGAGTCAGGTTTAATGTGCATGCGTACATACATGTATGTGTACATAGGGAAAGCAGGGTACATCAGAGATGCGGACGGCTCTGTGCAGACTGCCGGGGCTCCCAGGCGGGTCCCTCTTCTCCCTCTCCTGGGTTTCCCGCTCCCTGGGGCCCCGGGCCCCGCTTCACAAGGATCCAGGGGGGCACTGCCGCAGGGCCGGGGCCGGGCTCCGCCCCCAAGGCTGGCTCACCGGACCGGGAGCCGGGGGGCGGGAGGCGCCCGGTGGGGGCGGGGGGCGCGGGCCGCCGGGGCGGGGGAGGGGCGAGCGAGGGGGAGGGGCGCCCGACGAGTGGCGTCAGCCCCGGGGTCAGGGGTCAGGCGGGGCCGCAGCCTCCCGGCCCGCTTTACCTTCCTCGCTGAACGGCGTCGTCAGACCCAGGAACCCGGCGGGGGCCGAGGCCGCCGCCGCCGCCGCGCCTCCCGGCTCGCCGCGCTCCCGCCCGGCCCCGGCCCCGGCTCCTGCCGTATGAGCCGCCGCCACCCGCACGGCCATCGCGCCCTCCATGTCGCAACGCGCCGCAGGAAGATGGCGGATTTACGACCGTGTCGTCATAACAACGGGCCGGGCGGGGAGGGAGGAGGAGGGAGGACGGGGCGGGGCGGGCGAGGGGGCGGGGCCGCGCCGCGCCGCCCCTCCAGGCTTCCTCCCGTCTCCTCCCTCTCGCCTCAGCCTTTGGGGGGCGCTGCACCCGCAGCCGGGAAGCCCTCCGTCCCGGCCCGGCCCGGCCCCTTCCGCTCGCCTCGGCTCGCCCCGGGCGGGGCTCCTGTTGCGGCCCCCGGGGAGCCCCGCGGCCTGGCCTGCCTGGCCCAGGCCCCTGGGAGACCCCAGCAGCTTAGGTCGGGCCTCGGGCCGCCACCCAGCGGGTGCGGACGCGGGCAGGAGCCTTGCCCCGCGCCCGGGACCCCTCCCGCGCCGCAGCTCGTTTTTGTCTCCTGCCAGGGGATGGGACACAGTTGCTCAAAAAAAAGAGCGACTTTGCTTTGGGGTTTTTGGATGTTGGATTCGAGATTTTAAAACTGGAACCACGACATGATGAGCAGCTTACTAGATCCAAAGCTCCCGTGGGACTGCAGCCCTCTCTGTACAATTTCTTTTATTTTTATTTTTTATTTTTTGTTTTTGCAAGGCAGTGGGGTTAAGTGGCTTGCCCAAGGCCTCACAGCTTAGGTCATTATTAAGTGTCTGAGGTCGGATTTGAACCCAGGTCCTCCTGACTCCAGGGCCGGTGCCGTATCCACTGTGCCGCCTCACCTCCCCTGTTGTTTTTTTTTAATAGTCATTCCAGGTATTGTATCAGGAAGCTTCTTGTTTCAGTTGAAGCAGCCCTGCCCTGCTCCATAAAAAAAAGAAGCTAATTAAATAAATTCAAACTATAGAGAAGGGGAAGGAGTCATAGTCCTATTACTTATATGTGAATGATGTAATCTTAAAAAAGAAAACAGGGGCAGATAGGTGGCATGGTTTCAAATTCGACCTCAGACACAATTATCTACTTGTCTGACCTTGGGCGAGTCTCTTTAACCCCTTAGTCTTGCAAAAGTGAAAAAAACAAACAACACCCCCCAGCTTTTTTTAATCTAAATATTTCTTTATTCAGAACCTTATGGCCTGTTCCCTTTTCTTCCTGCCCCAATGGTGATATTAATGAGACTTATTAATTCATTGAGATCTAAGTACTTGGGCAAGAGGAATAGCTTTACTGGTACACCTATTTAAGACAAGGAGAAAGGTTAAGAATAGAGAAGAGAGAGGAAACATGAAAATGGTAATTGGCCGACCTAGGGAGTGTCCTATTTTGCATCAAAATTAAGATACTAATTCTTCCAAACACGACTAATTGAAAATAGGATTAGCATGATTGTGCAATGCATAGCCTATATCCAATTGCTTGCTACTTGGGGAGGGTGGATTTAATTTGCAAAGTTTTCACATGTTTATAAGGCAGATAGTACATTCTTTCTCTTTTTAGAGGAAGAAACTGAGGTTCAGAATGATTGTGATTTGCTCAAGATCAAAATTGTCTTGGTTCAGTCATTTCAGTTTCTGACTCTTTGTGATGCTATTTGGGGTTTTCTTGACAAAGATACTTTTCTTGACAAAAATGGTTTGCCATTTCCTTTTCCAGTTCATTTTATAGATGAGAAGACTAAGTCAAACAAGGTTAAGTGTCTTATTCAGGGTCATGTAATTAGTTCCTGAGGCCATATTTAAACTCAGGAAGATAAATCTTTTTTTTTTCTTAGGGTTTGCAAGGCAAATGGGGTTAAGTGGCTTGCCCAAGGCCACACAGCTAGGTAATTATTAAGTGTCTGAGACCTAATTTGAACCCAGGTACTCCTGACTCCAGGGTCATTGCCTAGCCACCCCCAGGAAGATTAATCTTCCCAAGCCCAGTGTACTTAGCTGCTACCAATAACCCCTCCAACATTTTTATTTAATTTTTTTCCAATTAACATGTAAAGATAGTTTTCAACAATCATTTTTGTAAGATTTTTGAATTCCACATTTTTCTACCCTCCTCCCTTCCCTCTCCCCTTCTCTTGGCATCAGGTAATGTGAATTAGGTTACACATCTACAATTACAACATTTTTATAAAACCATCTTTGATATTTGAGATAAAACTTCAAAGCTATTTTTACTTAGGATGTCTCTCTATAGTGATTTTGAACAATTTTTTGTTGACAATTTTCCCCTGTTCCTCCAGTATTTCTAGTTCTTTCTTGTTCAGGCACTCACATTTTAAAAGAGCTGTAAGGGCAGCTAGGTGACACAGTGGATAGAGCACCAGCCCTGGAGTCAGGAGGACCTGAGTTCAAATCCTCCCTCAGACTCTTAATAATTACCTAGCTGTGTGGCCTTGGGCAAACCACTTAATCCCATTTGCCTTGCAAAAACCCCCAAAAGTAAAAGAACTGTGTGATATGTCTCCAAACAACCAGCTGTAGAATTGGCAGGAAACAGCAAGTAATGGAGTTTCCCTTGAGACAAGAAAGTGAGTGGTGCCAAGAATGTATGATATGACATGGCAGAATACCTTAATGCAGGGGTTCTTAACCTGATATCCAAGGAACCCATGATCCATAGAGAGATCTCAAGAAGTCCATGAGCTTGGATTAGGAAAAAAAATTAAAGCTTTATTGTCACTAATCTCTAACTGAAATTTGGCATTTTCTTCGAATATGAATATAGGCAACAAAAAATAAATGTTAGGCTATCAAAAAATAAGGTTAGTCTGGTATGATTCATTCTAGTTCTTTAAGGTTATTACTTTATTTGCTAGCCATCTCCTCAATAACATGTACTAGAATTTTTTCAAGGCATTGAATTGCCCTTCTCCAATTTTGTAGTACCATTCCTATAATTTTTTTTTTATTTTAAAGTCAAGGATCCTGACTTATAGGTCAAATCCTTACTTAGCTCCTTGCAACCTATCTGACTTTAGTTAATTAATTTGAGCCTGCAAAATAAGAAGATTGAATTGTTTCTAAGATTCCAGTTCTGAAACTAGGAAACTGGCAAAGCAATCTGGAAAAATTCCAGTGGCTCCAGATCATTAAGCAAACATTTTTAGGAACAGCCAACCAATGCTCTGCCCCTTTTCTATGAGAAAACTGTAAGGAATCCATATTACCCAAAAGACTCAGAGACAAATGTCATTAGGAAACTGGTCTGAAATCATTCCTAATGCCACTGCTAAACAGGGAAGCATCCAGAGAATGGCAATCTAGATGGTCAGTGGCTTCAGAATCAACACATAAAGATAAAAGGAATTTAGTCTTGTTTAACTTGATGAAGAGAAGACTAAGGGAGGAACATGATAAATTTTTTCCAAATAACTGAGGGCTGCTGTGTATCCTAATGATCTTTCAAAGATAACAGGCTGTGGCTGGGCAATCACATCTTTCAACACCTGAAAATGTAGTCAAGGTAACATAAATTAGGGCAGTTACAGCCTTCATAGTAATTTTGAATTTAACATTCTAATGACTTTTGTTTTATCTTTTCTAGTCCAAATAAAGACCTCCTTGGTTGTGAAACAGAAGGACATTTTGACCCCTAAATGCTAATTCTAGACCAGAGAGAACCTACGTGACACAGGTGGGGTTTGGTGGTTGTGGTGGTGGCAGTGGCATGTGCATGTGCATGTGCTCTATCACGTTTTAATGGAATTAATTCTCCCAATAAGAGGGCTTAACTGATGATTTCAACTAGAGGAAGCTTCTTTTGCTGATGCAGAAGCACCTTCTAGTCCCAGGTTCCCTCTTAGTTTGGTCCAGCTATTTAAAAATATATTTTTAAATGCCTCATATTTTTTGCTCAGATTCCACACATAACAGGAAGCTTAAAAATGTTAAAAGCATCAGAAAAAAAGTTAAAAATATAGTTCTTGTATCATTTCCTATTAAAATTCTTATCTTTTTTTCTTAACTTCAAGTGACTCAAAAGGAAAGCATACTCACATTAGAGTTTAGGAATATTGCAAGAAATAGAAACCAAACAAACTGCAGTACTGAGACATCTCAAAGATCTGCTAGATAAGGCCATGTTCTGGACAACTCCTAGACTGTGACCCAATTAATAGTTTGAGTCAATATTTCACTTTCTATGCCTCAAAGTCAATGTCAGGGATGGGGATTGGGGGCAACAGGATGGAAAGGAAGGAGGATGAAAGCACCTCACCAACATTCATTGTAGCTTCTGTACCAAGGGTTTCATAAACTTTCCAACCTCCCACCCATGACTCAAATGGAATTTTCCTGTCCCTAAAGGGCAGCTGAGTCATTTCTGCCAGCCCGTCTAAAGACAGCTGGCTCTGACTCATACGTGATCAGGGAAGGGAGACACAAGATCCTGTTCAAGGGTCTCTTCACACGATGCCAGATCCACTCAATCCCTATCCTATCTCTCTCTCTTGCAGGCTACACATGGTCCCCACTAGTCCTTAGACTAGAATTGGTCATTCTGGGCTATAATTCTATGTCAGTCCTAGAACTGAAAAGTGAACTTCCATCCTTTACTGCTTCTTGTGGTGTTCTAATCCAAGTGGAAAATAAATGTTAAGGAACAGTCCACCTATCAAGACAGGCATTATAGAAATAAAAATTGACCAGTTTTGTCTTCTCTTTGCAACCAGCTACTTTCTTATCCATCCTGATTAGTCCTGATCCAATCTGAGCTTTGTCACAAATGACTTTTGCTGTATTTGTATCTTTTTTGTTACCTGACCTTGCTTTCCTTTTTCTAAAAGCTAGATTGATTGGTGAGTTCCCTGTATATCCACATGTCTTTAGTCCACTCCTAGATGAAGGATAGAATTTCCTCCTTCTTCTACCTTTTGAAGGGAGAAATTGTCATTAAAACAAGTAAAAAATTATTAAATATTTTGCTTTGGGCATAAAGATATCTAGATAATGAAGTAGATGTCAGTTTAGATGCCCTCATAGCTATCATCTAGGATCAGCTATCTCTGGTTAACCAACTGCCACATGCAGAGCAGGTAAGCTAGCCAAACTGGAGCAGCAAGTTGCAGGAGTGAGGGAGTAATATGTGCCAGGCAAGTCAAACCACTACCTGACCACCATCCTTACCTTAGGCCCTCATGCAGACTGAGGAGGACTCCTAATGCAAGAGCCTTAGGAGTAGTAATGCTTCCTTCTTGGGACCCACAGTCATCATCCTGGGAAGCAGTGGGAATGTAGCTGGGTAAATGACCCCTTGGGTGCCACAACTACAATTACTAAAGGGCCAGAGGAAAAAAGTGCTTGCTACCCAGGTCCTTGACCTTGTCAAATGGTTCAAATGATAGGATTTTATCAATAGAAATGGCATTAAAGAAAAGGCATTAGCATCTGTTTTGCCACTGTACCCTAAGGACCAGGGAACCTTCTTATCTGACTTGGAACTTTAACCTTCCAAGTATCCTGACACTCTCTTTCCTGAAAGCAGACTTGTCTTACTTTCTCTAGTACTTTGTTGTTATTCTTTGTGACCATATTGTCTGTGTTTTATTTTGCTTTTTGGGGGAGAAAATTTATTGAAGTGACTTGCCATTTCCTTCTCCAGTGGATTAAGGCAAACAGGTTAATTGACTTGCCCAGGGTCACACAGCTGATGAATGTCTCAGGTCCGATTTGAGCTCAGATAGTCCTGATTCCAGGTCCGGAGCTCTATTTTGCAACCTCTACCTTTAGCACTTAGCACAGTGCTTTTTATGTAGTAGCAGCTTATTAAATGCTTCATTCATTCATATCTAGATAGCTGAAGTCTTCCCCATCATGATGACTACATCATGTCTTTGTGGCAGCTTTATGGCAGATTTTTTTTTGGCCTATTGTACTTTGCTGACTTGTTTCCGTTTCTGATCTCTCTTGAAATGCTCTTCATAGTGCTCTACCAACTCTGATTCCTGGGTTTTCCTCACAAGAGGAAATCTATTTTTCTTAATGTGCAGTCTTACTAGGCTCCTGCCTCCTTCCACCAATCCTGTTTTTTTTTTTAATAATACTCCATCTATATCAGTATTCTAATCATGGGTCTCATCCTGTCAAGTTTCAGGGATCCCTATGGTAGTAAATTAGCCTTATCTTGCAAGTGTTAAAAACAGCTTTAAAGGGGTGACACTGGCCCTGGAGTCAGGAGTACCTGGGTTCAAATTTGGTCTCAGACACTTAATAATTACCTAGCTTGTGTGGCCTTGGGCAAGCCACTTAACCCCATTTGCCTTGCAAAAACAAAAAATGTCAAAAAAAAAAACAACTTTAAAGAAAAAGAAAAAAAAAAGTACAAAACTATAGCAGCTCTTTCTATAGTTGCAAAAAGTCATATAAAGTGATGTTTGAAAATTGGAAAGTCATATAAACTGATGCAAAGTGAACTGAGTAGAACCAGAAGAATAATTTACACAGAAATACCAATATTGTACAGATAATCAACAGGGAAAGATTTAGTAACTAATCAACACAATGACCCACAGTTCCAAAAGATTCATGACAAAACATATGATTCACCTCCAGATAGATTCACTATTCTCTCATTCTTTCTCTCTCTGATCATGACATATAGGAATTTATTTGCTTTGTATGATTTTATATTTGTCATACATTTTGTATTTCTTGCCTTAATGAAGTGGAGGGAATCTAGAACTGAAAACAATTTAATTTAACAAAGACAGCTTTGAAAACTGCTCAAAGAACAACGTTGGACAAATTCACTAATCAATACAGTTGGATGATGTGAGGCTGCACTCTATGAGAAAATGGACAAGTCAGCCAAACCCATTCCATCAAGTGAGTGGCTGAGAGGTTCCAGACTCAACAGACAGAGGAAATGTGCAGGCACACTTAACAGATAAAGGGGGGTGATGGGCCAACATTTCCAGGAATGCCTTTCAAGTTTTATTTACTCTTAGGGGTGTCTAGGTGGCAGTGGAAAGAGCACCGGCCCTGGAGTCAGGAGGACCTGAGTTCAAATCCGGTCTCAGACACTTCATAATTACCTAGCTGTGTGGCCTTGGGCAAGTCACTTAACCCCATTGCCTTGCAAAAACCTAAAAAAAAAATCCCCAAGTTTTTTATTTATTGTCGAAAGTGTTTGGGGGCGGATATTGGAGAAGGACATGAATGTGAACCAGTGTCTTGGCCAAGAAAACCCCAAAGGGAGATACGTCTGAAAGGATCTAGCATCATCCACAGGGCTGAGGAATGGCCATGGGGTAAACTGAGCGCTCGAGAAATTCAGTTACTTGATCTAAATCCCACGGGTGACAGGCGGAAGGAGCAGAATTCGAATCCCAAGCCGGGGCTATTCCTACTGCCGCAGGCTGGTCCACGGAGTTCCACCAAACCTACCCCATTCCTCCACTCGGGCAGACCGAAATCATGCAATTCCTCCTTCCCACCGCTAGGAGGCGGCGCTGCCCCGGGAAGCCCGAGCTAACCCCGGGAGAGGTTTAGCCGGGAGTAAAACTAAGGTCAAGCGAGAAGCGAGGCCCAGCCGGGCTTCGATTGGAAACTTCTCCGCCAATCACCAACGGACTCCGAGCCCGGCGGCCAATCGGCGCCGGCATCCCGTGGGCCGTCACGCGCCCGGCTGTGACAGTTGGCGCTCCGTTCCAGCCCGCACGGGAGGCGGGGCGCGCGACAAGGCGGCCGGCTGGGATTGGCTGAGGCGCGGGAGGGGCGGGGCGCGCGGTGGCCTCGCGCCCAATGAGGCCGTTGGGGGCGGGGCAGCTTCAAGTCAGGCCGGGGCCGGGGCCGGGGCCGGGGCGAGAGGGCTGAGCGGCCGAACGGGCCGGCAGCGATGGCCGATGCGGGCGGCGACGATGGCCGCTGCGTCCGGCTCAGCGCCGACCGGGCACAGGCGCTGCTGGCCGACGTGGACACGCTGCTGTTCGACTGCGACGGCGTGCTGTGGCGCGGGGAGACGGCCGTGCCCGGCGCGCCCGAGGCGCTGACGGCGCTGCGGGCCCAGGGCAAGCGGCTGGGCTTCGTGACCAACAACAGCAGCAAGACCCGCGAGGCCTACGCCGAGAAGCTGCGGCGCCTGGGCTTCGGCGGCCCCTCGGAGCCCGGGGCCGGCCAGGAGGTGTTCGGCACGGCCTACTGCACCGCCCTCTACCTCCGGCAGCGCATGGAGGGCGGCGGGGGCCCGGCCAAGGCCTACGTGCTGGGCAGCCCGGCCCTGGCCGCCGAGCTGGAGGCGGTGGGCATCGCGAGCGTGGGCGTGGGGCCCGAGCCGCTGCAGGGCTGCGGGCCCGGGGACTGGCTGAGCGAGCCCCTGGAGCCCGGCGTGGGCGCCGTGGTGGTGGGCTTCGACCCCCACTTCAGCTACGCCAAGCTGACCAAGGCGGTGCGCTACCTGCAGCAGCCCGGCTGCCTCCTCGTGGGCACCAACATGGACAACCGGCTGCCGCTGGAGGGCGGGAGCTACATCGCAGGTCAGAGCCGGGGCGGGGAGGGGCCTGGGACTGGGCCGGCCCGGGGAGGCGGGCCCTCCCCCCGGGGTCCGAGCCGGGCTAACGCCCGCCCTGTCCTCGTTCCACAGGTACCGGCTGTCTGGTCCGAGCCGTGGAGATGGCAGCCCAGCGGCAGGCGGAGATCATAGGCAAACCCAGCCGCTTCATCTTCGACTGTGTGGCCAAGGAGTTGGGCCTCAATCCGGACCGCACCGTCATGGTGGGAGATCGCCTAGACACAGACATCCTCCTGGGGGTCACCTGTGGCCTCAAGACCATCTTGACTCTTACTGGGGTCTCCAGCCTGGAAGATGTGAAAAGCAACCAGCAAAGTGACTGTTCTTCCAGGAATAAGATGGTTCCTGATTTCTATGTTGACAGCATAGCTGACCTTATACCAGCTCTCGAAGATTAAAGAGTTACGTTGTCTTTAATCTCCAGAATAAAAAATTAAAAAATCAGTTACCTTAATGAATGGATGGGCTTAAGCATGTACTCATCTAGATGAGTACAAAGAATGTATTGAAATTTAAAGAAAACTTAGTTTGTAAACCTTGCAATTGAGCTGGGGGTGGGGGTGGGGGGGAGCAGAGGGGATGATTTCGTTTACAAATTTCCTCTATTTTAAAGATGCACTTTGAAAAGGAGAGGGAACTTTGTAGTGGTTCCTGACTGTATTGTGTTGGGAGGGCCCACCACAATGCCTGCCTTCCCAGGGATTCAGCTAACTTCAGAGTTGTAACTGAAGCGGCTTGGTTTAGGGAAGGGAGAGTTTCAGACTTTTGTTCAGATTTATCCTTCAGAAAAATATGAAATTCAAAGTTTATTCAGGGATAAGCCTTTTTTTTTTTTTTCAGGCAGGGAAAGGGGCTATTTTGTGACTTATGAGAACTGGTACAAACCAAACTAGGTCCAGCCTCTCTTTGTCCTAGGCAGAGCCATATCTTAAGAGGCTTTTGCCTTAGGGTTACCGAGACTTGGGGAAGAAGGGAATATTCCCATTTGGAGACCCTCCATTGAAGTAAGGGTCTGTCCCCATCTCTTTTCCTCTTACCCTTCTCCTTTCAAGACAATTGCACTCTGATGTCACAAATGGGCATTTGTTGCATTTCAAACTCAGGGCCTTTGGGCCTTGCTTGCCTCCATCCAGATGTACCTGTAAACTCTCAGGACAACTCTGAAGGCCTGAGGAAGTCTCAATCCACCTCCAATATTTATTTAAAATATTAAGTGAAGTATATTATATAGAACAGTTTATTAAGTGCGTACTGGAGAGAATGTAAATGGTGTCCACTTTACCCAGTCTCCTTGTTTAGTACTGCTGTTTAGTGAGCTGAAAGTGGGTGTTGGTACCAAAAACTATTTTTTTACTTTTGAACAACTTTGTAAAATGGTGTACTAATTACTGTTTTCATGTCCTAGGAAAAATATTTAAAAGGATTTCATATTCTTGTGTAGGACATGTGCTGGCAGTGCTTCTGTGGGTGGAGAACTTCAGGGTCTCCTTTAGACATGCCAGGCTTCTGACTCCTACCCATGACAAAGGTGCCTCCTCTCAAGGAACAATCTACATGACTGCAGCCATGTCTGGTAGTGGGAACAAGCCAGGGAGAGTAGGGACCTGGTAAAAAACAGAAGGCCAAAGCAATGCAAGGCTATATATAGCTTTGCTGTCTTTTTCTGTGAGACATACACACACACACACATACATACACACACACACACACCACACACACACTCTCTCACACCCCATTCTTCTGGGGGTTTAGATGCCAGCAGTGTTAACTTGCCACTTGTCTTGGGCTGGGGAGACATTATGTGTACCCTTTTGGATGTTGGGCTCTGAATAGGAGGCCCATGGCCTATAGAAGCTGGTAGTGCACACCACTATTAGGAGCTTCCTGTAGAGTCTGAAGGGACAACCTGTGGCTTCTGATCCTTCCCTGGGACTTAGGGCATTTTCCTGATTATAGAAATATTGTTGTGTACTAGACAAGATAGAATTCTGAGACAAACTCCAGGCAGTGTTAACGGGGTTACACAACATGATGGCAGGACTTCACAAGAAAATTCACACTTGAAATATACCCACAGATGTTTGTTCCCATAGCAATAAACACACAGGATTTACCTGTCTCTTCAACTTCTTCCATAGTCTGAGCTACAGGCTGTAAGTAGGTTCTGTTCCATAGCACCGTCAATGGTCAATGTGTACACCATGCATCAACCCCAGCCTTCCTCTCCATATGTGATGTATAGAAAGTAAATCTTTTTGTGGTTCAAACGCTTGGCTCCCCCAGGTCAGGTCAAGGGTTTTTAACGAGTCTATTAGAGTGTTAAACCCAAATCTAGAGTAGAGGGAGTAAATATAATGTCACATAACCTGTTTGGGGTAGTTTCCTATGTCAGAAGTCTCAGGCCCTTGGTTGTCCTACCTGCCATGGAACTGTACTGTGAACAGTGTTTGTGAACCTTCCAGGCCCCTTGGGGGCTCATCCCACTGTATTTACCTGAATTCCTATTAAACTTGCAAATCTGCTCAGACTCTTTTCTTAGGGTGGTTTCTTTTTCTGAAACTGTTGTCAGCTTTAATACAGTATAAAAGACTGAAGACAACTGTTTAGCATATGCTAACAAAATCAGGAGTAGACAGTTCTGGGGATGGAGTGCCACCTATGGAAGATCCAAGAAAATCCTTAAGAAAGCAAGTGGCTAGATTCAAAAATTGTTAGTTGATAGGGACTTGAGAGATTTAGTCCTTGCCTTAAATTTTACAAACAAAACAAAGACACTTAAAAGTGTACAGCTAATGGTAGAGCTTTGAATCTATACTTTGTATTCCATTTTTCATTGTCAGATGGCCCTTTGTAGCCATTCTCTTGTCATGGTCACCCAATTGAGGGAGCTTTCCAGTTAGGATCAATCTCTTAGGCTCCAGGCTATGTCCTTACAAATCTTCAGTGAGAGTTTAGGTGGGAGGAGAGGTGACAACTTTATCTTCAATTCTGGACTGTATGTATGGGTTTTTTGTGGGCAAAAAAAACTAGATGCAGATCAAACCTAGGTGTCCCTACTTTTTCATTCAGAATGACCCATAGGAAGGCCAAAAAAACCCCAAACTTAGCAACCGTAGCTGAATGTTATGAGGAAAATGCCCCAGAGATGATGGTTCACACTACATTCTATACAACCACAATTTTTTTTAAAACTGCCATTATTTTCCAACAAAATGACCATGTTTGCTCACATTTCTATGGGAAATTATAAATTACAATAACCCTAACCCCTCACTTTATAGATTAGGGGTACTTGAACTCTGGTTATCACAACTAAAGTGTGGGCTCCTGAGTGTACCCACTTGCATGTTCTTATACAAGCTTCTGCAAAGTGGGAGTCTGGAGGATGCCTAACACTCAGGCTTGCAGTTAGGCCCTGTGACCCTCTCCTGATAAACTGGTTGCTTCAGGAGGGGCTGTGACAGAAGCTCTCTCCACCTGTGAGTATTTGGGCACAGAAGGGGGAGTTTCTGGCTGGTCTTGCCCTGGGATGTCAGTGTCAAGTGACACATGTGGGGGTTGGGTAAAAAGCTCTGAGGGTCCTCTGGGAAGATTCTGATTGTTTGGCTTTGATGGACACATCCTTGGGTTTCTGTGGCTGGCTCTAAGGAGCCAGGTTGGGCAGGGCCAAGCACAATCCAGACATTGTGAGTGGGAGCAGAGCCTAGGCTGCAGCATGGAAGGACAGAGCAGCGGACCTGGGGTTCGGGGGCAAGGGCCCTCCAAGGTGAGTGTCTTCTACCCCTGCACCCACTTCTAAGTTCCCAAAGATAACTAATATGATGCCCCTTATCTGGGGAATAGCTCTCTTACTGGGCAGAGGACAATCTGGGCTATGCACATGTATTTGTGAAAATGTTTCCATGTTTTTGAATATATCTACCATTAAAGTCTAGTTACTGCTGAAGAGTTTCCTAGTTCTGTTTATATCCCAGACTTAGAATTTTCCCGTAGAATGCATAGAGGTGGGAAGGTGGGGAGGGAGGAAACAAAAGTGATAACTTTGATAATGCCTTGCATGGCTTTCCTCAGGTGAGCTCCAAGCTATCCAGAGGGTCACATTGGCCACTCCTAGGCCTGGCATTGCTGCTACTGTTGGTGGCTTTGGTTGGAGCTGTGGTTGCGGGGTTCCTTAGCTTGGCACCCAGTCCTGCTGAGGTAAGTCCCTGCCCCCAGCTGCTCCCTACCCTAAGCATAAGGGGCATGAGGGAAACATTTTCTTCTGAGGTAGCTTGTCCTGGGAAAGCTGAGAACTCAGGCTCTTAAATCTCAGACCAGGACCCCTGGATCCTACACCCAAGGCTATGTGGTCAAAGAAGAGAACTAAGACTACTGGGCTGTGAATCTTATTGTGCTTCTAGTTTGCCTGAAAGTAGTTTTCCCTATCCATGGTTGGCTGAGATGGATGTGGTCACTAGAAGCAGGTGAGGGACTGTCCAGAGGATCACTACAACTTGGGGACTTTCTCTTTTGTCCATACCCTCTCTTCTGAACTCGCCCACTCTCCCTAGCCTATGCTGCAGGCTGTTCGATGGACATTCTTGAGTCCTCCTACCTCTTGGCCCAACCAGTCAGCCACAGTGGACCTGACCCAGGACACAGTGACCTATGTGGTTACCCCACCTCACAACAACCAGAGCTGGGCGGTGCTATTTGACAACCACAATGTGAGTCAATTTTCCCCACCTAGTTTAGGTATGACTTGGATAGATAAGGGAAACAAGACTTCAACCTCAAGCCATTCACCCCTGTTCTCCACTTTCCAGATCTAAAAAAATGTGAAGACATGTCTCTAGTCCCAGGGCTTGGGGAAGGGAGGTGCTTTGAGCCCCCACTCCCCAGACTCAGGAAATTGTCTTTCCTCCAAACACCCCTACTACCACTGCCCCCAGGGTTATGTGTGTTATCGCCCTGGGGAACAAAGGTCCTGCTTTCTAAGGAGGATGGAGATCTGGGACCGAGAAACCCTACAGCTGGTCCTGAACACCACTCAGGTGAGGAACCTTACTTCTCTGGTAATGTTCTGTCAGGATGCAAACACCAAAGTTCAGCCGGCTGTCCCTTGTACACCTGTGATTCAGTTATTGCAGTGTAAGTGCTGGAGGGAAGGAGACAAAGAGCTCCTGTTTCTTGCCCCCAGTGATTGATGACTTTTCCTCTGCCATGTTGGGAGGACAGAAGGACTAGGGTTCTGGTTTCAGGGGAACAGAGGACTCTTATCTTCCCTCAGCTGTACCTGATGATAAGATACCCTGGCTTTTCTTACAGGGACAATGGGGAGGGGAGGGCTTGGATGGACTGGAGACTTCCTGCCCCCTCCCTTTCCCAAAAATGAGGGGGTAGTGACAGTAAAGAGCATACAAATAGATGAAGGGGGTTGGGAGGTAGGAGTGTTCTTGGCTTTGGAAATCCCTGACTATAGCTTTCTTTGCTCCATTAACAACACAAGCATACAAACGGGGTCTTTCCTCCAGCTTGAGATGGGGTTTGAGAAGCCATGGAAAAATGTGGGCACTGTTAAGGGGAATCCCCCAGCTCTGCCCCCTCAGATCTTGCCAGCTTTAGGACTATTTAGCTGAAGCTTTCCACAGTGCTGATTTCTCCTTCAGGCTGATTGGCCACTGGGTCCCAACAAAGACACCAGATATACTCAAGAATTTTTGGGGGTGCTAGGGGGACACGAAGTGGACTCTACTCTGGTAGGAGGCCCAGTCCAGAACCTTTGTGACCAAGTCCCCATCTACTGGGTGCAAAGGGCAGAAGGTGAGTAAATTCCTAAAGGCATCCAGGAACCCTCCTAAGGGGGAACCTCAGGAGAAAAAGATGGAAGGAGGCAGATATTCCAAAAGAATGTTCTCTGCTCTCTGATCCTTCTTCCTCATTAGCACAACCCAGGAAGGTCAATGGAGGGGGAGGGCAATAGAGCATGAACTGAAAGGTGCTGGAAGGGAGAATGGGGGTAGAAACAAATACTTGGGTAACAGGGTTGGGAGCTTATAGATTTTCAGATTTCAGATCTCAGATCGGGGGATGTTTAATTTTAGACATTTTCTTTACAGGTTCACCGAAACAGAGATTAATTTATCTCTGCATTGACATTTGTTTTCCAAGCAACATTTGTGTGTCAGTCTGCTTTTATTATCTTCCAGATTAGGAATAATTTTAGGGCTAGGTACCTTGGGTGATTCTCTTTGCTCTGCCTGCCCCACCTGTCCCTGGCCACTGCAGGAATCAGAGACTGAAGCATGGACATGGGTGGGGCAGCTGGTCCTTGGTGCCAAGCCAGTGGGCTGTGTAGGCCTGATCTGAAAGTCTCTACTGGAAACCAGGGTTTCTCTGTTAATACAGGAGGTGCTGGGGAGAGCTTGGTTTTAGTCCTGAATAAAATGATGACAAATGTCCTGCTCCTGCGCTGATTTGATGGCTTGGATATGTCCTATATCCCAGGCTTGGGTGTTTTACAGTCTCTTTCTGGGATCAAGAGCCAATTCCACGCCCTTCTATCCTGCAGAAGCAGTAGCTGGCAAGGTGCCTCCTTTCCAGTTTTAGTGGCAACCAGTTTCTAGCCCTGCCAGTTATAAGCAGTCCTTCTTAGAGACCTCTTGTCCTAATTCTCCAAGGCCAGGTACCCCCCCACTTCTGTTTTCTGACAGCTCAGCTGGACTGGCCTTACTCCTTTGACACTAAACTCACTGGTCAGGGCAGACCAAGAGTTAGCTTTGAGAATGAGGCTGAAGGGCAAGGCCTGAAGAGAACTGCTTCTCCTCTTGAGGCAGATGAGGCTGTAGGTAGGCACCAGATACAACTGGCTTTTTAATGTCCAACTCTTCTCCATTTAATATATATATATATATATATAATTTGTTTATATGTACATATACATATAAAGGGAATGCTCTGGCCATGCTGGAAGCCCCCCTGGAAGCCCCCCTGGTAGAACCTGAGAGCCCTAAATTGCCCTACAACTAGCCAGTGGGGGGCTCAGTGCCAAGGTCCCTTTTCTCTTCCTCCAGTTCCATTCTGAAGTGTTCTCCAGTGCCCTCAGACCAAGAAGAGGGAAGAGATAGTACTCCTCTCTGAGCTGAAGCTGAGACTTTCCACGGTCAGAAAAGCCTAATTTCTTTGACTGGCACTGCAGTCTTGAGCAGCTCCTCTTCCCTGAAGGTCCAAGGGCAGAGAGGAGGTTTTCAGGCTAACCCAGGACACTGTCATTGAATGCCAGGCAGACTACAGCCTTCTGGTGTCCACCATATTCTCTCTTGATTTCTCCTGTATCCACACACCACAGTCGTGCTAAATTGTCAGAGGAGGCTAGAGTGAAGAGGAAAAGAGGTTCCATTACTGGGGAGCTAGGATACCGCTCTGTCACTTCCCTTCCCTCCCCTCCTTGCCCACAAGGGATGTGTCCTGTCCTCAGGGCCATGGTCCTTTTAATAGGATCTGCCAGTAAAGATGTTAGTACAAATGTTAGTACAAAAATTCCCCTCTCAGAGGGTGGCATGACAATAGAGACCCCAGGCTAGGTTTTACTGACTAAGGCCAACACTAGGATTTTGAAGCCTTAGCTCTATTATGACTCTGCCTTATCTCAGGGTGTCCCTATAGCAGAGATTCATGGCTGGCTCAGAAAGGTGGGATCTCAGCTGCCTGGTTTCTAAGACCTTTAGGTCATGGTACCAAAGTGCCCCAAGGAGGGCCCTACAATGTAGAAGCTCACCTGTTACTATGTACTGAGAGTCTCCAGAAAAGGCACAGTCCCACATCCAGCCTCGTGAAGTCTCACCAGGATTGTTGCTCTTGATGCTCAGTTCAGTCATCAGAGAAAAATTTGAGGTCCTCCAGATTTTGCATGTTTGGTCTGCTGAGCAAGTGGCCAAGAGCCTGGGGGAGAGTGAGAATCCTGAATATTCTACCCTGGACTCCTTCAGAACCACCAGGCCTTCCCTATGGCTGACTGAATACCCTGACTCACACCTCATTGGCCTCATCCCAATTCAGTGGTCTTCACTAGACTGAGCACACCAGACTGATAGAAGTGGTGTCAAACAGAAATGGTGATTACTAAACCCTACACAAGATAGGGCCTCTGGGCCACATACTGACTTACAAAATGACACGTTAACATTATTGCGAAATATTTCCCAGTTACATTTTTTGGTTGTTTTTGGCAAGGCAATTGAGGTTAAATGACTTGTCCGGGGTCACACAGCTAGTAAATGTGAAAATTTTGACTGAGGCCACATTTGAACTCAGGTCCTCCTGACTCTAGCCTGGTGCTCTATCCACTGTGCCACTTAGCTGCCCCTTTAATTTTTTTTTAACATTTCTCTCAAAATTTTTTTTCTTTTTCTTTTTTTTAAATTGAATAGTTAAATATAAAATAAGAAAGAGAAAAACCATCACCCTAACTTCATTGTTAATGATTTGATACTTGGTAGGCTGTTTGCTATCTCTGTTGTAAACAACAAAGAATATGAAGTACTGGAGAAAAAGAAAATCTGATGAAGAAGAGAATCAACGGCCACACCATTTCCTGTGACATGATCTCAAGACATCCCTGAGACCTAGGAACTCAGCCTGGAAGCACCACACTTCTGTGCAGACAGGATCACCCATACTCTACAAAAATGCATATTCCTTTTAGGAAATAACTGACATTTCTAGATAGCATTTCTAGACTGCACTTTTTTCACAGCTTGGTGATGTAGGTAACACAGATACTTAAAGCCACATTTTACAGATTATGTAACTGTGGCTTAGAGAATTTAAATGGCTCACCCAAGGCTCAGGGGTGGCTAAGTCAGAACAGAGGGTTGAGAGCCTGCCTATACCTTTGCTCCATCTCCTGTTCCCTCGAGATGGCTCTCTAGGTGTTTATTGAGTGAGGAAAGGGGAACATTCTTGGAATTTTAGAGCATTCATTGCCCAATGCATACCTGTCCTCTAGAAAATCTCTTGACAGATGATCATTTAGCTTCTGCTTGAATACTTACAATAAGGAACTCATTATATCTCAATGAAGCCACAATAGACAGGCATTTTTTTCATGATGAGTTCAAATCTAGCTCCCTCAAACCATGCAAAATAAGTATAACCCCTCCCCTTCCTTACAACAGCCCTTTAGATAACTGAAGACAGCAATTATATGTCCTAATTTTTTTCTTCTTTAGGTTATCCATTCTCAGTTCCTAAGGTATGATTCTGACTTCATCCTTCCTCCAGACACATTCCAGTTCATCCATGGCCCTCTTAAAATATGGCATCTTGCCCTGACCATAACATCCCAGATATGGTGGCCTCAGGGAGAGTTCTGTAGAACTGTACTCCATTTCTATCACTGTAACCTCACACCATAGTAACTTTTCTTTGCCAAATCACACTACTGACTCATGCCGAGTTTACAGTCTCTATGAACTAATAATGTCTTCCCAACCTCTGATTTTCAGATCTCAATTAAGTACAAGACTACTTTTATCATCACTACCTTTCAACCATCTTTGGTTCTGCCCATCATGACCTTTGGACATCCCTATTTTGTTATCCAACTGTTAGTTATCCTTCCTGCACTAGGCTGCCTGCAGATTTGATGAGCAAGGAAGCTACACTTTCATCCAAGACTCTAATAACACTGACCAAAGACAGAATCCTGTAGTGCGCCCCAACAGATGTCCCAGCTGGTTGACACCATTCAGAGGGTTACAGGATTCTAAGCTGGATGGGATTAGTTCAAATTGATGAAATTCCAGATAGTCTGGAATGATGGGACGAACTGGAATATCTTTAGTAAATGCTATTTACAAATCTTAAAAGATGCCATAAAACTATGAGTTGGGCTGAGAGTAATTTGTGGAGCCTGTGATAATTAAGCTGACTCTGGAGTCTCAGGAAAGTCCAACCATTTGCCCAAGGTCACACAGCTAATTGGTCCCTAAGCCATGATTTTAACCCAGTCCTCCTGACTTTCACCTGCACCCTATGGTTCTGCCCAAGGTGGAAGCAGTCTCTCTCTGCTATCAGATATTCAAGCATTCTCTTTGTGGGACTAGGCATAACCTACTTCGCATTGTCCTTTCCTGGGCCTAGTCACTCATGATGTCACCTGACTGCAATACTTCTGCATCCTGTCCCCCAGGAAAAAATGCAAGATGCCTTGCTGAAACCCAGAGGCCCTGTGTTCCCCTCGGTTAGTTGTCCTTCTCTACTCACGTGGAGTCTGGGCTGAACCGACATTGCAGAGCATATCTTGTATGAGCTGGAATTTTGGTTTTAGGAATCAGCTGAGTTACTTCTTCCCCAATGCCTCCAGTCAAATTCCAAACATAACAGTTTCCCTACAGAGTCAGAGAGAGAAAGAGAGAGAGTCAGAAATATAGGGAGAGAGGGAGGTTGAAGGGAAATTCTGGATTTGAAGGTCTTAGTCTTCTGAGGCCATCCCTGAGTCAGCTGTCCCATGATGGGGCTGAATATCAATACATGAATAAGAGGAAAGGTAAAAGGCAAAAGCCCTGTGGTACTGAAGAGGGAGCCCTAGGCACCTAAAGCTGAGGTAGTTACTTCTAAAAGGCATGCCAAAAGGAAGGTGTGAGCCTCTGGGAGCCAGGCCAGGTGTGGCCAGGTGGGGATGCCTGGAATGAAAGTGCTGGCTTGGACTAAGAAGGACAGGGGCCATTCTGACCTGACCTGGGCAGGGTTTGACCTGGCTGAATGTGAGATGCTCTCTAAGATGCTCTCCCCCACAGACTGAGGGGGTGGACCCTGGAGTGGTTGGCAAGGTCTGGAGATTGCTTTAGTCTCCTTTTCTTGCTGAAAGAGCTTGGGGTCTTCTCCCCGCCCCCCAGCACAGCTGACCACAAGACTGGGCCCACAGAGAAGTTTGGTAGCTATAAGTGGGGGGAAAAAACACCAAATGGTTCTTACTGTACTGTTGACAGCTGCCATGTAACTGGCATCAGGATCGATGTGAACTGAATTCACAGAAACCTCGGGTTCAGGAATCAGCTGTTCGTTGTGGTCAGTTTTCAGGTCCCAGATGTGGATAGCGCCGCTCTGGTCACCCACAATCAGTTCAGCCTGCAGGGATGGTAGGATTAGTCTCTGATGTCCTCCAAATGACCCAAAGGTAAGCCCTCTGATCCCCATGCTCAAACTGACATCTAAAGGACTGAATCAATGGACTGGACTTTTATCTCTTGCACAGGTTATTGGCTTGATTTCAGTTGGATTCTATTTTTAACTGACACAAAGCTTTCTGATCACATCGTGCTGCCTTGGCTCACTGTATAGGTTTGGTACTTGGACCTTATCCTGCATCTCCCCCTTTTATTCTCCTTTACTTACTGATGTCTCCAAAAGGAAGTCATTAAAAGGGAAAAGCAGCAGACCTGCTTAACACGTCCCACTCACTCCTCTTCACAAGCTCTTGAGAGTCTGACTCCAAGAAGCAGGTATAGAGGAATGAATATCTATCCACCTGCCTCCTCAGAAAAGCTCTCTGTCACCTTCTCCTGCCTAGAAAAGACTTAGACTCACAGAGCCCCACAAAACCCATCTTTGAGAGGAAACACCTCCAGCAAGCAGCCCACTGCAGGCAAGTGCACCGGGCCCAGAGAGCTCACTTATGGTTGCTGTCATGAATAGAGGAGGTTCTTGGCTGGGTATGGGGGCAAGCAGTCGCACAGAAAAGCAGGTTACCTGGTTGGGATGCAGACACACACAGTTGATGGGCGCATTCACTTGGAAAATTCGCTGGCACTGGAGATTCCGTGACCTGGCAATTAAGCACAAACTCACATTGGTGCTTAGGGCAGTGCCAAATGCACCAGCTTACCTGGGGGCTGAGTCATCCTGACTGCTGACCCTGAGTTGCCAGAAATTCCAGGCCCCTGAGAGCCATCGGCAGCCCCTCCAGGCCTGTCAGTCATTGGGGAACTGAACTGGCTTCTGGGGTTGTGGCAGCCTCTTCACTCTAGGGAGGAACAGTTGTTTCTCACTTTAATTTATAGGATCTAAGCAGGTGGACCCTGAACAATACTGTTTGAGGTACAGGAAAAATCTGCAATATGTGCTCCTCTGATCCTGGGACAGAATTGAACTGGGCTCACCTTCATTCCTGGTTTGCCCAGATTGGCTGAATTATTTCACTTCCTTATTCTTCAAATTATACCCGGCTTTCTTTGGCCACCCATTACCCAGGTGAGACAGGTGTTCCCCAGTCCCTGGGTTAGCACCTAAGGTCCCAGATCCTGGCCATGCTGTCCTCTCCTCCTGTGTACATCCAGCGGCCGTCCTCATGGAAGCCCACCGAGGTAATGTTCTTGCTCACTCCATCATAGTTGATGACAGGGTTGGGGTTATTGGAATTGAGATCATACATCCGGATGTGCTGGTAACCTAAGTGGGCACAGGTGCACTAGTTACACTCTTACCCTGACCTCTCAAGACTAGTGGTAAGAGGCCAGGGTGAGATAGACTTTCCTGAGATAGCCAGATGGTAACAAATCCCTGAAGACAAAAGGACTGACAGCATGATTTGCCCGGAACAGGGCAGAAGGCATGTACCAACATATCTCTCATACCAGAACAGAGAGAAAAGAACAAGTTATCCCCCTAAAAGTTTCAGGGTTTTATGCTGGGTCATGGATTCCCTAGGGGACCTTCCCACACTCCTCTCCATCTTACCACAATAAGAGGAATCAGCATGAAAAAGTTTTGTAGTGCCTACTCCCAGGCCAGCTGAGTAGCACAAATAGGACCTGGGAGGTGGCAGAGTTTCCTGTATGAGAGTCCTGGCACTGGTATCTCCTCTCTTGCCCACCTCAGTATGAAACCAGTGGCAAATTTTTGAAACACTTAGATCCCTAAACCTTAAGAGTTGCTGCTTCATGCTACAATACACAGCCCACCTCTGCTGTGCCAAAAGTATGACTGAAATGAGCCATTTCAGGTTGATTACATTGGGGTTTGCAGGGCCTATCACTTTCTGGTGGGAAGTCAAGAAGCCCCTAGCTGAGCGGGCACTGATCTGGCTTGGTGTCAATCCCGGATGCTCCCTCTTCCCATCTGGTCCTAAGTGGGTACCTGCGGCAGCAATCATGCTTCTGTCTGGGGTGATCTCCAAGGCATTCACTTGCTGGATCATTGGGTTAAGGTGACTGAGGACAGAACAAAGTATGTTATAACATTTCTTGAGTTCTCAGACTGCTCATTAAGCTACTTAGAAAACCAGACTGTGATAAGAAAACTAGAAAAGCCTCAGGATCTAAGACAGGTGGGGAGGCTGAGCAGGAGGTTCAAAGAACACAAAACACTTCCAGGAGTCAGGGTTCTCATGGCCTAAGTAGAAAGGTCACTGCCTGGCAGGGCCTTCCAGGTCTCAACTTAAATTTGCTCTACCTCTCCAACTCCCCCCCACCCCCAATGTGGTTCTTGCCTTTCCCCCTCCTCTGACTCCTCAAAACCCCCTTCCTACAGGAAACCTTCCTTCCATCTCTCAAGAGGCAATGAAGGGAGTAGAAAGGGACTGGAGAAAGTCAAAGATTAGTACAATATCTGGTACACAGCAGGTGCTCAAGCAATGTTTATTGACTGAGACTAACTCAGTTCTAGTATTGCCTCTGCCATTAGCTTGATGTATCTCCTTGGACAAGTCACTTCTCACTGGGCCTCAGTTTTCTTCTCTGTAAAATGAGGAAAAGACAGGACTGCATGATTCCCTAAGACCTCACCAACTAAAACTAGAGTCCTAGATTTAGAGTTGGAGGACATCCCCCAGGTCACTGAGTCCAACTGCCTTATGAATGAGGAAACCGAGGCACAGAGAGGCTAAGTGGCTTGCCTAGGGTCACACAGCTCATAAATGTCAAAGATAGGCTTCAATCTCATGTGTTCCTGACTCCAAGTCAACACTCAGCTGCCTCAATAACACAGTAAGCACTCCCTGAGGAAGGACCCCTTATCCCACACCAGCTGATCTGGTCCCACAGGCCAGGCCTGAGCCCCAAACCTGGGTGCCCCACTCCAAAGGATACCGAATCTTGGTGCTGCACTGTGCGAGTACATATTCCACTGTGTGCCTGCCAGAAGCGTACGGTGTGGTCATAGCCAGCTGTGGCAAGGATGACAGGGTCGCTGCCCACGGTCCCCTGGGAGGTGTTCATGATTAGACCCTTTAAGAGAAGCTTGCACAAGGACAGAACACTGGAGCTGAAGGGAGATGGTTCACTCTCAAGAATAGTCACTTAATCAACTGGAGTCTTGGCTTCCTCATCTGTAAAATGGAGAGAAGAATGATCATAATAGTCTCTCAATACCAACATTATTATTATTATTCATATCCACGTCTACTGATCTTCTCTCACTACAAGCTCTCTTTCATGTTCATAACCCTAGTTATTATCTTCAACTCATCCTTCACATCTGATCAGTTAAAGAATTCCAACAATTTCACTTCTGCCATTCCACTGTCACTACTAGTATAGGCCTTCATTAGGACCCACTTGGAAACTACAATCTATGTTCCTCATATCCAACTTCTTCCCTCTTCAATATGTCCAAAACTGCCAGAATTCTCTGTCACACAAAAATCTGTCACTCATCATGTCAAAAACATTCAGTGGTTCCCTAAAGCCTATCAAAGTTTTTAATTTTAATTTTTATTCTGAATTTAATACAAAATAAAATGAACACTTCCATATATATGTATTTATATAGTAGAACACATGTATGTAGTGTAAATATACCACTGTAGTTGTTTTTCTTTTAAAGAATGTGATAAATTCAACATGAAATTTTCAAAACTATATTGTTTATTTACAATTCCATCTTTCTTTTCTTGTTCGTCTCTGTGCATTTTTTCCCCATAAAGATCTATATCATTATTGGTAGGTAGTGTCAATAGACAATGAACTGTATTTAAATGATGTATAAGTGATAACTAGATAACTACTTTAATCAGGAAACCAGCAAGTAACTATCTATATATTTAAAATATTGCTCTTATTTGAATCATTCCTTATGTAAATCAATCAATCTGGGAGGAAAAAGCCTGTAGGTAACACTGAATATCTATTTCAAGGTAAAATCTTCTGCTATCCTCTCTTCACAAGTTTTTTTTTCCTAGCTTGTACTAAGGCTCTGACATTAAAAGGTAACCCCCCAGCCTCAGTCTTCAGCATTAAGTGGTCTTAGTTTCTAACCAGGACAAACAGTATAAAGCTTCACACAAGGTCTCAGGGTTTGTCTGAGGGTAGCCAACATCAGTTAAATTTAGAACCAGTGACTTGTGCAGAAATAGAAGCAATGGGATCCATCTGATATTAGCTGCAATGCCAAAGTGAGTACAAGAGAAATATGATGTCCAAACTAAGTTCATAGAAGTAGTAATATCATCACATACTTTCTGACAAATTTTGTTGTTTGGTTATTTCAGTCATGTCTGACTCTGTGATTCCATTTGGGGTTTTCTTGGCAAAGCTACTGGAGTGGTTTGCTATTTCCTTTCCCAGCTCATTTAAAGAAGAAACTGAGGCAAACAGACTTATTTGACTTTCCCAGAGTCATACAGTAAGTATCAGCCAGATTTGCACTCAGGAAGGTCCAACCCTCCATCCATTGCACCATCAAAATGTCCACTTTTGATAAGCACAATCTCCAAATTCTGATCCACCATTAACATTGGTGTACAGCTGGAAGGATCTAGGCCTGTAATCCCCTGCAAAGTTATTCCTAGTCAACTTTGACTTGGCACTCTTAAAGGGCATCTGGTGATCAGCAAGGCAGCTTAAATAATAACAGCTGACCTGATATTTGCTGGTCGAATCAAACCAAAGTTAGTATTGCAGTCAAGGTTTATACATTCCTGTTTGCATCAAACTCTTTTTAACTGTTCTTATTCTTTCCTGAGTTGGCTAAGAAGGTAGTCAGATTTCAGCCCCAGACCTTGGTAAATCTGATCTGCTCTATGAACATTTCAGTTTTCTAAGCATTTTATCAAAGTTCCAGTTTTTGGTGAAAATCAGACCAGATTCACATCATTTGTGTTTGCCTTACAACGTCTTCAACTTTACAATGCTTATTAATGCAGATGAACCATATAATAAGAATTCTACTCCATTGAAAAACTTTGTTTTCACATCCAATTTCTCCAATTCCACACTAAATCCTTTGTTGAAAATATTTCTGGCAGTCTTGACAAGTTCAGCATGTAATGAAAGAATACTCACTGCCTAGGACAACATGGAAAAGTCTCAGGAAGGGGGTGATCTGGTAGTTGTGCAAGGATCACCTCTCTTCTGTGCTTAAAAAAAAATTCAGTAACCCTCTTATTTTTGCCAATCCTATCCCTAACCTTTCTCTGCCAGATGGCTACTCCTTCTCAATTTGGGGGAAAAAAAGAAAGAAAAAAGAAAACAAAACTCCATTTAACAAATATACATAGTTAAAGAAAATAAAGTTCTACATTGGTCATTTTCTTTCTTTTTTTTTAAATTTATTTAAGGCAGGCTAGGTGGTCCAGTGGATAGAGTACCAGCCCTGGATTTATTTTGTTTTAGGTTTGTTTGTTTGTTTTTCAAGGCAATAGGATTAAGTGGTTTGCCTAAGGCCACACAGCTATTAAGTGTCAGAGGCCAGATTTGAACCTCAGGTCCTCCTGACTCCAGGGCCCATGCTCTTTCCACTAGGCCACCTAGTTGCCCCTACAATGGTCATTTTCAAAAATGTGTCTCATTCTGCATTTTGAGATCATCAGCTCTCTTATCAGAAGGTGAATAACATCTTTCATCATTAGTAACCTGGAATTGTGTTAACTGATTAAGCATTAAGTTTTTCACAATTATTGTCATCTTAATATTATTATTAGTGTATAACTTATTCTTTTGATTCTGCTCATTTTACTCTGTTATCAGTTCATATAAGTTTTCTCAGATTTCTCTAACATCATCTTTTGTCATTTCTTATAACATTTCATTATATTCATATATAATAATTTGTAAAATTATTCCTCAATTGATAGGGAACCTCTTAAGTTTCCTGTTCTTTGCCATCAAAAGAAGAATTGCTACAAATATTTTTATACACATGGGCCCTTTTCTTCTTTATTTGATTTTTTAGGGATATAGGGATATAGGCCTAGGAATGCTATTGTTATGTCAATGGGTATGTACATTTGGAGACTTTGGAGGGGGCACAAATTGCTTTCTGGAACAACTGGATCAATTCACTTCTCTATCAACAATGCATTAATGTTCGTGGTTTCCCATAGCTCTTCCAAGAACTGTCATTCCTCTTTTCCATCTTTGCCAATTTTTTTACACACTGTTGTTGATAGCTTAGATTTCTTCCACTGAAAACTGCCCACTCATCTGACAATTTATATCCAATAGGGGAAGACTCTTGGGCTTATAAATTTGAATGAGTTCCTTCTATATCTTGAGCATGAGAGCTTCCTCTTAAGTACAGTTTAAAATTCTTTAGCCTTGAATTCAAGGCTCTCCATAATATAGTGCCACCTGATCTCTTGAGTCATAAATTATTCTCCGCCTAACATTCTGCCATCTAGTCAAAATGACCTTATCTTTATCTCTTGTACTTCTTTCTTCTTATTTAATCTTCCAAGTAACAGATTCCATATTCCCTTGACCAGTAACAGCCTTCTAACTAGGACTCTTACTACATTTTGTTTCATAATTCTCAAATGCACTGTAAATCTTTGTGTCCCATTCCTCTACTAGACAGTGACTTGTCTGCATTTTGGTATGTCTCACACTTAAGTCAAAGTTCATTATATGAAGGGATCTCTAGAAGCTACCTCTTGGGGAAAGGCACCTCATCTCTGATAGTTTCAAGGTTCCCTCCCATCATTTTCTGTGAACCAGGAACTCCTAGTTTCATGCCAGTGACTACATCTCATTTATCTTTGCCCCCCCCACATCCAATAAAGTGATTACTTCTGAGAGTCATGATTTCATTTGTATGTGTCCCCTTCACTGAGATAAACAATAACCATTCTATGCATTAGCAGACAGTCTCAGTGAGTTGTTGTGGTCAAAAATATTCATCAGATTCAAGCCAATAAACACTTATTAAACTTAACTACTATAGGTAAGTTCCTCTGCTAGGTACTCTGAATACAAAGATAGAAAACAAAACATTCCCTGGTTATATTCTACTGGAGTGGGGCGTGTGTGTGTGTGTGTGTGTGTGTGTGTGTGTGTGTGTACACCAATGCAACTACAACATGGACATAAGGACATAGATAAGGAAATACTCAGCAATATGAGGGAGACAGCACCAGTACTTAAGAGAACAAGAGAAGACTCTGCAGAGGCCTTAGCACTTAAAGTGGTCCCTGATGGAAAAGGAGGATTCTGAAGGTCAGGCATGAGGACAGATTCCATTCAACTAGTACATGGAGAAATGCAGAAACGACTATCAGTTCACTTTGGTTGGAGTAACAAGAAATGCTGTCTAGAATAAGATCATGGAGTTTGTATCTTAATTCTCAAGGAAAGAGAGGTCCCTTGAAAATTTCTGAGCAGGGGAGTCCCATGGTCAGTCCTGGCTTTGGCCACTGTGTGAAAGATGAATGGGATGGGCAGAGGCTAGAATCAAGAAGATCTATAGTCTGCACAGAGAAGCTGATGCACACAAGAGAAGGACTGGAGGTAGAACTAAAAGGATCACAGGAGCACAGCTTTAGAATGAGAGGAGCTTCCAAAGCTATCTTTACTGATGAGGAAAATGAGAGTCCCTGGTAGTTAAGGGACTAGAAGAAGGTTGCAGACACAGTAAGTAAGCAGTGATGAGATCCGAACACACATTCTCTGACTCCAGAGCCAGGTGCTTTCCATTGAAAGATGGTGACTCAGGATTTGGCAACTGCTTAGATATGCAGATAAAGAAGAGGAACAAATTTGCAAACTTTGGTACCAGGAGTAGGGAACCCTCACAAGAAAAAGGGAAGTCCAATTTAGCAAAGCATACTCAAGACTTATGTAAGCACAGATTACAAAACACTCTTAAAAAATAAAAAGCAACTTAAATAGTTGGGAGGGATATTCAATGGGGATGGTTGGGCCACCTCAGTATGACAATATTGATGATACTATCTAAATGAAATCACATAATTAGTGTCACACCCAAACTACCAAAGATACTTTACAAAAAGCAAAATAACAACAAAATTAATTTGGAGTTGTAAAAAGTCTAGAATTTCAAGAAAAATATTGGAAAATATTTTTTTAGGAAATTTTTTTTTTAGGAAAGAAAGGAGAAAAGTAATTCTGCAACTCATATTAGCAATAATCACCAAAACCATTTGGAAGTGGTTTTAGGGATAGAAAAGATTATCAGTGGAATGGACTAGCTAAGGAAGAATCAAAAACAATTGTCAAAGTATAATTCCTATAAGTTGTTACAATTATTCCTGCTCAAAGATCATAGATGTTTCTTAGTTATTGTGAGGTATGAATATGTCCTCCTTAGATTCTGAATTCCACCCTCCTTAATCCAGAAGAGAATTGGTCCTTTAAGATTTGAGAAGAACACTTGCCCTGCCCTCCTGGTGCTTAAACTCAGGCAAAATAGCATTGTAGAAAGATGGTTCTTTTTGATATCAAATAACAGAATGGTCCTCAGGCAAGTTTAAGGCTTTGTTTACTTATTATGTAAATTCTGTTCCTCTCCCCTAGTTATTGTATAAATTTTCTGATCTCCCTCTGCTTCCTGTGGTCATTACTAGATGGGCCTTCACCTGACATTAAGAGTGAATTCCAGAGAATAAAACTGCAAGTCTAATTTTTAAGTTATGTTATTTTAACTCTATGTTTTAAGGTTCCTATAATTTTAGGTTTAATAATAATGGTGCCAGTTGGTTGTGGACTTAGGCCTGTTTGTACTCAATGTGCTTTTGGAAAGGAAAGAGGTCTGTAAAACAGGTTCTCAGTCTGTTACTTTTAAATCTCAACTCTATTCTGAACCAGTGTTTTAAGTTGAGGGATGTGGGGTTAGACAATTTTGATTTGGAAATGGAATACACTTTTCCTCTGGACAACACCACAAGAAGGGATCCCTAGAAAACCAGGGCAGATTGAGCTTGGCACAAAGAGCAGTTTGTCTGGAGGTGAGTTTGTGTTACTTTTCAACTCATATGCTCTGGTTTTGAACTGTTGTTTTTCTTTTGAAGTTGAATCTCTCTCTCTCTCTCTCTCTCTCTCTCTCTCTCTCTCTCTCTCTCTCTCTCTCTCAAGGCAAATGGGGTTAAGTGGCTTGCCCAAGGCCACACAGCTAGGTAATTATTAAGTGAGACCAGATTTGAACCCAGGTACTCCTGACTCCAGGGCAGATGCTTTATCCACTGTGCCACCTAACCCCCAAAGATGAAATTTCTGAGATTTTTACCTTTGATTTTGGGGATTCTCAAAGGTTGGTGAGAATTGCCTAATTTTTAAGTAGCCAGGAGGATGCTGCAGACAAATTCCTAGATCTAAATGGGGCATTTCTTTGGTGAAGTGCTTATATCTCTGTCACTTTTGTTTGATGAACTTTAAGGAGTTTGTTCAGGTTTTTTTTTTTGATGTTGTCTATGTCTGTGTTGTGTTTTGAGGATCCTCTAATGTGAGAGCAATGGGGGTTTTCCCTGGAGTTCAGGCACCTCTCTGGTTTGAAAAGTCTGATTCAGTTTGTGTGTTTTGTAAGTGTTTGTTTTAAATTGTGTGTTTTGTGTAGTGCAGGCAGAATGGAGCTCTCAGCTGTCTTGGCCTGGTCAGGTTTGCTGGCATGTCTCTGTGTTCTGATTGGCAAATTTCCCTCTTCAAATTGGATCTTTTTTCTTTTCCAAAAACTCAACAATTTGGTGCCACAGGACATATCTTCCTGAAAATCACGTTGCTTTTGGAGAAGAAAAGGTTCCATTTTTCTCTTCATAATTTACATTCTGATCTGACTGGCAGGGTTCTCTCTGTTTTTCTCTCCCCCCCTCTTTCCAAAGCTGCTGGTGAGCAAGCACCCAGTGAAAGATTGAAGTCCCCTTCCCTTTACTAGCTAGAAGTGAGTCTCCTAGTTGAACAATTTGCTCTCTCTCTGAAAATGAGTGGTTTTTTTCCTATGATTTTTTTCTTTTCTTTTAGTTGTTAAATGGGGGGGGGGAGTTAGATTTCTCTCAAAATAATGAGGGTCTTGTTTTTCTTTTTGAAAACTGGCCCATTCAATTCTTAAACATTGTTGCAGTCTCTCTTCCCCTCTGTGGCTCTGTGGCTTATCTTATAAGATAGGATATGCTTCCCCCGCAGCTCTTCCTTACTCTTCACTGGCGCCCCAGAGAACTGAGAAGAGATTACAAGGTTTCTTGGGGTTTGGAGGTGGGTGGGGCTAGGCCAGAGCCCTAAAATCTTGCAACCCAGGATACCAGTACTCAATCTTTGTTTTAATAAAAATTATCTCTCTAGTACTGGTTTGGTGAGCTTTCATGAAATATTCAAATGTTGGTTTCAAAATTAAGAATGCAAACTGAAAATCTTATTCTGATATTAACTTTCAGTTAGAAACTGCAGAAAGGATTTGCTTTTTTTTGTTTTTGTTTTGTTATATTGAGAAAAAAAATAGGAATATATATCAGGGGTTAAGGACCTATAAATCCAGATTTGATTTAATCCAAAATTTAGTTCTGAAGAAAAAAGGACAGGACTATCTAAATTAAGAAATATTAAAGCTATACAATTTTAAATTAGATAAGCATATATGGGTTATTTTTCCTGTGCTAGGATTATTAAAAGACATTCTCTCATAAACTAAAATTGTTGATCACAAATAGTGTATCTGGTCCTAGAGTTATGGCTCTTTCTGGGTTTTATCCCACCAATTTTAATTGGCTTGATCAATAAACTTTTGGTAAAGTACCTAGTCCCTCCCTGATAAGGATTTCCCAGCATAAGGCAAGCCCTTTTAACAAAACAATGAATCCTTGGGCTAGCCTGAATGGATTAAATTTTTGAAATACTGGCCCTCTGCTACATGCCCTTAATTACCTCATCTCTGAACTGAATATTTGGGTTTATTTTCAATAATTTAAATGGGTAATGTAATGGAAAATCTAACCCTGTTGCAAGAATACCTGGGTATAGAATTCTGGCACTCCATGCACAAAATGGGAGTATAATTGTATAATTATAATTGTCAAGCTTGCTTCATCTATTTATAAATTAAGGTGAAGATATACAAATCAGTCAGGGCTATTCAAATGAACCATCTATGCAGGATTACTTAACATTATGATAAAAATTTGTAGAAGTTCCTTTCTGTGGAAAAAATTTTCATCTGTAAGTTAACTCATTGTAATATATAAATCTGATATTAATATCAGCTATGTCTAACTTTGATTAATGAAATCAGGGACAGGGAACCTTATATATTTTCATTATGTTACTGTTTTTATCTAATTTGTTGTCATTCAATGGCCCAAGCAAAAAAATTATCATATGTGTAAGATTCAATTCTTGAAGAATCTTATTTTCATTTGAGAATGAAGGACATATTTGGGTAAAAATACGTAAAATCATAAGGTTAAAATTAAGAAAACCTCTATGCTATTTTGAGATGAGACTGAAAATTGGCCTTCTGAGTCCGAAATCCAGGTATAAAGGAAATTTGGTGAACCAATGACTGAGGCCAGCAATCATATGAGGTTCATGGATATTTGTAGGTGACAGACTCACTGAGAAAGGCTGAGGAAGTGATTTTGTTCAACAAGTTCTGAGATTAGACTTTCCTAACTCATTTCTTAAATATGACATTTGGACATGTCTCAACTGGCAGATTTGAAATCTGGCTCAAGGCATTTGCTCATCTACCTAGTCTTACCTGGAAACTGTATCTAAATGAAAAAAGGATAATTGTCCTTATGTCTTTTGGTCCTTCTGGTAAATTCCTGTAATCGTGATAGGTGATCAGTATTAAAAATTTTTTTTTTCAAAAAGAATACATTTTTTTCTTTTTCTTTCTGATTCTTTTAAACATGGGCAAAAAGGTTACTGATTTATAAACCACCTACTAAATAAACACTTCCAAAAATGATTATTCTTATGGGTTGTTTTTTGTTATAGAACAGCATCTTACAAATGGGAGAAATAAAGTAATGCCCAAGTACTTTAAACTCGATTGTAAAAAAATTTGCTGTTTTTTTAATTTTCTATATGTAAACCAAAGCCTCTGTGTGATAAATGGTAAATCAAAAAGGTTCCAAAATCATAGGTTTTGGCCTAAAATTTATGTTGAGACATTTTCTTTTATCAGAAAAGAAGATACATACAAATAACCTGAATGTACTTAGAAATAGTCTGGTCATCTACAGACTCCTGGAGATACAAAAGGCATCAGATGTATCCAGAAGAAAGAAGAAATGAACTAGAAGTTTATATTTGTAAGTGATTCTATCAAAGGGGACCTTTTGATCTTTGTGACTTGACCTTGACTCTGTAAATGCAAGGGGGCACCCCCCCACACACACCTTATGTTTGTTGTCTATAGCTGATTTAATGATATCTTTGATCAAAGTGGGGGAAAACATCAAAGTATAGTAATTACTTTTAAGTTTTTACAACTATTCCTGGTCAAAGGTCAGTGTTTCTAAGCTAGTATGAGGAATGGAATGTGTCCTCCTTAGACTTTCATAGGAAGACTTGTTCTGCCCAACTCAGTCCTGAAAAGAATGTTCTTTATGATTTGAGAAGAGCACTTGCCCTGCCCTCCTGGTGCTTAAATTCAAAAAAATGTTACCTCCCTCAGGCAAAATAACATAGTGGAAGGATGGTTCAGTTTAAAGGTTTGTCTACTCATTATATATAAAACTTTATATCTAATCCATATTTTTTCTAATATGTCTATTTTAACCCTCTTTTAAGATTTTTATCATTTTTAGGGTTCACAGGGGTTAAAGGACATAAACAGCTTTCAAAATTCAAAACAATTGGGAACAATTTTTGGCTTTCTGCAAAGGAGAGTACCATCTGTATCCAGATAAGGAGCTGTGGAGTTTGAACAAAGTACAAGGACTATTCCCTTTAATTCGGAAAAAAAAAACCCAGATGTCATATGGTTTGATCTGGTTACCTCTGAGAATTCTGTTCTCTTTAAGGATATGATTTCTCTCTCATCACACCCAATTTGGATCAAGGTACAACATGGAAACAAAGTAAAGAGTGCTATCTGTGGGGTGGGGGTGGGGGGAGGGAAGCAAGATTGGGGGAAAACTGTAAAACTCAAATAACATCTTTAATAAACATTCTATTGCTTTAAAAAAAATTCAAAACAATTGCCAACCATTAACAATTACATGAAAGATAACTTCAGTTTACTACTAGTAAGAGAACTACAAACTGAAGCAACTCTGAGGTTCCATCATCTCACTGACAAACGAGTAAGGAGTAAAAGAGAGAACTGTCAACACTGGATGGGTTGTGGGCAGCCAGGAACACCAATAGGTTGCTGAAAGAGGTGAGGTAGGTCTAATTATCCTGGAAAGTAATATGGAATTATTCAAAGAGCATGAATAAAACAGGCACATCCTTTGAGCCAGAGTCTACTGCTGCTGGGCATATATCCCACAGAGGTCAGAGAAGAGAGGAAAATGCTCTACATTTTGTGGCAGAAAATAACTGGAAATAAAGTAGATAGCTGGAGGATGTGTAAACAAATGGTTATATGAATGTAATGGAATATTATTTTATCCAAGGAAGTACAGAAAACTTATACAAACCGCGATAATTAAACAAAGCAGGAACAGGAAAACAATATAGTCAATAACTACAACAAGGCAAATGAAAAGAACAAAACAGCTGAAATCAAATGCTGTGAAACTACAACAATCAAGATTAGCCCCCCAAAAGAGATATGATAAGGCAGCAGATTATAGATATAGAATATTACAAATAACAACAAATTACTTCAGTGTTCTTGTGGATTTTACTGGTTTCTTCCCCCCTTTTATTCTTTGTTAAATAATGTTTGTCCTCCAATTCCAAAGAAGACCATGACTTCAGGGAAGTGATGCCATGACAAGCCCTTGAATTGGATTTGGGGGAGGGGAGCTGTGCTAAGTCACCAGCCTCACTTTCTCCTCTAGAGCCATCTGAGTCCAGTGGCCAGATATGAATCAGGATGACTGGAGATGGACCTGGATGTGAGGCAGGGTTAAGTGACTTACCCAAGATCACACAGCTAGTAATACATCTCTAGAAAGAGAGAGATGAGTGATACATGGTAAAGTATTGGCGATATAAAAATTAATATTTATTTAAAAGAAAACTAATCCAACAAAACTGAATGCTGGATAATCATAATGACCTTGAAGAAGTGATGAGCAAAAGGATTTCTTTTTTTCTGAATAAATAGGTAGGGCAGGAATGAGTACAGACCTTGACTCCACAGATCTGTTGGTGAACTGATTGTTTTCTTCTTTTTTATTACAAAGGACTGCTTCCTGGGTAGGGTACTAGGAAAAGATGTATTTAGAAATAAAGGTCAGATAGAAACAAAAGTAGCAATGGAATTTTTTTTTTGAAGAAATAAGGACATTTAGAAGAGTCAATTAGGAGGAAGAAGATAATCAATTCTCTTTTGGGCATGTTGAATCTGAGATGCCAGTAGGACATCCAGACAGTGGAGAGCAAGCAGCTGGAATAGTGTTCAAAAAAATACATCCAAGCTAAATCTCTAGACTGGGAAATCATCTGTGCAGAGTTGATGACTGAATTTACTGAGCAAAAGGGCAAGTATAGAGAAAGAAGAGGTCCAAGAACTAAATGATAACCATACCTAGGAGGTGGAAAATGCACTACAAGAAGCTTAACAATATTTGTTAAACTGTGTGATCGAGAAAAGGAAACTAGTTTGGTAGGTGTGGAAAGAACTTTATTATAGAAATCATGGGAAGCTCAAGTATTCCTACTAGCCTGGTCTCTCTTTTTTTTTTTTAAATTTATTTAAGGCAATGGGATTAAGTGACTTGCCCAAGGTCACACACTAGCTAATTATTAAGTTTCTATGGCCACATTTGAACTCAAGTCCTCCTGAGACCAGGGCTGGTGCTCTATCCATTGTGCCACCTAGCTGCTGCTTAGTTAGTCCCTCTCTTTTTAAGAAATTTAGTACTAGACTGAATGAGATCAATTCCTCTGTGATGGAAACCAAGGGAATGGGGCTGACAATGTCAAAAATTGCAAGGAAAATAAAGGAGGAAGAATACTGAGAGAAAACTAAGAATTTGACAATTAACTGATCACTGATAATCTTGGAAATAATAAGTTTCAATAAAAGGTTAGTAGTGAAGTCAGATGGCTGAAAAAGAAGTAGAATGCAAGAAATGAGTTAGATGTTATTTTTCAAGGAGTTTAGATTTAAAAGGACAAGATACAGATCAAAAGCTTGGTGAAAGAATGGTGAAAAAATGGGCATGTTTATGAAAAGCAAGAGAGGAATCAATATCGGGGAGAGACTGATTATGAGGGAGGAGTGTAGAAGGTTAAGTTCCCTGAAGAAACAAGGAGAGGTGGACAAAAATTAAAAACTGGCCTTTACAAAGTTAAGGGCCCCATCTTATTAAAGAGACTAGAGCAGAAAAGGAGAGAAAGGGAGGAAACATGGTAGAGGAATTTGGTGACATAACCCAGGGAAGAAGCTCATGTGCTTTCTTATTGCTTCTAGGATCCACCACGAAGTTTTCTGTCTGACACTTAGAAACCTTCCCAGGAGGGCTCCAGCTGCCCTATGATTCCTCTGCAAGTACTCTGCGGGGAGCTGCCCCTCTACCTCTCCCAGTCACGCCCTTATCTGGGCCATCCTCCTCTCTGCCTCCTTGAATCACAAGCTTCCTTGTAAGCTTGGTCAAGCATGTACTAAGATATGAAGTTTTCCCCAGAGCCCTCCTCCCAGCTCATGTCTCCTCCCAGGAAAATACCTGGGATTTATTTTGTGTGTTTGTGTATATGTATATATAATATATAATCTCTCTCTCTCTCTCTCTCTCTCTCTCTCTCTCTCTCTCTCTCTCTCTATATATATATATATATATATATACATATCTTTTAAATACACATCTATGTGGATATGGTATTAACTTTAATCAAATTTGAACTTTTGAGTTCAAAGACAAGGATTATTTCATTCTGTCTTTGTACCTCTTCCCCCTAATCTGGTGCCTGGCATAAATTCTATGCTTAGTTAAAAGCTGATGAAGTGTTGAGGTAGATGTGGTAGACAATTTTTCTTATAAAACAGGAGCTTGGGTCCTCTTCTGAAAAGGACAGGAGTAAGGGCAGCATAAGACACTTGAGGAAAGAGAAAGTTTGGGAGAAACTTGACAGGAAATGCAATCTCACATCAGTCAGGAAAGAATTGAAGGACTCCTATGCAGAAGTGAAGGCCCTGTGGAAATTAGGTAACATAAATTTGGCATAGATCCAGATGGTGGTTGTACAATTTCATCTACTGACATTTAACAAGACTAAAATTTGGCAAGTCATGAGTGGCAACAGGACAAAAGGGGAAAGGATTCAGATATAAAGGACAGTGTATAATTGAACAGGCTAACTGTACAGTCTAGATTTCAAAGGAAGAAAGTGAGGGATCATGACCTGGACTGAAAGAATAGATGAAGAAAAGAGGCTCAGGGGTCACAGTGAAGGCAAAGAACAGATTTAGGAGGAATGAAGCAAAAAGAGATGATATAATAAAAAACTGTAAAGTAAGGAATAGCAAAGGAGCAAGTCAAAGGTTAAGCTAAGACTGAGAGAATGCCTCCTATGGTGAACAGCAGAGTTGAAGAAGTAAGCCATGTGAGTTGGAAGAGGTTGATGAAATAGAAGAACAATGTGTTTGATGAGAAATAAACATGTTTATTGAAGTACCCAAGTATATGGGAAAGGACTGGAATGGAAAGGAAATCCATATATAGGATATTGAATTCTTGAGAAAGGAAGAATTAGTTGGAGACTAGTAAATATGTGCTGCCTCAGATTAACTTAATCTTACAGGAGTAAAGTTTATCAAGTAATGGAAGTGGAGGAAAGGTCAAGAAGTATTCCTGTACTTTTTTTGTGACACATTCTGTTAGGATACACAAGAAAAGCATTCAGTAGAGAGAGTTCACTAGAGCTCTACTAGATAAAGTGAACTTTGTTAGTGACAACACAGGGGTACTAGGCAGAGCAGAGGATAAGGACCAGGAAAGGGGCAGCTGAGGTGGATGAGATAGAGCTGGGGAAGGATGTGCATGCTTTACCAACTGTGGTCTTGATTTTGAAGAGGAAGAGATAGAAGTTTGCTGAACAGAGAGGATAGGGCAAAGAACAGCTAGATGAGCTTCCATTCTCTAGCTTCCTGTGACTGCAAAAGAGAGTATCAGATTTCTCAATCTTCAACACCAGGGAAGAATGGGGTAGAGAAGGAAAAGAGATCAGGTTGAGCATCTGAGTCAGTTAACAACTGGTGCTTGAGTACCCAGGTGAACTCACACTTGATGCCAATTTCTTTGCAGTAGTCCAAGATAACAGAAGAAGAGTAACCAGAAGATAAGCTGTTGTGGACAATATACTTGCTTCCTGTCTGACTTGTGTCTGTGGCCCTGGTGGTGAGAGGTTGGGCTGTTGGGTATATGATGCTTCAGTGGTCTAAAGGAGCATTTGCTTTTCTCAGATGAAGCAGAAGGAAGATTGGTTTCCTGCACAAGGATGAATCCAGATCCAAGTGACCTGTTGTGAAAGTGTGAATGGCTCAATGCAAACATATACTCCTTACTGGAAAAGCTACTTAAAATACCCATAAGATGACATTCTGCTCTATTAATCCATAATTCAAAACTGACCAGTACAACAAATAACTTAAGAAAAGTGCAAAATCCCTGCCAATGGCAGCCCATCCATAGACAAGAAGAATGACTGATATACAAACATCAGACTTATTGCCTTCTGCTTTTGCTTAGTTTTGACCACTTAAAAAAATAAACTTCACAACTGCTGAAGGAGGATGAGAAATGAGGGAAGGTGAGAAATTACAAACAAAATCTGCCTTGGGGTGTCCAACTTCACTTATACTAGGCACAAAACACAGTGCTAGGTATTAGGGATGAAAAGATACAATAGGGATGAAAAGCCCTTAAGGAAGTTTATATTCTAAAGAGTGATTAAAAAGTCCACAAAAAATAATTAAAAGGTAATTTTCAAAGAAGGGAAGTTTACTCTGAGGGCATAGCAACAAAGCTGAAAGCAACCTTGAACGAAGAAGTAAGAAAACAATGCATTGTAGGCACTGGGAAGTGACCTGTGCAAAGATAGTTCAGTTTGGCTCAAATGCAGATCATGTGAATGAGACTAATATATAATAAGCCTGGTTTGGGCCAGAAGGTCAGGCTAAGAAATTTTGATATTATCCTAAAGTGACCAGGGAACCATCGAAGATGTGTGAACCTAGGAGAGACAAATGGTCAGAACTATTCCTTAGATAGCTATGTGGAAGATGAACTAGGGACGGGAGAGACTGTAGGTAGGGAGATCAAGTAGGAGATTGATACAATAATCCAGGTATGTATACAGTAATCCAGATATTGATACAATAATCCAGATACACTCATGCAACTGCCAGGAACTATATCATCACAATTACAAAATATTTTTCACACAAATAAAGTCAACTGGCAAAATATTAATTGCTCATGGGAAGGCCAAGTCAGTAAAATAAAATGATAATTCTACCTAAATTAATTGACTTATTTGGTGTCAAACCAATCAAACTGCCAAAAAAATCATTTCATAGAGCTAGAAAAAAATTAAAATAAAATTCAATTGTAAAAACAAAAGTCAAGAAAAGCTAGAGAATTAATGAAAAAAAAATTGAAGAAAGGTAGCCTGACCATACCAGATCTCAAACCATATTATAAAGAAGTAATCATCAAAACAATATGGTATTGGCTAAGAAACAAAGAAGTATCTCAGTAGAATGCAGTAGTCACACAAGACTAAATGGTAAAAAACCATAGTAATCTAGTGCTTGATAAACTCAAAAACCTCAGCTTTTTGGACAAGAACTCATTATCTGACAAAAACTAGGAAAATAATATGACAGAAATTAGGTATAGACCCACATCTTATGCCATATACCAAGATAAAATCAAAATGGATACATGATGTAAACATAAAGAATAAGACCATAAACAAATTAGGAGAGCAAGGAATAGTGTAACTGTCAGATCTATGGAGAAGGGAAGAATTTGTGACTAAACAAGAAACCAAGAGCATTATTAGATGTAAAATTCTGATTATAATAAATTTAAAAGGTTTTGATCAAACAAAACCAATGCAACCAAGATTAGAAGGAAAGCAGAAAGACAGGAAACAATTTTTACAGCAAGTGTCTCTGATAAAGGTTTCATTTCTCGAATATATAAAGCACTGAGGGGCAGCTAGGTGGCACAGTGGATAGAGCACCGACCCTAAGTCAGAAGGTCCTGAGTTCAAATTTGACCTCAGACACTTAATAATTACTAGCTGAGTGACCTTGGCCATTGCCTTGCAAAACAAAACAAAGAACTGAGTCAAATTTATAAGAATACAAATCATTGCCCAAATGATAATTGGTCAAAGGTTATGAACAGTCAGTTTTCAGACAAAAAAAATCAAACTATCTAGTCATGTAAAAACTTGCTCTTAATCATTATTGATTGGAGAAAGATGAGTTAAAACAACTCTGAAGTATCATACCTATCATATTGGATAATAATACATAAAAGGAAAATAATGAATATTGGAAAGGAACACTGGGATACTAATGTACCCACTGATGGAGCTGTGAACTAAACCAATCATTCTGGTTTGTTTTTTTTTTGTTTTGTTTTTATGCAATGCAATGGCATTAAGTGACTTGCCCAAGGGCACACAGCTACACAATTATTAAATGTCTAAGGTCATATTTGAATTCAGGTCCTCCTGACTTCAGCGCTGGTATTTTACTGTGCCACCTAGCTGCCCTAATCCAATCATTCTGGAGAGCAATTTGGAACTTTGCCCAAAGTGCTATAAAACTACATATTCCTTGATCCAGCAATACCACTACTAGATCTGTATCCCAAAGAGAATTAAAAAAAAAGGGGAAAGAACCCAATTGCACAAAATATTTACAGGAGCTCTTTTTGTAGTGGCAAAGAATTAGAAATTCAGGGGAATATTCATTGACTGGGGAATAAATAAATAAGTTGTAGTATTTGATTGTTTTTTTTTTGCAAGGCAAATGGGGTTAAGTGGCTTGCCCAGGGCCACACCCCTAGGTAATTATTAAGTGTCTGTGACCGGATTTGAACCCAGGTACTCCTGATTTCAAGGCCGGTACTTTATCCACTACGCCACCTAGCCGCCTCATGTAGTATTTGATTGTAATGGCATCCTACTGTGCTATGAGAAATGATGAGTCTAGAAAGCCTTAAATGAACTCATCAAAAGTGAAGTGAGGAGGGCAGCTGGGTGGTGCAGTGGACAAAGTACCGGCCTTGGAATCAGGTGTACCTGGGTTCAAATCCGGCCTCAGACACTTAATAATTACCTAGCGGTGTGGCCCTGGGCAAGCCACTTAACCCCATTGCCTAGCAAAAACCTAAAAAAAAAAAAAAAAAAAAAAAGTGGAGGAAAACATTGAACACAATTTATAATACTGTATGATGATCATATGACTGTAGATAGCTTTGAATTCTTTGTCCGAAAACTACCTGTTCATATCCTTTGGCCATTTTATCATTTTGGGAATGATTTGCATTCTTTTTTCCTTTTTGCAAGGTAATAGGGTTAAGTGGCTTGCCCAAGGCCACATAGCTAGGTAATTATTAAGTGTCTGAGGTCGGATTTGAACTCAGGTACTCCTGACTCCAGGGCAGGTGCTCTATCCACTGTGCCACCTAACCGCCCCTGTATTCTTTTTTAAAAAATATTTTATTTGTTCTCCAATTATAAAAAATAGTAGTTTCTACTATCATTTCTCTTTTTATGTTTTTGCAAGGCAAATGGGGTTAAGTGGCTTGCCCAAGACCACACAGCTAGGTAATTATTAAGTGTCTGAGACTGGATTTGAACCCAGGTACTCCTGACACCAGGGCCGGTGCTTTATCCACTGCGCCACCTAGCTGCCCCTCTACTATCATTTTTTGTAGTTTTGAATTTTACATTCTCCCCCCCCCCACAGAAGGCATTCTGATAATCTTTATGTTGCTTCCATGCTATACAATGATCAAAATTGAATGGGTTGAGAGAGAAATCATATCCTTGAGGAGAAAATAAAGTGCTAGTGATAGCAAAATTATGTATTACATAAGACTTTTTTTTAAAAATTGAAGGTAATAGACTTTGATCTTTGTTTAAACTCTATAGTTCTTTATTTGGATATAGATGGTATTCTCCATTGCAGGCACCCTAAAATTGTCCCTGATTATTGCATTGATGGAATGAGCAAATCCATTAAGGTTGATCATGACCCCCATGTTGCTGTTAGAGTCTACGATGTTCCTCTAGTTCTGTTCTAATGATTTGTATTCTTAAAAATTTGACTCAGTTCTCTAAGTATTTGAGAAATGAGGCTTTTATCAGACATTTTCTGTAAAAACTGAATTTCAACCATTAAGGTGAATGACTTAGCTATTCTCAGCAATACAAGAATCCAAGACAATTATAAAGGACTAATGATGAAAAATCCTATTCACCCCCAGAAAAAGAATTGATGGAGAAAGAGATCAAAACATACTATTTTTCTGCTTACTCTGTTTTTTTCTGGTTTTTTTTTCTTAAGGTCTGTGTCTTTTCTCACAACATGACTAAGATAGTACTACTATGTTTTACATGATTGAACATGTACAATCTATATCAATTTGCTTACTGTTTCAGGGAGGGGGGAGGTGAGGAAAGGAAAGGGAAAATTTGAAACACAAAATTACTTATAAAGACAATTTTTACCTTTTTTTAAGTAATTGGGGGGAAAATCAAATATTTTTTGAAAATAATATCTTTATATGGATGAACTGATGCTGAATGAAATGAGCAGAACCAGAAAGATGTTACACGCATTAACAACAACATCATAGGGTAATGATCAAACATGATAACCTTGTTCATTTCAATAGTATAATAATCAAAAACAACAAAGACTTGTGATGGAAAATGAGCAGAACCAGAAAGATGTTACACGCATTAACAACAACAACACAGGGTAATGATCAAACATGATAACCTTGTTCATTTCAATAGTATAATAATCAAAGACAACAAAGACTTGTGATGGAAAATACCATCCATATCAAAAGAAGGAACTGTAAAGTTTTAATGAAGACCAAAGCTTATTATTTTCAAATTTTACAAGTTGTCTTATGTCACTTTTTTTCCCTCTTATTTGGATGATTCTTCTCATATGTTCAATATTGATCTATGTTTAGCATGGTTATAAATATAGAGATTATATTAGATTGTTTCTGTCAGGGGGAGGGGGGAGGGAGGGAGAAAAATTGTAAAACTCAAAACCTTACAAAAAAAAAAGATTGGTTAGCACTACCATTGCATGTAATTGGATAAACAAATAAAATATTTAAATTTTTTAAAAATGTCTTTAGTGACCTAAGATTATAGTTGATAAAACCAAAGAGAGGTCTTTAATATAACTCTCTGTGTACATATGTGTGTGTATGTAAGAGAGTGTGTGTGTGTGTGTGTGTGTGTGTACATATATATGTTGACTGATTTTAACTGACAAATTCTATTAAATATGATGGGTAAATGCATCATGCTTATGCAAAAAAAAGAAATTTAATTAAATATGAAATTTTGGTTAAATCATTAAAAAATATATTGAAACATCCTTGAAACCTGACATACTAAAATGACCAGAGGTTCAGATTGTTAAACTGGCTTCCTCATTGCCCTAAGTACAAAACAGACAGGAGAAACTGCAGGTGTTCTCTGAAATCTGGCTGGTGGAGAGCTTCACTGTATTTTATTGAATATCCTCCAGCTATGGAAGGATATGCAAAGTGCTTTTTAAAAACATCTCATTTGAACCTTGCAACAAACCTGGGAGATAGATGATAGTATTCTTGTTTTATAATGGAAGGAACAGGGGGCAGCTAGGTGGAGCAGCAGATAGAGCACTGGCTCAGGAGTCAGGAGGACCCTGAGTTCAAATCCGACCTCAGACATTTAATAATTACCTAGCTGTTTGACCTTGGGCAAGCCACTTGACTCCAATTGTCTTGCCAAAAAAATCAAACACCTAAGAAAACCCTAAATCTGACCTCAGACACTTAATAATGACCTAGCTTTGTGACCTTGGGCAAGTCAGTTAACCCCAATGCCTTGATAAAATTTTTAAAAAATTAATATAATTGAGGGAATTGAGAAAACCAAAAATCAGATGACTTGTCCAGGATCATAACAGTAAGTATGAGGCCATATATCAACTTAGATCTTCCTGACTCCAGACCCAGTTATTCAGTACTTAGCTCCATAGTTAAGTGCCTGTCTCATTCTGTTTCCATATTGAACCTGAACAAACAATTCTGACTTGAGTAAGGCCTAGTCCATATATACTCTGCTTCACTACCTATTTTTTCTTGAATTTTTGGTTTTTTTCCCCCAATTACATGTAAAGATAGTTTTCAACTTTATTTTCTGTAGGATTTTGAGTTCCACATTTTCCTACCCCCCCCCCCCCATCCCTGTAACATGGTTCCTTCTCACCTGCAATGCTTGGAATCTTTTTTTTTAGGTTTTTTGCAAGGCAATGGGGTTAAGCGGCTTGCCCAAGGCCACACAGCTAGGTCATTATGAAGTGTCTAAGGCCGAATTTGAACCCAGGTCCTCCTGACTCCAGGGCTGGTGCTTTATCCACTACGCTACCTAGCTGCCCCTTACATGGTCCCTTCTCACCTGCAATGCTCAGAATCTTTTATTTTTAGGTTTTTTGCAAGGCAATGGGGTTAAGCGGCTCGCCCAAGGCCACACAGCTAGGTCATTATGAAGTGTCTGAGGCCGGATTTGAACCCAGGTCCTCCTCGCTTCCCCGCATGAGGTCGTTCCTGGAGCCTCCAGAGAAGGAAGGAGCCCCCCTTCCCCCACTCAGAGCCCGGGGCAGCCCCGCGGTTCGCACTCTGACCGCAAGGGGGCAGCAGCCGCCTGCCGGGCCAGGGAATGGCGCAGCCCCGCGAAGCGCAGGCGCACAGCACGCAAAGGGGTGGGGGAGGGGCCGCCGCCATGGCGCATGCTCAGCCCGCTACAGCCGAGCCGGCGGGGCGGGGGTTTCGAGGCTCCCGAGGCGCCTCGGGCTCCGTCCCGGCCCCGGCTCCGTCCCGCCCCGGCTCCTCGGGGCTTCCCCCGCCCGGGCCCGCACGCCGCTCGGCCTGCCTCCCGAGCCCCCGGCCGCAGGGGCCCAGGCACCGTACCTCACTCACACGAGGAGCCCCGCTCCACCGGGGGTCAGGACGGCTGGCAGAGTCGGAGCGAGTCGATGGGCGGCGAGCCTGAGCACAGAGTCATCGATTGGATTCTTCTAGCTCCAGGGCGAAACCATGGGAGCACAGGGGCAGGGAAGCCGGGTGAAACCATGGCTCGGCGCGTGGGGGGGGCTGGTCTCCTTCGGACTCCCCGGGGCTGCCCCCGCGGCGTCTCATCTGCATAGTAATGAGTCATCTGGGCCCCCGGCCCCTCCCCCTCTTTCCCCATCCTCAGCCGGGCAGTGCCGACACCCCGGTGGCATTACCCGTCCCTGGGAGTTCATGGAGCAGCTTTTCCTCCCTCCTGCGGGGGGGGGGGGGGGGAATGCGAGCACGTGACCTCGGAGAGGCAATGGACTTGACCGCATCCCCCGCACATCCATGTCCTCTCATTTCGACTCGGCCTGGGCTCCTTGCAGGTGGATGGCTCCTCCCCCCACTGCAGCTTCACGCCCCCTCCCCGCCTCCCCCCAGGACCCACCTGCGGACTTGAATGGGGAGATTAAATGGAGGCCATAAATCACCCCCTCACCCACCCTTCTTTGCATCTCCTAGCCCTCGATTGAACCCCCCCTTCTCTCCCCAGTTATGCCATCCTCCGATGAAGGGCAACCCCTGGATCCCTATTAGATTGCCTTGCATCCGGCAAGCTGAGGTCACCCAGTCTCTTTTTTTTTTTTTTTTAGGTTTTTACAAGGCAAATGCCCACCCACAGTCTCTTAATTGATAAACGCCAGGGCTTGGATCTTATATTTCTATTCTTCTGGAGCTCTTTGACATCACTGGCCACGCCCTCCTTCTAGAAGCTTGCCCTGCTTCTCCTGCCTGTCATGAACAGTGTGTTCCCAAAGCCTGTCCTTTCTCTTTTCTTTCTATAATTTCTATTTGTCGATCTCTGTCTTTCCTTTTCCTCTTCCCCCTTCCTCCTCTCCTTTATCCTCCCCTTCTCTCTCTCTTTCCATACAGTCATACACACATGTTTATGTTACATATATATGTATGTATTTCCAGTCTCCTGAGACTTTTTAAAATTTTGTGTGTGTGTCCATGGTGCTCATCACAGTGCCTATTTTATAATTAAATGCCAGTAATTTCTTGTTGACTATTGACTGATATCTTTCCTGAATTTCAAGTCTCATGAACACCTAATTGCCCACTGAACCTTTTTTTAGGGCACTACCCCTTTCCTTCATCTCAGATTCAACATGTCCAAAATTGAACTCTTTGTCTTCTTACTACTCAAGTACCTAACCTTTATTGTTGTTCAGTTATATCAAATTCTTCATGACTTCATTTAGGGTTTTCTTGGCAAAGATACTAGAGTACTTCTCCATTTCCTTCTTCAGTTCATTACAGATGAGGAAACTGAGGCAAACAAGGTTAAATGTCTTGTCTAAAGTCACATAGCTAATAAGAGGTCTGATTTGAATTTAGAAAGATGAGTCTTCCTGACCCCAGGTTGGGCACCCAGTCAGGCACCTCTTCCTAGATACCCAAACCTGTCCTTGCTACAAACTTCCTATTCCTATTGAAAACCATCATTCAGCTGTCATTCTTTTTCTTCCAAACAATCAATTGCTGAGTGTTGTTGGCTCTCTCTCTCTCTCTACATATAAGGTTTCTGGAATCCATTCTCTCACTGGGCCACCTCCCTAATTCAGGCCCTTCTCTTTTTCCCATGGAGTAGCTACAGTTAGCTTTCCATTAAAGTCTCCCTGCTTCCAGTCTCTTCTCTATCCCTGCTATCATCCTTCACATATTGCCACCAAAAATACTTCCTAATAATGTCTGACCATGCTATTTCCTTACTAAAAATTCATAAGTGGCTACTTATTCCCTCTAAGATAAGACACAAATTCCTTCACTTGCAATTAAGTCTCTCCCTAACCTGGGGATGCCTTTCCAGCATTATTTCACCTTCCTCTTTGTGTGTTCTATATATCATCCAAACTGTTTTGCAAACTATAACAGGAACTTTCCATCTTTCACATATAAACCTGTACCCAGGCTATTTCCCTACACTTGTGTTATAATCCTTTGAACCCTCAATATTTAGACTTCTTTCTTTTCTTCAAGGGTCAACTTATAGGTTATTTTCCTGATCAGCTTTGATGTTATCTCCCCCCATCATGCTATGTTCACCTAGTTGCATAATATGGTATCCTCTCAGTAAACTGTAAACTTCTTAAGGGCAAGTATTATTTTTTCCTTTTGTCTTTATTATCCCTAGTACCTAGCACAGTATCCAATTTAATTTGTTGTTGAATTATTTCAATCAATTCTGACTCTCTGTGATCCAATTTGAGGTTTTCTTGGCAAAGATACTAGAGTGGTTTGGCATTTCCTTCTCTAGTTCATTTTACAAAGGAGAAAACTGAGGTAAGTGGGCTAAATGATTTGCCCATGGTTACATAGCTAGTAAGAGTCAGAAGCTGAATTTGAACTCAGGTCCTCTTGATTCCAGAGCTGGCACTGTACTACCTAGCTACCCGTTAATAAAAGCTTATTAAATCACTAGCTCTCAAGTCACTTAACTTTGATTACCTCAAATTCAGAGCACTGCCAGTAGTCCTGATCCATATTTGGCTTCTAAACTCAGATGACTCTGGAGGAGAAAGTGAGGCTGGTGACTTAGTACACCATCTCCTCACTCAAATCCAATTCATGTGCTTGTAATGGCATCACCTTTCTGATAACATGGTCTTCTTGGAGAATGAAGGACAGACATCACTTTAGACATAGAAGGTTAAATGACTTACCCAAGATCACGCAGCTAGTAAGTGTTTTGAGGCTGGATTTGGTTATGTGACATGCCCAAGGCTAGGAAATCATTAAGTGTCTGAGGCCAGATTTGAATTTAGGTCCTCCTGACTCCAGGTCCTATGCTCTATCCACTGAGCCACCTTAATGACTTGGGGGGGAGGGGCAGACATCCTGTTCTGAAGGGTAGAGACAGATAAGATAGTGAGGTTTAATCATTAGGATTTGAAAATGACAAATAGACATAAGGGGTCATTAGAGAAAAGGTGGACATCTAGGAATGTAGAGGACAGGTACTATATCCAAGGAGATATGGCACAGTGCAAAAAGAATGCATAAGCTTTGGAGTCAAAGAACTTGTTCCTACTGATTTTAACATCTGTGTGACCTTGGACAAATCACTTACTCTTCCTAGGTCTCTCTTTTTCTCATCTGTCTAATGGGTGTTTAACTAGATTGTCCCTGAAGTCCCTTCCATCTCCAGGTATCTCTGATCCTTTCATTCTATGATCTAATAATTTACCTCTGAAAGGGAGAAATAAGTATTTATGCACTGAGGAATCAGAGGTCCTGACTGGGACTGGTAGACATCTAGGCCCTGAAAGGGACAAAAAATGAAGGATCAGAGGACACAGACCAACATCCAGGACTTTTGAGGAATATAGCCTCCTAGGTCATGAAGTGAAGACAGAAACACCCAGATCCTGAAAGAGGTAGATGGGCACCCAAGTGGAACTATTTAAATCTTGAAGAGATAGGCTGACATCTAAACGAGGACAGATAGAAATACAGGCTCTAATAGAGATAGCAGCCTTAGAAAGCAAATAAATATACAACTCCTGAGCAGAAAACTAGACATCATATCCATGAGAAGATGAGGGCAAGTAACTAGACTTAGACTCTTAAAAAATAGGTAAGCTTCAACAGAATAGGGTCAAAAACCAGGATAAAGGTAATGAGAATGGGCATAATGGGCAACAGGGTGATGTGGTGGAATGCACAAATATACCTATTGAATTCAAAGACTTGCTGTTTTAGTATTTCTCATTACCTGTGTGTCCTTGGTCAAAGTACCTCTCTGGGTCTCCATTTTCCATCTCTAGATGAAAGATCCTTGAATTGATAAGGTTTCTTTAAATCTGGGAAGTTTATGAGCTGATGAGCTATTCAGGTGCAATGGAAAGAAGGCTTTCTTAGGTTTTTGCCTCATAAGGTATGAGTCACTGACCACTAGGATGCTGTAACTTGAGTCATTAGAAAGTCATTAAGAAGATAGCAGAAGAAGAAACTATTGACATAGGATGAAACAGAAGAGTGAGCACAGAACAAGAGGAGTCACAAGAAGCCAGGGACAGGGCTTTGATTTGTAGCAGTTTGGCATACTCCTCTCTGGGAAACCCATACTTAATTGGGAGAATTCAAGTTGACTGACTGGTCCATGCCAAGCACAATTTTGATCTTACTCCTCCAATCTCTTTGACTATTCCTGTTTTATTTAAGGGTGCTTCTCTTCTAATACTCATGAAAGAGATTTTACCCAAAACAATTACTTTGTTCTAGATCTCTCCCCCACCACACACACACACACACACACACACACATATTCTCTCTCTTATTCTCTCTCTCTCTCTCTCTCTCTCTACATATAGGTAATTTTACCTATATGTAGAGAGAGAGAGGCAGGTATATATATCTCATCAGCTCATACACTCCTCAGCTTGCTCCTTAGATTAGCTTGCCTGGATTGCCAGCAGACAGAAACTATTGAGCATGCTCCCTGAATCAACCCCTCATTGGTCAGTCCCCCCCCCCCCCCCATGAGAAATAGAAGGCAAAGACAGGTTCCCTGAGGCTCAGCAGTTATCATTTACATTTATCTGCATCAGTCCCCAAACACCCTCACCACATTCATGTATTCATGTGGCATGTCCTAACCAGGACACCTTTTGGGCAGTGATGCACCCTGAAAATGACTGGAATTTTCATACTTATACTCCTATAACTGTAACATGTTGATTAACAATCTGTCATAAAGGACTAGACTTTGCAACTGTGAACAGGATCACTGAAACCTCAATAACCTGCTGGTGGGTCTGTCTCTTATTTCTCCGTACTTCCATCCATATTTGTCAAGTTGACCTTCCTAAAGCACAAGTCTGAGCACACCATCCCTCCCCGACCTCAATCAATCAACTCCAATGTGTCCCTACCACCTCTAGAATTCTGTTTGGTTTCAAACCCAGTTCCTATCTTCCAATCATTTTGCCTGATAATCTGGACATTGACATTGGCCTCCTGGCTGTTTTATGAACAAGAAACTCCATCTTTTGACTCTGGGCCTTTTCTCTGACTGTCCTGCATTCCTGGAATAATCTCCCTCCAGATCACAGTCTACTAGCTTCTCTGGCTTCCTTTAAGTCCCAACTAAAATCCCATCTTCTACAAGAAGCTTTTCCCAACCCCTCTCAATTTTAGTTCTTTCTCTTAATTTTTCCTATTCATCCTGTATAGAGCTTGTTTGTTCATATTTGTTTATCCTGCGTCCTCCCCCCCCCCCATAGATCATGAGCTTCTTAAGGGTAGGGACTGCCTTTTGCCTCTTTTTGTATTTCTATAAACTTCACATAATGGGTGCTATCACTTGTTGCTGAGCAAGGCATCTTTTCTCTACCTCTTATGTACAGTCTTCTCAGTCCATTTATCACCTCTCAGGTGATAAAGTTGTTCCCTGTTTCCTAGTCACTGATGACAAATTAACTTATTTTCAAGTATCTTCCTTTCTAGTTATCTCTTAGAGGATCTGCAAATTTCCAATTTCAGACAGCTCATACAGCATAACAACTGCATTATCTTTCCTCTTGTATGCCTTATTCAGTATCTTATACCTCCTTAGAGGATACAGCATAATGGAACATCCTTTCCATGTTTTCCTTATCAAATACAATATGTGGTCCTAAACCAGTAGCCCTGAGTGAGAATCTTTTTCCACCATTAGCACCACTTTTCAAATAATTGTAATAGCTGTTTGTCCCAACACACAATTAAAAAATTATTCCTTAGATTACTAGCTTGCCTAGATTGTTACCAGGGTCTCTGCAGAATAAACTACTGCCAAATTGGAGCCTAGAACTTGAAAACAAGTAGTCTATTGTGTAAGACCACTATTACATACAGGATTTTATCTATAACAGGACTGAATCAAGGAAGTCCCAGCTTAATTTGATGAATTCCCCAATAAACTTCATGAGATTAAACAGCAGAAACTTTAGTTTGGAAGTATCTAAAGGAGCATCTTTTCATCCAGTCCCATGGTATCATTTTCTTTTTTTGGCTCATCATTGCCTGCTTGGAGTTGTTCCAGGAAAATTTGCTAGAAAAAATCATGGTATCATTTGTGTTCAGGGTTTCTCCAAAAGTAGATAAGAGCCCCTAGCTCCCATTCAAGTGTTAGAAGAACAATATGGACTTTGTAAAAGAAGCAAGAGTCACAGGAGCCCATGAACAGATGCAGGAAAAACAAAGAATACTAAATAGTCCATCACCTTCCCCAAAAAAGGGAAATGAATTTGGGGCTATTATAACAATATCTTGATATTCCATCAGTTAGTCTATCAATAAACATTTATTATAAACTCTATATGCTGGACATTGTTCTGAGGATATAAAAGTGAAAATGGTCTTGCTTTTTGGTTTTGTGTGTGTTTGTTTTTAGTTTTTGCAAGGCAATGGTGTTAAGTGCCCAAGATAACATAGGTCACTATCAAGTGTCTGAGGATGAATTTGAACTAAGGTCCTTCTTACAGCAGGACTGATGCTCTTTCCATTTTGCCATCTACCTGACCCAAGGAACTCACAGTCTAATGAGAAAGCTTGTAAACATCTATGTGTTTGCATAAAGAGATGCATGAAGAGAAGGTGTAAGAATATCTTTGATAGCTGAAGGAAGAATGGATTGAACTTGAATCAGTCAGAAGGTTTTATAATAGTTCAAGCAAGAGAGAATAGGGGCCTGGGGGATAGTGAGAGTGGTGGTTTTGTGAGTAGAGAGAAGATGAATATGAAAGCTGTTGTAAAGGTAGAAACAAGATTTGATAATAGACTGTCTATGTATTGTGAAAACTAGGGCAATAAAATGGGTAACAAACCAGCCCTTGGAGTCAAGAGGACCCGAGTTCAAATGTAACCTGAGACCATTGACATTAGCTGTGTGACCTTGAGCAAGTAACTTACCCCTGATGGCCTAGCATCCCGGGCATCTCCAGTCATCTTGATCCATATTTGACCACCAGACTCAGATGACTCCAGAGGAGAGACTGGGGCTGGTAACTTTGTACAGCATTCTCTCACTCAAATCCAATTCACTTCCCTGATGTCATGATCTTCTTCGAGAATGAAAGACAAATATCACTGTGAATTTAAGCAGTCAAGAATGACTCCAAGGTTTTGAGCCTGAGTAAGCAAGAGGATGGTAGTACTCTAGATAGTAATATGGAAGCTTAGAAGAGGAGAAGATTCTAGGAGAAAGTTAACAAGATTTTTGGTCATGATGAATTTGAGATCCCTATAGGGCATCCTGTTTGAGATGTTCAAAAGGAAAGTGGTGGGTAAGGCTGGAGCTCATATGAAAGATAAAGGATGGATATATATTGACCTGAAAATTATCTGCATAGAGTTGACAATTAAACCTACTAAAGCTGATTAGATCACCATGTGAGACATTATGGAGAAAAAGAGAAGAGGGTCAAGGCCAGAGTCTTGAGAGACATCCACAGTGAGAATGACCTGAATGAAAAAATGTCATAGGAAGCTGAGGAGTGCTCAGACAGAAACAAGGAGATACAAAAGAGAGTGATATCATGAAAGCCTAGAGAGGAAAGACTATTCGGGAGAAGGTGTTCCATATTATCAAGTGTTTCAAAGAAGTTAAGAATAAGAACTGAGAAAAAGGTCATTAGATTTGGTATTTAAGAGATCATTGGTAACTCTGGAGAGAGCAGTTTCAGTTGAATGATGAAGTTAATAATTGTTTAGAAAAAAATAAGAGGAGTTACTAAGACATGACTTTCTTTTAAAAATAATTTTGTTATTTTAAAGCAATGTTATTGTTGAATTGCTTTCACACCAAGGTAATTTCCTTTAATACTCCCTCATTTACAAGTAAATACTCCCTTGTAACAAACAAAAAACCATTTAAGCAAAAGCAACTGATACAGTGATAGAATCTGATGGCATAAGCTGAATTCTGTTTCCATAGTCATATGTCCTGCTAATGAAAGGAAGAAATGTTTTTATTGGTTTTATATTTTATAATCTCTTGTAATCATAATTATTACTTTTATTATTAATAATTAGATTTTCAATTAATAAGTATGATTTTTCCTCTATAACTATCTTCCCCATCCCATTATTCCAGGAAGAGTATGGGAATAGGTAATACGGAGTTGAAAATGATTAGATTATAAAGGGATGAGATTAAGCCAACCACTGAAAAATGAATTGAGATAGAATATGGAGAAAGGATTGTTGAAAGAAGTACATCTCAGGGCAGGTAGATGGCGCAGTGAGTAGAGCACTGGCCCTGGAGTCGGGAGGACCTGAGTTCAAATCCGACCACAGACACTTAATAATTACCTATATGTCTGACCTTGGGCAAGTCACTTAACCATTGACTAGCAAAAAAAGAAGAAAAAGAAGAAGGAAGAGGAAGAAGAAGAAGAAGAAGGAAGAGGAAGAAGAAGGAAGAGGAAGAAGAAGGAAGAAGGAAGAAGAAGAGGAAGAAGGAAGAAGAAAGAAGGAAGAAGAAGAAGCAGAAGAAGAAGAAGAAGAAGAAAGAAGTACATCTCCTTGAGGTCTAACCTCATGACAGGAGTCTCTGTTGTGTCCTTGGAGACCCATCTCTCTCTAAAAGCAGGAATAGGAGGGAGTTGTGGGTATGGAGTTTGCACTGGAAAAGGAGCTAGGAAGTGGAGTCTTAGCTCAAATGGGGAGGTGCTAGGTGCCAATCCATTTAGTTGTTCAGTTGTATCTGACTTTCCATGACCCTCTGGATCATAGCAAACCAATACAGTCTATGGGTTTTGGAGTTTTTTGCTTTTTGCTTTTTTTGGCGAAGATACTGGAATGCTTTGCCATTTTAAATCTTCTCCATTACCACTTCCTTTTCCAAGAGGAGACTTTAGAGGGCACTAAAATGGAAGGCAGATGATCAGGTTGCCAGTTAAAGGCCAATGGAACTCAAGAGACAGGTGACTGGGTATTAATCAACATATAAACTTAGAAGAAGAAAACAATATGAAAATGGTTACTAAACAAAAGTCTCAAAAATGCTAATTGAATCCAAGAGGAACAAGAATTCCTGAAGAGTTAAAGAAAAAGATAAATGATAGAGGAAAAATTGGAAGAAGAAAGAAGTGTAATGAAAAAAATTTTGAGAAGAGAATTAATATCTTGGTAAGAGAGGTATAAATCCTTTGACCCAACAATACCACTACTGGGTCTGGACTCCAAAGAGATTAAAGAAAAAAGAAAAGGACTTATAAATACAAAAATATTTATAGCAACTCTTTTGCAGGGGACAAAGAATCGAAAATTGAGGGGATGGTCATCAATTAAGGAATGACTGAACAAGTTGTGGCATATGATTGTGATGAAATATACAAATTGACACCGGCACCACCCACACTGACCCATGATCATCAGTTCCCACTGTTTTTCTTTCTTTCTTTCTTTCTTTCTTTCTTTCTTTCTTTCTTTCTTTCTTTCTTTCTTTCTTTCTTTCTTCCTTCCTTCCTTCCTTTCTTTCTTTCTGGTTAGGCAATGGGGTTAAGTGACTTGCCAAAGGTCACACAGCTAGGTAATTAGTAAGTGTCTGAGGTCGGATTTGAACTCAGGACCTTCTGACTCCAAGGTCAGTGCTCTATCCACTGCACCACCTAGCTGCCCCTGTTGTCCTTTCTTTCTGAAGAGGACAAATGACATCACAGGGAGATAGCTTGATTTGTACATGAATTGGATCTAAGTGAGGCAGAATTGTGCAAAGTCATCAGCCTCACTCTCTGTTCCAGAGTCTGGGAAGTCCAATGACAAGACAAAAGTCAAGATGACTGGCAATATCCTGAGATGCAATGAGTGATCTTGTTATCTTCCAATATCTGGCCAAACTCTAAGCACTCCCAAACTTTCCCAAGGACAATGGCCCACCTATTTTAAAGCCAAGATTCTACCAGTGTATAGCTCCAAGACATAGCCTATAGCAGTGTCTTAAAAATAAAACATAATATAATAGTAGGGTGGCACAATGAATAGAGCACTGGGTCTGAGTCAGGAAGACCTGAGTTCAAAATTCTGAGTGTGTGTGTGTGTGTGTGTGTGTGTGTGTGTGTGTGTGTGTGTGTTGAGACAAATAAATTCTGATGAACTGGATAGTCAAGGAAATATATGACTAGATGAAGAGGTGAAGAGTCCCTGAGCTGACCACAAGGAAAGAGTAAGGGATGACAATTGTATGACTCAAATGCTCCACTGCTATACTAATCATGTTAGAAGAAAGGGAAGAGACATTTTTGGTTTTGTCTTTAAATTAAATTTTACTTTTCTCAACAATAAAATCTGCCTATTTCTCTCCTTCCACAATTGAGAAAGAAATACAACCCCCCCCATTATAAATAAACATAATCAAAGTATCACATTTGCAGTGTCAAAAAAAAGCTTATCATTCAGTACTTCTCTGTTAGACATTTGGTTCATCAGGGTCTTCTGGGATCCTAGTTGGTCATTGCTTTGATCAGAGTTCCTAAATCTTTCAAAGTTGCTTTATAATACTGTTGTTCTTCTATAAATTGTTCTATTGGTTCTGCTCACTTCATTCTGCATCAGTTCAGACAAGTCTTTGTAGGTTTATCTGAAATCATTTCCTTCATTATTTCTTATAGCACAATAATATTTCTTCACATTTATACAACATGATTTATTCAGTCATTCCTCAATTGGTACAAGGCATGGACCAATTGTGAACTTATGCAAGGACATGAATAAAAATTTCACATGATGAATAGGCGGGGATATATTGTAATATTCATTGTTGGAACAAAGATTCAAATTTATGAAATCATAGACTCATTTGAGCAGATCCTTCCAGACCTGGTTCTCATCACACTATACCTCAGCGACATGTATGAAGTAAAATCTGTTTTCTTGGGTTAAGGCCTCTAGTTCATCCTTCTTGATAACATTGAGATCAGAGGGGGCTATTGAGAGAGAATATAAAAGATGACTTTAATTTACTCAATAAAATGGGTGAGAGTATCTGTTATTGAGAGTGCAGAGGGGATAGTAATTGGATTCTTGAGTAGAGAGAAAAAGGTTGAAGCTGTGGAAGTGGGCAGTGTGATAGTTAACCAGAGATGAACCAAAGAATTTCTGTACATCTGTGAGGGCCTAGTTAAAGTTAGATGGCACAAATTTAGAATGGGTCCATTCATTACTGTTTCATAACTTCTTCCATCACTACTTGGTGACCTGGGGGTAGAAATGAAGAAGGCATATGGTAGAGTAATCTAGGATTAAGGATTATCAGGGAGCATATAGAGAAGGAACAAAAGTACAAGATGTTCCAGGATAGAAGACATTTATCAGAAGAGCAACCTATAGAGTTAAGAATGTAAAGGAAGGTGAAGCTAGGAAAACAGAGCACTAGGAGGATGAGAAGAGCTCAGGGGAGTAGTGGTCATGAAAAGAATGAAGAACTGTTTGAAGAATGAAGAATGAGGAATGAGGCAGTGGAATATGGGGAAAGGCAGATTCTGATGGCAAAAGGGAATTTCAGATATTAGAATATTAAAGATAAGGTAGTTTGGAGTGATCATGAGGTTTAAGATGTTATTTCCCTGGGTTGTTGTGGTCTCTGTTCTGGAACATCTCTCTGCCATGCAGGTCCTTTTCTTCCATAGGTTATGTTCCATCTGGAGTCATATTTCATTCCCCTTGCAGCTGTGTTTCTGACTCTCTGGCCTTGATCACTGTGATTAAGCTGTCTTCTCACCCTGGAACTTGCTTTAGTGCCTGGGGTCTTCTTATTCTGAAACATTCTTCCTCCATGCCAGCCTCCTTCTCCTATTGGTGAGATCCTTCAGGAGCCTCCATTTTGGGAGGTTATATTTCATTTCCTTCTTGGTTGTGTTTCTGACTCTGCTCATGTCCTTGAGCTGGTACTTGTCCCCTCAGTTCCCATGCTTTTCTGCTTCTTTTTATATGTTGTCTGCCACCAATAAAGAATGTAAACTTCTTGAGGGAAGGGAAGGAAAGTGATCAGGGATGTAAGCAAGGTTTGCGGTGAAGAGGAAGATTGTACTGAGCACTGAAGCTATTAAAGAAGGTGGTACAATACCCTAGAGATTAAGCAGATGATAATAAAAAGAATTCAGATAGTGATATAACCTGAACTGGTGTAGTGCCTAGATGACCAAGGCTAAAGTGAGGAAGACTCTACTAGTTATGTTACCCTAGGTAGGTCATTTAACCCTGTTTGCCTCTGTTTTCTCAGCTGTAAAATGAGCTGGAGAAGGAAATGGCAAACCATTCCAGTTCCTCTGCAAAGAAAACCTTAATTGGGGTTGTAAAGAGTTGACCATTACTGAAATGATGGAACCATAAAAATAAAACTTGAATTAGGGACTGGAAGAGATATTGAGACAAAGGATTATGGTTCTCTTCCTGACCCTTTTGGTCACAAGGGACAAAAAAAAAAATGAAAACAACAGCAAGGGCAGTATGATATAGTATCAAATACACTGAACTTAGGGTCAAGAGAGATCTGGATCCTACCTCTGAGACTTACTAGTTATGTGACAATTGGCAAGCCAGTTAATCCCTCTGAATCTCAGGTTCCTTATCTTTAAAAGGGAATAGTAGCAGCTCTAGTATTTACTTCAACAAATTACAGAGTTGTTGTGAGGATCAAAAAGAAAATGTACGTAAAGTCTTTTATGCACCAAATGCCAAACTTTAAATAAATGTCAGTTATTATCATCATCATTATTATTAGTGGGTAAGAGATGTGGTGACAGGAGAAAGTCAGGTTATAGTTAGTGTCTTGAAGGTTGTAAAAGGAAAACTTCAAGGATGAAGGGAAATTCATTAAGCATAGAGTGGGGAAAACCAATCAGTTAATAAACATTTATTAATCACCCATTCCATGCCAGTCACTGTAGTGTATAGTCCTGAATAGCCCCTGCTCTCAAGGAGCTCACAGTCTAATTAGCATAATGCCTAATACATGGGGGGGGCACTTAAATATTTATTTAATGGGGGAAGACAATACACAAAAGAATCCTAAAAGCAATGGAGTGGAAAAGTAAGAAAAATCTCAGATGATGAAAAAGGATAAAAACATCACTTGTACAAAAATGCTCATAGCAGCCCTGTTTGTGGTAGCCAAGAATTGGAAATCAAGGAAATGTCCTTCAATTGGGGAATGGCTTAGTGAACTGTGGTATATGTATGTCATGGAACACTATTGTTCTATTAGAAACCAGGAGGGATGGGAATTCAGGGAAGCCTGGAGGGATTTGCATGAACTGATGCTGAGTGAGATGAGCAGAACCAGAAAAAACACTGTACACCCTAACAGCAACATGGGGGTGATGATCAACCTTGATGGACTCACTTATTCCATCAGTGTAACAATCAGGGACAATTTGGGACAGTCTGCATTAGAGAATACTGTCTGTATCCAGAGAAAAAACTGTGGAGTTTGAACAAAGACCAAGGACTATTACCTTTAATTTAGAAAAAAAAACCTGATATCTTATTGTCTGATCTCATCTCTTATACTTTATGTTTCTTCCTTAAGGACATGATTTCTCTCTCATCACATTCAATTTAGATCAATGTACACCATGGAAACAATGTAAAGACTGGCAAATTGCCTTCTGTGAGGGGAGGGAAGTAAGATTAGGGGAAAAATTGTAAAACTCAAAATAAATAAAACCTTTAAAAACAAAAAAAGAAAAATCTAAAACTTGAGAATATAGGAGTTCCATGCTCCATTCCAGAGGGGAGTGATGAGGGAGAGTACCAAGACTGATAGGATCTTGCAGGATTATGAGGTTTCTCAATGAACTACTGAACAGTTCTTCATTCTTTTCATGACCACTACTCCCCTGAACTCTTCTCATCCTCCTAGTGCTCTGTTTTCCTAGCTTCACCTTCCTTTACATTCTTAACTCTATAGGTTGCTTTTCTGATAAATGTCTTCTATCCTGGAACATCTTGTACTTTTGTCCCTTCTCTATATGCTCCCTGATAATCCTTAATCCTAGATTACTTTATCATATGCCTTCTTCACTTCTACCCCCAGGTCACCAAGTAGTGATGGAAGAAGTTATGAAACAGTAATGAATGGACCCATTCTAAATTTGTGCCATCTAACTTTAACTAGGCCCTCACAGATGCACAGAAATTCTTTGGTTCATCTCTGGTTAACTATCATTAACTATCACATTAACTATCACAATGAGCTTTCTTCGGTATTGTGGAGAAGTAAGAGAAGTCCCAGAGTAGTGCAACTGGGTGATAGGTAAGTTAAGGTGAACTGTTACTAGTATGGAAGCTTATTTAAGATAAAATGAAACAAAACAATGACAACTTTTCAGTCTTTCTAGAAATATTAAGAAATAATATTTTTCTCTAAAGCCCTTTTCAGATTCTTGGGGTAAAGTTGCTAATAGGTTAAGGACATAAAAGGCTTTCTAACAAAGAATAACTCTAATCTTGTTTATATCATTGTCTTTCCCACCCCAGAAATGAATGGGTTATTATCTCCTTCCTACCAAATGGCCAGAGCAGTTAGATTGGCACATTGGGTAGAACACTGGCTCTGAAATTGGGAGACCTGAGTTCAAATTTGACCTTAGACACTTGTGCGCTTGGTCAAGTCACTTAATTCTGATCGCCTTGCATTCAGGGGCTTATTTCCAATTGTACTGATTCATATCTGGCCACTGGACCCAGGTGGCCCTGGAGGTGACTGCACAGACCTCTCACATTTAAATCCAATTCACTTGTATGTCATGGCATCATCTCCCTGATGTCACAGTCTTCTTTGAAAACAAAGGACAAGCATCATCACCCAACTGCCAGAAGAAATTGGGGACTAGGTGCTATCTTAGTCCATAGAAAAAATTAGGATATCAATGGAAGGGATATGATTCCACTGTTAACTCTAGGAATGAGGAAAGTTGTTTAAGTAGGATTGGAACAGTGACTATTCAATTCTGGAAGGCTAATCCAGACTATAATTTAAGATATCTTTTTTCATGGCCAAGATTTCTCTGTGTCACCTGAAATCTTGGGGCAGAGAATCAGGTCAGAGGACATAGGCTTATGTTAGCAAATCAACCAGTAGTCAAGGACAATTAGCTCATCACCTGGATAACTGTGCAACATTCTCTTTTCTCAGCATCCTTCATGGATCTTAACCTCCTGATTTTATAAGATAGCTTTGAGGCTCCAGCACCAAATGGTTTCTAATAGGACAAGATAGTTTTGTCAGGAAAAAGGCAAGATAACTTTTTACTAGCACAAAATTTCTTCTACCTCCCATTTCCTCTGCATCAGAATCTAGGGTCTTCCCTAAAGGGGAAAGAGAAAGATACTCAATGGGTCACACAGCTAGTAAGAATCTGAGACCAGATTTGAACTCAGGAAGATGAGATTTTTGGACTTCAACCCCAGAGTTCTATGAACTATGGTACCACCTATCTGCCTATATCAATCAACGAACAGTTTTTGATTGCCTATTTTATACCAGACACTGTGCCAAACACTTTGAGATAGAAATTAAGGATTAAAAAAAAAACCACTTCTGTTCTTAGGGATTTCATAGTCTAATGAACATACATCAAATATGTACAAACAAGATATAAACAGAATAAATTGAGGGCAATTTTTGAGGGAAGGCACTAAGAGGAAGGAGGATTTGGAGAGGCTTAAGGTAGGTAAGGCTACCAAACTTTCATTCCTGACTCAATGTTAGACTATATGTCTGCTTCCTGAAGACTTGTGTATCCAAGTGTGTAGAGGGTGATCTTTAGAAGACCAACCACCAGGTAAATAAGGTTAGGGGCTACAGCAACTCATGAAAGTGAGTTTACTGAGGGAGTGAAGGTTTGACCATTAGAGGCAATCCCCACAATGATGGAACCATTCAAAGTAACATGCAAATGTTTTTGTTTAGCGATAGTGGTGGTGGGGGCGATCTGTGTTAAATTTGGAAATATATGGGATAGTTTTCAACTTGTAAGCATGTTTAATGTGAAAGTTTAAACCAGTAGATGTTAAAAATCTAATTTAGAACTAACATTGGAAGCTGTTTTATTTTTTTTATTTTTTGGCTTTTTGCAAGGCAATGGGGTTAAGTGACTTGCCCAAGGTCACACAGTTAGGTAATTATTAAGTATCTGAGTTAGGATTTGAACTGAGATCCTGCTGACTTGAGGGCTGGTACTCTATCCATTGTGCCCCCCAGCTGTTCCATGTTTATTACTATAAATATGTATTTCCTTAGTACTCTTTTTGGGCAGACTGGTAAATTAGAGATAAATTTATTTCTGGACAATTGTATTTCTCTTAAGTAGTACAGTTTCAAAAAGAGAGAAAGGGAGTCTAAAAATCATTCCAGACTACTAACAACTTGTTTAGAGTGGCAGATGAGTTTAGCATACTGAGATTATAGGAACAAAAGGGTTTTTTGGTTGTTGTTGTTCATAGAAACTGAAAGTTTATTTATGGCAATTAAGAACCAAGTCATTGCTTCTAGATATTATGGAAAAGTTCAATATGAATAGGCAAGAAATTATTAGAAACTGTGCAGCACAAAACTACAGTAGGCAAAAGTTTATCATCACCTACATATCTAGTAAGATATGAACTGTGTATAGGCTCATATAACAGAAGCTTGCTATTTTTCATGTACTGACAGAAGACCAGTCTCCATACCACAAATATAGATCTGCAAATATTTCAGAGATTCATTTGATAGATTATACTGTATCTAGACCTCTACCATATACAAGCTATTGACCAAAATTACAACATAAAACACTGATGTATAAAACCTAATAAGTAATATCGAAATTGACATACTAAATTTTCAAAATAAAGCTACATAAAATCTTAAAAAATATGAAGACAGAGTAACAGAGATGAAATTCATAGAACGGGATAAGGTTTATATGTTACACTTTTCCTCTTCATTGCTAAAATTCTACCATCATGCTTTCAATGAGTTTAGATACAATGAGCTTATATCCTTATGCTTTTTTATTCAACTACAAAGGTGATTTCTATTATCCTTTTTTGCACTAGTCCACATAACATAAAATATAAAAGAATAATAGCAAGATAGATGTTATTCCTTAAACCAATTCTATCTGAAAAATATTTTTTAATTTTTTAAAATTTAAATATTTTAATTTATTTGTTTTTCCTACTACATGCAAAGGTAAGTTTCACCAAACTTTTTTTTGCAATGTTTTGAGTGGTTTTTTTTTAGATTTTTTTGCAAGGCAATGGGGTTAAGTGGCTTACCCAAGGCCACACAGCTAGGTAATTATTAAGTGTCTGAGACTGAATTTGAACCCAGGTACTCCTGACTCCAGGGCTGGTGCTTTATCCACTGAGCCACCTAGCCGCCCCCTATTTTTTGAGTTTTACATTTTTCTCCCTCCCACCCTCCTTCCCTCTCTCCCTTCCCACTCCCCCCTGACAGAAAACAATCTTTTTTTTTTTATTTTTTTTTAGATTTTTGCAAGGCAAATGGGGTTAAGTGGCTTGCTCAAGGCCACACAGCTAGGTAATTACTAAGTGTCTGAGGTCGGATTTGAACCGAAGTATTCCTGACTGCAGGGCCGGTGCTCTATCCATTGTGCTGCCTAGCCGCCCCAACAGAAACAATCTAATATAGGCTCCATATGTATAACTATGCTAAGCATAGTTCCATATTAATTATGGAACATAGAGTTTTAAAGCAGGAAGGGATATTTTTATAGCACAACTGAGATAAAGTGATTTGCCTAGGGTCATACAGTCTGGGGTCACATTTGAACTCAGATTTTCCTAACTCTAGGGTTGATACTCTATCCACTGTGCCACCTAATTTCCCCTAGAACAGAAGTTTTAAAGAATATCTAGTATTATAGATGTAGAACTAGAAGAAATATCAGACATCATCCAATCTAATCTAATTTCACAGATGAAGAAACCAAGGCTAGAAAAGTTAATTAAAAGAGTAAGTAATAGAGCAGATATTTGAACTCAGTTCTTCTTCTAGTGCTCTTTCTAGCATACCCCACTGCTTGAAATGGGTATTTAACCAAAATCAGTCAGAAAAGGATGAATATTTTTTTTAGTTGGATAAGTGAGTATAAATTAAGGTCACTAGGCTGTGAAGTCATAGAGTGCTGGACTTGTCAGGAAGGTATGAGTTCAAATCTTACCTTGGACGCTTACTAATTATGGGAACATGTGGGCATGTCTATTTGCCTTAGATTCACTCCTTTGTCTGAAAAACAGGAATAATAATAATAGCATCTGCTTCAGAGGGTTTATTGTGAGGGATGATGATGATGATGATGATGATGTTTGTCCTTTGTTCTTGAAGAAGACCATGACATCAAGGAGATGATGCCTTGAAAATCATGTGAATTGGATTTGAACAAGGCAGTGCTGGATTATATCACCAACTTCACTTTTTCCTCCAGAGTTATCTGGATCCAGTGGCCAGATATGAATCAGGACAACTGGAAATGACCCTGGATGTGAAGCAATCAGGGTTAAGTGACTTGCCCAAGATCACACAGCTAGTAAGCGTCAAGTATCTGAGGCTGGATTCAAACTCCCTTCTTCCTGACTCCCCAACCAGTGCTTTATCCACTGTGCCATCTAGTTGCCCTATTGTGAGGAATGATAATTGCTGAATTATCTTTTGGATATAAATTACAATCTGGCTTAGGTCTTCCTGGCCAAAAATAAAAGCAATTGTATTTGGTTTCCCAAATTTCTCAGGATGAATGGTTGTGGATTTGAAGTAAATTCAGAAATTGGTATATACATTTATTTGTGTAAAGGATTTCTTTACAGTTGGTAGGATGGAGACCTACCTTTACATCCTGTGGTCCTAGAAAAAGAGACTTCTTAAAGGCCAAAATATCTCTTAACAAGTTGTTTTCTCTCTCTGATTATTCTTTCTAGTTCATATTTTGGATTTGATAAGATTGGATACAACCCTAACAGGAAATATTCTATTTATCTGTTAACTGATATTATCTGGACAAAAGATAATTTCTCTACAGCATTTGTGATTGTTGCTGGGGTGTCATTGATAACAGTCTTGCTCATGTAGGGATATTAAATCATTGCAGAGATAATGCGCATTGATTTTGTTAAATATGCTCTGTGGTGGCTTTTGAATTCAGTTGACATATGAAACCCAAATGGGAAACACAGGATGAAGCATCTGATCCATGTCAATAATCTAAACATTAGCAACCAACTAAATCCAAAGACTAAATGAAATTTTGGAGGAAAATTAATTTATAAACTTTATTATTATTATTATTATTATTATTATTATTATTATTATTATTATTCCTCCATCAAAGATCTGCTCCAGTGCTTCCTCATGACTTGAAGGGGACTCTAGATTCTTCTTTAACTCCCCTCCCTCACTTAATAGTATTTTATTTTTCAATTACATGTAAATATGTTTTTTTAAAAATTGTATTTTATTATTTTCAATTGCATATAAAGATAGTTTCTAGCATTCATTTTTTTTTTAGGTTTTTGCAAGGCAATGGTGTTAAGTGACTTGCCCAAGGCCACACAGCTAGGTAATTATTAAGTGTCTGAGGCCAGATTTGAATTCAGGTACTCCTTACTCCAGGGCCAGTGCTCTATCCACTGTGCCACCTAGCCACTCCCATTCATTTTTTTTATTAAAGATTTTATTTATTTTGAGTTTTACAATTTTCCCCCTAATCTTACTTCCCTCCCTGCCCAACAGAAAGCAATTTGTCAGTCTTTACATTGTTTCCATGTTGTACATTGATGCAAATTGAGTGTGATGAGAGAGAAATCATATCCTTAAGGAAGAAACATAAAGTATAAGAGATAACAAGATCAGACAATAAGATAACAAGTTTTTTTTTTTCTAAATTAAAGGAAATAGTCCTTGGTCTTTGTTCAAACTCCGCAGTTCTTTCTCTGGATACAGATGGTATTCTCCATTGCAGACAGTCCCAAATTGTCCCTGATTGTTGTACTGATGAAATGAGCGAGTCCATCAAGCCAACATGCATTTTTGTAAGATTTGGAGTTCCAAATTTTTCTCCTTCCTTCCTTTTCCTCCCTTCTCCCTAAGACAGCAAGCAATCAGATATAGGTTGTATATGTATAATTGCATTAAGCATATTTCCTTATTAGTCATATTATGAAAGAAAAATCAGAAGGAAAACCACAAAAAAGAAAAAACAAATTTAAAAAAGTGAAAATAGTCGTTCTTTGATTTGCATTCAGACTCCATAGTTCTTTCTCTGATTTGTGGATGGCTTTTCCCATCACAAGTCTTTTGGAATTGTCTTGGATCACTGTATTGCTGAAAAGAGCTAAGTCAGTCATATTTGATTATCACACATTGTTCTCCTGGTTCTGTTCATTTCACTCAGCATCTTTTCATGGAAGTCTTTTCAGGATTTTCTGAGACTTCCCTGCTCATTTCTTATAGCACAATAGTATTTCATTACATTTATATATCACAACTTGTTTAGCCATTCCCTAATTGATGGGCATTTTCTCTCTCTCTCTCTCTCTCTCTCTCTCTCTCTGTTTTTTTGGCAAAGCAATGTGGTTAAGTGACTTTGCTAAGGTCACACAGGTGATTATTAAGTGTCTGAGTCTGGATTTGAAATCAGATCCTCCTGATTCCAGGGCTGGTGCTCTATCCACTGTGCTACCTAGCTGTCCCAGGACCCTAGATTCTTGAAGGCTATGAAATGAAGGAGGCAAAAGCCAGATTGCAGGCATATAGAATATTAAGAAGTGAATGACTGATGAGGGACTGGAATCAAAATGTCTAGAATTTTTTTTCTAGAAGTTTTCTTGAAGTTTAGAAGGAGATAGCTAGAATGGAGTGCAAGGGGATATAGCAGGGTAAAGGGGAAGGTTCTTTTTTTATTAGAATTAGAGTGTACTCTGATGAAGATTTATGATTGAGTCAAACTCTATGCGGGGGGGGGGAGAGTAAAAGGGATCAAGAGCATATATTGAAGAATTAAAGTTGGCAAGAATGAGAGCCCCCTCACCTTTTGAGACTAGAAGGGAAGAAAGATGACTTAGATTTTGGAATGAAAAGGAAGAGTTGGGGGGAGAATTTATAGGCTGATCTCCATCTTTTCAGTAAAATATAAAGGAAAATTTTCTAGAGTGATTGTGCAAGTAAATAAGAGTTGGGGTGAAATTAAACATTTGAAGAGAGTAGAGGAAGCTTGGAACCTCTGCTGTGGGGAGTGTGACAGGAAGACATAGAATCAGTCATAGATTTAGAAATGGAAATGACCTTAGAATTCATTGTCTTACTCTCTCATTTTACAGATGAGGAAATTAAGGTCCATAGAAGTTAAATGACTTGGTCACATATCATGTCATATAGCTAGTAAATACAGAATTTGAATCCACATCTTTCTGATACCAAGTCCAGTTTTCTAATTACTGTTCCAGGCTGTATTATCTACAACAATAAATGATAAATAAAAGGATTATCATACAGCAGTGAAGGTTCTAAAGGCTAAATAGAATGGAATATATTGAACCCATGAACCCAGGAGTAGCAGTAGAGAAGGTAGATGAGCAAGTCTAGAAATTACACTGCATTGGGAATTTTCAGGGCACAAACAATGGAAATTCAAGAGGGTAAGGGTTTCAAAGTAAAAATTTAAGTATTTTGGTATTCCATTGTTTGTTATTTTTTAGTCATGTCCAATTCAGTGACCCCATTTGGGATTTTCTTAGCAAAAACACTGAAATTAGCAAAGACACTGCCATTTCCTTCCCCAGCTCATTTTGAATATAAGGAAATTAAAGCAAATAGATTTGTGACTTGCTCAATGTCTCACAGCTAGTGTCTGAGGCAGATTTGAATTCAGGTATTTTCTTTTTCTTTAAATTTTAAATTTTATTTTTTCAATTGCATATAAAGATAGTTTTTAACATTCTTTTTTGTTAGATTTTGAGTTTCACATTTTTCTTCTCCTTCCCTCTTTCCTTTTCCTTTCCCTTCTCCCCTTGACAGTAATCCTGTATAGGTTACACAATCATGTTAAACATATTTCCATATAAGTCATGTTGTGAAAAAAGAATCAGAACAAAAGGGGAAAACCATGAGGAAGAAAATAAAACATACATTTTAAAAAGTGAAAATTGTATCCTTTTGCCTGCATTCAGACTCCATAGTTCTTTCTTTGGATGTGAATGGCATTTTCCATCACAAGTCTTTTGGAATTGTCTTGGATCACTGTATTATTAAGAAGAGTTGTCTATCATAGTTGGTCATCAAACAATGTTGCAGTTACTGTATATAATGTTCTCCTGATTCTGCCCGCTTCATTCAGCATCAGAACTAAGGTCTTTCTTAACTCCAGGCCCAGTGTTTTGATATACTGTGCCACTCAGTCAGTATTCCATTGATAAACATCCATGTTCTCCTGCTTCTAGTTCAGCCCTCACAGCAATCATCCAGGGAAGAAACTCATGAGAAAAGGCCAACTGTCCCAAACATGTGCCTGAAAGGTTAAATGAATCTGCCCACTGAGAAGTGGGATTTAAACTCAGGCCTATTCTGTATTCAAAGTCAACTCTTTTTCCACCCCATGTTATCCCAGGATTGGGTAGTGAGGTAGAAAAAGCCATAATGGATGATGGACTGGGAAAATAGGGAAAGTTAAAGGACTAGAAATAATGATGAGGTCAAAAAGTAGATGCAGGAGGAGTGAGAAGGATAGAAAGATCAAAAATGTATGCAAAAGGAGTATTTTAGTTCAGAATCAATGTCCTGTGATTCTGTTGTGAGTGGTTGAAGTGGAGGTTGAGAAAGCCGAGTATGTAGAAGAATTCTGGGCTTTATAAGAACCATTAGGGTAAATGTTGCAGTAATTAAGGATGATTTAATGGAAAGAGAAACAGTGGATTAGGTGCCAAAGTCCCTGAAGAAGACAGTGTCCTGGAGATGACTGCTAAGATGGATAAAGGCTGTTAAGAAAAGAATGGCTTTCAAGCAAGAATTTCAGACATGAAAAGGTTTTTGAATGATACTGGCAAATTGGAGGTCTAGGGGAAATAAATCGGCGGTGGTGAGCAAGAAGCATGTTGACTCCTCCTTCTGGCCCTGTGATTCACAGGGAGGGGGAGAAGATGCAATCTCCATTGGAGAGAATTATCAGGGAGGGAATCTGTGTTGTTAGGGAAAAAGCCAGGTTCTTGTTAAAACGGGCAACGGGAAGGAGAGCTTGTGGAAAAGGTGGGGGATGGAGAGGAGTTTGCTCACTGTAGAACAGGGGTTCCACCGGGCACAGTCGAAGGGGCTAGAGCAGGCGCGAAGTGGGTGGAGCAAGTCAGGGGATGCTTAGTACCCATCGATCGCAGGCAGGAATGAGAAGACCGGAGGATATAGACGGGGAAAGTTCTGGGGAGAGTGATGGAGGAGATAGGGTGGTGGAAGGTAAGACTGAAGGACGCGTCAGAAATGGAGGGATGGGAGTCCCTGGGGGGTTCCAGATGTACGGGAAAAGGGTGGGCGGGGGTCCAGATGTTCTCTTTTGGATGGAGATCGGCCCCCTAAGCTGTACAGTTGTCGTGGGGTCTGGGGTGGAAAGGGAAAGGAATGGGGTTCCGATGGGATTTTCACAATGGGCTATGGCGACTGGCTCCTGGGTGGGGGTGGGTTCGGAGACCCCCGCTCCCCATCCCCCGCATCCTTTTGCATCAGTTGTCATCCTGGGGCAGCGGGCGGAGCTTGCCGCGGCTGTTCGCGTCCAATCGCAGCGTCGGGTGGGGCTCGAGGCTGTCTCGGCCCGCTACCCGCAGCCTGGGGATCTTCGTGCGCTCCCCACCTGCCCGCCCGCACCGGGGAGCGGGGGTCGGTTCGGCGACCGCCCGGAGGGGTTGGGGGGGCAGTGGTGCGGGCGGGGCCTGGAGGCGCAGGAACCCGGTCGCGCCTCACGGGGCCGGGAGGAGAGCAGCTCAGCCAGGTGCGGGGGGACCCGGGCGGACCGGACCTGGGGCTGGGGCGGGGGTCCGGGCCCGGGAGGCGGGAGCGGGACTCGCGGGGGCGCCCCGCCTCTGCGCCCCCGTGTTCGCGGTCTGGACCATCCATTATCCCCTCCCTCTTCTCCAGCTTCCACCAGAGCCTCCCTCCCTCCTGCTCCCTCCTAGGGGGAGGGGAGACTGCAAAGCCAGGCGGTGTTCTTCTCTTCCCCTCCCCCCTCTTCCCCCCCCCATATCATCGAGTCTCAGGCTGACCCTCATAGCATCCATCCGTTGAGACTGACCTCTCAATACTCCACAGAGATAGCAATTACTCCCTTTCTCAGACCCGGGCTTGACCCATTGACACCCCCTTCCCATTTTACCCCAGGAGTGACTACACCCCCCAGGATGTTGCAAAGGAACCAGAAATTGCTTCTGCAAGTGGCCTCCTTGCTCCTCTGTGCTTGTGCCGGCCTCAGACTGCTTCTGCCCCGGTGGTGAGGGGCTAGGGCTGCTGCATGAGGGGAGGGGGAGAAAGGTGGGGGGAGGAGGAGCATTGCTCTTATGCCTATAAAGGTACACGATATCTTTGATGTACAAAGACACACCACTAGGCCAGAAGCTGGAACTCCTGGATCAGGGCAGTTGCTTTCCTAGGCACTACAGGAGGCAGAAAAGACGTGTGTGTGTGTGGGTGGGTGCTCACTGGACCCCCACCCTATCCAATCCCTGCTCCCTGTTGGCTAATCAATAATCTCTGATTTTTATCTTTTACCTTCTTAGCTTGGAGCCAACATCAGGCAGGCCCTGGGGTGAAGCAGGGGGTGGCCAGCCATCGCCTGAACCAATTGGGGAGAGCACTCTGGGGTCCTGGTCCCAGAGGTTGACTGGGGAGATTCCTCGGAGGGATCAAACTGGAGTGATGAAGGTTGTCCACCTGGACATGAAAGGAGCTGCTCCCAGGGTATCTTATCTGGAACAGGTGAGAGAGTTGACTAGGATAGTTGGTACTCCACCAATGAGGGAAGGGATCTGGGAAGGGGGCTCTGCTTAAGGGGGGAGGGGCAGTCTTTCCATCCAGGGTGGTGGGGAATGATCCCAGGAGGGCAAAGGGAAGAATCCAAGTCCCTCTGACCTGTTGCCCCTCACTCTGGTCCCCCCAAGCTGTTTCCACTTCTGTCCCGGCTTGGGGCAGATGCTGTGCTGATCGAATATGAGGACATGTTCCCTTTCCATGGGGAACTGGAGTTGTTACGTTCACCCCATTCCTACAGGTGGGAAGGAGGCTGGGTTTGTGGGAACTGATGGAGGAGTGGGGCTGTGGGTGTAGGAGACCCTAGGATCTGGGAGAGGAGCCTGATAAGGGAACGGGATCATGGGAGTGGAACTGGATGGGGTGGAGGGAATATATCACAACCATGGGGTTCAAAAAGGGAATTTGTCCAGGGATTTGGGGATCCTCAGCATCTGATAGGAGAGAAGTCAGGGCTGTGTGGTCTGACAGAGGGAGGAATAGTTGGGGTTTAATAGAGAAGACTGGCCATGATTTGGAGGGAGCCAGGAGTAAGTGGAAGGGAATGAGGGCTATGACAATGGGGCTACCAGGGGCTTGATTAGAACTTTCGTATTCCTCAGTAAACATGACATTGAGAGGATACAGCAGCTGGCAGCACAGAACCACCTGGAGGTGATTCCTCTGGTGCAAACATTTGGCCACTTTGAGGTACCTGACCCTTGATCTCAACTCATGACCTCAGAATTCAATTAACCCTCATCCTGGACCATTACCATTGACCCTTTACTAGGATCCTCTAATCTTAATCCTGACCAGGGGTCCCAGGGACCAGCAAGTTTTCAGAGTTGGGGATGATCCCAGGAGGGCAAGGGGAAAAGTTCAATTCACTTTTGAGCTGTCTCCCATCAATATGATCCCCCAAGTTGTTTCCATTTTTGTCCTGGCTTGGAGCAGATGTTCTGCTGATCAAAACTGAGGACATGTTCCTTTTCCATGGGGAAGTGGTTATTGTTTCCTAGATTCTGAATTTTTCTTTTCCTTCCTTCCCCCTTCATCTCCTCTCCTCCCCTCCTCCCCGATTCATATTGGTTTTTCTTATTCCAGTTTGTGCTGAAGCATGAGAAGTTCTGGCCCCTAAGAGAGGTGGATCGTTATCCTAGCACCCTGAATCCCCATGCGACTGGGACGATGCCACTCTTGCGAGCTATCCTGGGCCAGGTCCTAGACCAGCATCCTCACGCCCGTTGGCTACATGTGGGAGCTGATGAGGTCAGAGCTGAGAGAGGGAGCAGTGCTGGAAAGAGGGAAGGAGAGAGTGGCAAGAGTCCTATGAGGAGTTGTAGGACCATTGGAAATGTTGTCTGATGCATCTTCTCTTGGGTTGCAGGTGTTTCACCTGGGTGAAGGTGCAGACTCCCGTGCCTGGCTACTCCGCCATGGGGAAGACGTTGGTCACATGTACTTGAACCATGTTCGAGAGGTCGTGACCTTCCTGAGCTGGCGCCATCCAGGGCTTCGACTGCTACTTTGGGATGATGTGCTTCGAAGACTCCCACCCCAGGCCGTCCGAGGCAGGGGGACCCCAACCCTGGGATCCCCCAATTTCTAGAAAACCTTACATTCCCTCATTGATTCATTCCTCAACTCTGGGACTCTGGGGTTCCCCCCATCCCAGTGACCTTGACCTTCCCTCATTAGCAGTCATCTCCCAACCTTTCAGGGTGGGAGAATGCTAGGAATACTACCAACTCTAGGGCCCTGGTATCTTTCCTCCCAGCATGGAGATACTGATCATTCCATCATTGATGTTCTTTCCACAACTCTGGAACTCTGGAGTCCCCTGATCCCAAAGATTCCATTATTGGAATTCATCCTCCAGCCTTAGGACTCCTCCTTGCCCACCCTCCCAGTGTTGGGGGGGGGAATATACCTAATCCTAGGATCCTGGGAACCCCCATTTTAGAGACTGACTTTTCCTCATTGGCATTTGTTCCCCAACTCTAGTATCCTGGGATACCCCCAACCTTAAAATCATCTCTCTCATTGGCAATGTCCCTCAACCCTGGAATCCTAGGGTCCCCCCATTCCAGAAATTCTGATTTTGGCTATTTAGTTAGTATTAATTCTATGGATTCTGGACCTTTGACTATTTCCATCCTACAGACCCTGACATTCCTTCTTTAGCATTTGTTACTCAACTCTCCCCTCCCCATCCCCAGGACTCCTCGAAGGCCTTTCCATTTCCATGAGTGGCTATGGAAGGTCCTCTCAAACCCAAAGACACCTATACCTTGCACTGCTGCGAGTGGTGAAACAGGACCCAGATATGGAGGAATCTTTGATAAGCCCTGGGGTTGGACTCCTCTGTACCCTCTTATTGGTCTTTCCTTTTCTTCTAGAATCGGGGATTCCTCAACTTGCAGATCCTATGATGTGGTTCTATGATCCTGACTTAGACACTGACCAGATTGGTGAGAATATAGCCTGGTGTCACATTTCCTGCTATCCTGGTTGCTGGATAGCACAGGGCTGACATGTGACTAGCCATGCTGCCCTCCCTCCTGGATGAGGACAACGTGAGATAGTAAAGATGGGGGCGGGCAGTCTGGATATTCCTCTTGATCCCTGGCCTCTGGATGAGTGGATCCTTCCCAGACTCCTTCTTCCCCACTCCTGCTTTCTAGGTTTTTACACTTCTTGCCTTCCTCAACCCAGGACGGATCATTGCTAAATATGCAGAAAGTGGCTTCCGCAGCTTGTGGTTTGCCAGCTCTTTCAAGGGTTCCACAGGCCCAGCCCAGATGTGGACACCCCTTAGCCATCACCTGAGCAACCAACTGTCTTGGCTTCGTGTACTCCGAGCCCTGCAGGCTGCATCAGCTGGCCCCCACATTCGGGATGCCCACCCTATCCGTTGCCAGGGCATTGTTCTGACTGGTTGGCAGAGGTAAAGGATTAGTCTGGGGGCCGAGTGGGGGTGGGATAGAGTGAGAATGGAAATTAGGGGCAGCCAGTCAACAAGCTTTTATTAAGCATCTACTACAATGTGCTGCACTAAGTGCTGAGGTTATAAAGACAGACATGGTCTCTGCCCTCAAGAAACTCTTAGATATAATCCTAGGTCTCTCTTTTCTCTTCCTTTTGTAAGGTATGACCACTATTCTGTGCTGTGTGAGCTGCTCCCTGTGGCTGTTCCTTCCTTGGCCATCTGTCTGCAGACTCTAGTCGCTGGTAAGGTTTTTGCTCCAGGGTGACCATTCACAAGATATGGGCTCAAAGGGAATTTGGACACTTTCTCATCTAGCTCCATCCTGTGTGGATGGAAAAGTTTGGGGAGAGGAGCCCTGGATACAAACTGGGAATTTATACCTCTCTTCCCACTGTCCTCCCATTCTACATTCCTCACTGACTAGTTTTCTTCCAGTTTTTTTTAACTACTATCAGAAGACATTAGGTAGCCTGAGCATTTGATCATATCCATCATCATTCACACATCAGTAGTACTATAAAGATTATAGAACAGTTTATGCTCATAAACACCCTGTGAGGTTGATGATATACGTACAATTATTTGCATTTTACAGAAAAGGAAACAGAGGGTGGTGTTTACTATCAACTTGGTCCAGCTAGGGAGAGGACAATGTTCAAGGTGTAGTTTCCCTCTTTCTGTAGGTTCTCTGAACTTCGGTCATCATTCTTAGTGACTTTCCCCAGAGAGCAAGAGAAACTTGCCTATAGTCACTAATGCATTAGATTCTAGCCCCTCTGGTTTGGACAGGGAGACTCTCCTGATCACTTGGATTTTGTTGTTGTTTTTAATCCTCTTTCCTTCCACTAGGAGAATTCACTGAGGTGACCAAGAAGACAGTCATGGAGCTACTGGGGTTTCAGGCTATCAACTTGGAGTCCAGTACCTGGTAGGGAGGCCACAGGGCCAGACATAGTCAGGGCTTTGGGAGGGGTTCTACATGCCAGCCTGGAGACCACTGCCCAATGAGAGTCTGGGACAGGTTTGAGAAAGCCAGGGCTCAATGGGCAGGACTTGGGGAAGAAGAAAATTGGAAGGGGATGGGTGGTCTAATTTATCATGTCAGTCTGAAGTCTGGTAAACATCTGGCCCCATTCCAGTCTAGGCCCTGCTAGAAACTCTTCTTTTCTTATCCACAGCCAAGGAGATGGCATGTTTCCTGGGGCTGAGGTCTACCACCTGGTGGAACAAGTCAAGGAGCTGATGGAGACTGGGCTGAAGTCTCTGGAGGAGGATAGGTACCTTCTACACTTACCCCTAAGACATACCACCCCAGCTCTTTTATTCAGGACAAAGCAGTTCCTGGTGTATCATTTCTGAGAATCCTTAGAGAGGAACTTTCCTACAACTCCCCATTCTCCTCTCTTAGTACATGCAAAGTGGGAGGGCAGGAGATGTATGGCCAGTTGTTAAAGTACCCCCCCTCCCCTGTTGTGTATCCTTAGCACAGCTCAGGGCTGGTTCAGCCCTTACCATCGTAAACATCGATTTGGGAATCCACAGAATCTGGAGGCCTTTGGCCGAAAACTGACCAAGTAAGTAGTGTGTGAGGGGAAGGGATGAGGAGGGACCTAGGATGCGGAGGCTAACTCTTCAGGGGTTTCAGAGAGAAGTGGAGAACTTTAAGCTGATGAGCCTGGGGTGAGGGAGAACTGACTCCTGGAGGTTGGTTCGAGGAAGATGACTTGTAGACATCTTCTTTTCCTTCCCTCAGGGTGTCTGAGGCCTGGGAGAGCCTGTTGCCTACCCTACAGATGCATCTGGGTGTGGTGTTCTACTCAAATACTGTGGAAGAGTGGTTGGAGGAATATGTATTTCCACAGCTGGAACCCTTGAGAGCTATGATGAGGGATTACCAAGAACTCCTCCAGTTGAAAGGGAAACCAGGAGGGGCTCGGCCTGGGGAGGTTGTGCTGAATCCTGAAGTCATCCCAACCCAGGGTCCTGGCTTCCGGGGGGCCCGTTCCAGGAGGGAGAGTCCAGGTGATGGCTCATTTGGGGGCTGAGATCTGAGGGGGTGGTGGGCTCCCTCTGAGGGAGGTGGGAGGAGAAAATTGACTTTGAGGATTAAAAGCTATTTTCTTAAATGGGCTTCTGAAGAAATTTTCATTTTTTTTGAGGGGAATTGTCAGTGGGTGGGAAAGGGTCTAATATAAGTCAACACTAGTTCTCTGTGGTCTACCATTCTGGAGAGGAGATACTCTGGAGATTAGTATCAGACTCATGGAGTCACAGAACTTTAGAATTGTTAAGAACTTTCCTAAATTACAGTGACCTAATTCAGCAAAGTGTTCTAGATTTAGTTGATTGGGACAGAATACACTCATTCCATAGGTAGGGAATAGGAAAATAGGAAATTGAGGAGCTAAGACAGATAAAAGAGAACCACATAGATATGACTAAAAGATGGATGATCCATCTTAAACAAAGGCTAAAGTATCTCCACATGGAATGATTTTACAGATAATGTTTCCTCAAGGAGATGATGCTAGCTCATGACTTTGAAAGGCAGTTATGATTTAGAAAGGTATCAAAGAAAGAATATCCCAGGTATGAAAAGAATCCTTAGAAAAGTCAGAGAGGCAGACATGAGCCTGTAGGCTCCAAAAGTCATGAAACAGGTTGGAGAAAAGTCATGGAGGACCTTGAATGACAGTTCAAGCTTTGTCCTTTTGGCAATGGAAAGTGATAAGGAGACTGGAATAAAGATTAATCTGGCAGTATATATAGGAGATGAGAGATAATGTTTTTATCAGGGATGGGATATTGAATCCAGAAAGACTGGAACCCAGTTCTGCCTCTGACCCATACTAGTTCTATGACCTTAAGCAAGTCACTAAACCTCTTAGGACTATAGTAACTCTGTAAGACTTGAAGTTTCAGGGGCAGCTAGGTGGTGTAGTGGATAAAGCACTGGCCCTGGAGTCAGGAGTACCTGGGTTCAAATCTGGTCTCAAACACTTAATAATTACCTAGCTGTGTGGTCTTGGGCAAGCCACTTAACTCTGTTTGCCTTTACGAAAACCTAAAAAAAAAATTTAAAAAAAGACTTGAAGTTTCAGAAAAAAAATGTCAACCTGCTTGGGTAGAGGGAATTGTTTCATCTAGGAGTTAGTTACTGGGGCTCATGGAACCATAAGTCTATTTACAGACTTCTAGATTGGTCCTCTTTGAGGACAAAGGATGCACAGCAACAAATAAACAAGATGCAGATCTGGAATGGATCTCAGAGGTCATCTGATCCAACCTATTCAGTCTCTATCCCTATCCTAGGTAGAGGATGAATCTGAAGGAAGAGACTGAAGTCAGAGAGGTGAGTCAGAAAGCTATTATATTAATTAAAAGAAAACCTCATATGAGTCTGAAATAGAGAAGAGAGAGTAAGGAGAGGATGGAAGGGAGAGATATGATGAAAGTAAAATCTAGAGACCTTAGAAACTGATTGGTTGTAAGAGGTGATGAAGAAGAAGGAATCTTGGATAATATTCAGTTTTCAAACTCAAATTGACTCAAAGGATGGTAGTACTACTGAAACAGGGAAGTTGAGAGGAAAAATAATAGATAACTTGTCCCTGGATATGTCAATAAATACTTTCCAAGGGTTAGGAATACAAATACTAGTAGAGAGATAACCCTTACCCTTTAAAGAGCTTACCTTCTTTTTTTGTTTGTTTTAAATAGCATCCTGCCCCCAATTACATGTAAAAACAATTTTTTAACACTTTTAAAATTTTGAGTTTCAAATTCTATTCAACTACTCTCCCTGAGATGATAAATGATATGATATAGGCTATATATGTGTAATTATGTAAAACATTTCCATATTGGTCTTTTCGTGCAAGAATATACGTCAATCTGTATTAAGACATCAATTCTTTGGAGACAGATTTCATTTTTTATTATGAGTCCTTTGGGATTGGATCATTGTATTGCTGAGAATGGCTGAATCATTCACAGTTCCTTGTATCCTATCGCCGTTACAATGTACAATGTTTGGTTCTACTCGTTTCGCTTTGCATCAGTTTATGTAAATCCATTTTTTTCTGAAATTATACTGCTTGTCATTTCTTATAGCACAAAAATATTCCATTATAATCATATCCCACAGCTTGTTTAGCCATTCCTCAAGTGATGGGCATCCCTTGGATTTCCAATTCTCAGTCAGCACAAAAAGAGCTGCAATAAATATTTTTACAATTAGATTATTTTCCCTTTTTCTTTCATCTCTTTGGGTTGCAGACCAAATAGTGGTTTTGCTGAATCAAAAAGTACATACAACTTTATAGCCCTTTGAGCATGGTTCCAGACTGAAGAACTTGCCCTTTAATAATGTGTAAAGTAGGGGCAGCTAGGTGGCAAAGTGGATAGAGAACCAGCCTTGGAACCAGGAGGACCTGAATTCAAATCCAGCCTCAGACACTTATTAATTGCCTAGCTATGTGAGCTTGGGCAAGTCACTTAACTCCATTGTCCTAATAAGAAAATAAAATAAAAATTTTCCTTTAAAAATAATGTGTGAAGTTTGATGCTGGATATTCAAGAGGAACTGGAACCAGGAACTCAATTGATAGATTATGACTGGAGATTAGATTAGGGAGACAGCTGCAGAAAAATGACCAGGGGAATATATGAAATCACCAAGAAAGAGTGATGATTGGGAAGAGAAGGGAAGCATGGACTATAACTTGGGAAATGTTCACATTTAGAGTATAAGGGAAAACAGAAAGAATGATTAAAGAATTAGGAGAATCAGGAGAGAAAAGTGTCAGGGAAATCAAGGGAGGAAATCACACCCAGGAGAAAGAGGTTGGTCAGTTATGTCAAATACTGCAAAAAGATCAAGAAGGTCTAAAAATGAGAAAGTATAGCTGTTGGATTTAGTTCTAATGGGGTCATGAAGGTACCTGGAGATAACATTTTTAGTCAAGTGTGTAGGTCTCGAAGTTTGAATTCTGAAAAATAAGTGGAGGCTAAGGAAATGGAGGTACAAGTGTAGTTGACTTTACAGCAAGTGTGGCCATGAGAAGGGATAGAGAGATGCAACAGAAGGAAGGCAAGAAGTTGGGGCTGAGACTATTCTACTCTCCTCAGAGAGAGATATGGGGTACCAGACTAGAATTCTATCTGCTCCTTTAATGTTTTTTAGTGTAAGGTAGAATCAAATTTGAGCTAATTTTTGTTTGTTTTGTCTTTTTTTTGGCGGGGGGACCCCAAGTTTTATATTCAAAGCTTGACTCCTTCCCTATTTTATGTTTCACAATGAAGACACATGGAAAATAGCAAAGAAGCTTATTTATCCAAATAACAGCAAAACAAAAGTCAGATGATACATATACATATATATATGTCATATACATATGATATATATGCATCCATACATATATATGATGATATATATCAGACAATACAGAGTAAAAGAAACTCTTCCATTGGGAAGGAGGTAACTCAGTTCAATTAAGAGTTATGTATCTCACCTGGGGAAATCCACAAAGGCTCTAGAGTAGCAAACTGGAGATAAGGACACAGACTGTCCACTCCTCTTTTCCTAGAGTCTTTTCCTCCAGCTATCTGAGGTGAGATTATGCTCTTTCATCTTCTCTATTGTAGCTAGAAACCAGGAAAAAGAGAGACTCTAGGGGCCTGGTGAAAGTTTATGCTCTCTTACCTCCCACTAACTCTGCCCTACTCCTCATGCCTGATAGGGCCTTCATCTCAACCAGTAAGGAGAGAGTGTCATTCCAATGGATTTGGGGATAAGATTACATTCATACATATATAATTGTATGTATATTATGTATGACACATATATATATACATATAAAATACAAGTACATATAAATATAATCCACAAAATAGAAAATTAAGCAGCTGTACTGTATACTTTATATATTCTACATAAAAATAAACATAATATAAAGTAGTTAAATTCAAGGTAATTTTTGAGAGATGATTCTAGAAATTGGGGAAAAGGCTTCATGGAGAAGATAGTTCTTTTTTAAAAATTTTATTTATTTAAGGCAATGATTTGCCCAAGGTCACAATACTAGGTAGTTATTGTCTGAGATCAAATTTGAACTCAAGTTCTCCTGACTCCAGGGCCAGCACTCTATCCACTGTACCACCTAGATGCCCCCCCCCCAAGATGGTTCTTAAGCAGAGTTAAAGGAAAAGAATCACACTCCTTGAGGTGGAAGGAGTGCATTCTAGATTTGTGGAGTTGCCTGAGTGAAGGCACAGGATGGAAGATGGTCTATCGTGTATGTGAGACCTCTGTCTCTTACCCCAAAAGGCCAGTTTGACTGGATCATAAAATTTGGGGGTGTGGGAAAAGGGAGGGAAGGATGTCAGATGAGGCTGGAAAGGAAGCTTTAAAAGATAAACAGAGGAAGTTATATTTTATTCTAGAATGAGGATTCTTGGCCCTTTTTTGTGTCCAGGACCTCTTTGACACTGATATAATTTATGGAGCCATTCTCAGAGTACTGTTTTTAAATGCATAAAATTAAACATATAGGATCACAAAGGAAATAAATTCTATTGAAATCAAGAGATATTTTTCCCCATGTAAATTCATAGACTTACCCGCATCCTCCATGAGATCTATTTAGGTTTAAGAACTATTCCTATTACCTAGAGGTAATTATTACCTAGAGGTAATAGGAAGCTACTGGAATTGATTGAGTAGGGAATCATGGTCAGATCTGCATTTGAGGAAAATTACTTTGGCAGAGTAATAGGAATGGGGAGAGACTCAAGGCAGGGAAACCAATTAAAGGATTTGTTGTAATAATCTGATAATCTTTAAAGTTCCTTTTAACTCTAAACCCTTTGTTGAGCAGACAGGAGGACTGAGGGAAGGCATTTTGGGATTTTTAGGATGATGATTTTAGGCAGAGGGACAGAAGCCAGGGGAGAGAACAAGACTGAAGATGCAGAGAAAAGATGATTGATAGAGTGAGGTCACCGAGGAGCCTGATGGGAATAGAGTCCTTTGTGGGAGGGGTCCAGTTCAGCATCTCCATGTAAACAGCTCAGTGTTCTCCAAGATTGGGGGGGGGGGGGAGGTGGTCATTGCTTTTGTGGGACAGAGGCTAGGTTGCTATTCTTTATGCCCACAAGGGGGAGCCAGGGGGCAACTGAGATTCTACATTGGGTGGAGTCCGAAGCTCAGTCTAGGCTACTTCATCCATGAGGGTATTTGTATCTGTTGACATGCATGGAGCCCTCCATCATGGGATGCTCCTGTAGTTGGAACTGGGAAGATGTGGGATCCAGTGACAGTGGCTAAGAGTTGGCAGGGAGGCTGTGCCAATAAGGAAGGAGCTTAGAGCAGGCTATATAGAAACTATCCTGGCAGAGGGTTCATGGGGTCAACCAGTTTCTCCAGGGATAACATATCTATTCAAATCTTCCTCAGAGAATGATGTCCCATTGACCTTGAAACCATTTTGTATCATAAGCAAATAATAACCATTGTCTAAATATTGGGCCCCAGGTACTGAATTCTTCAGTAGAGCCTCTGGTAACTGAGCTAACAAATCCCATTATGCTTCTCTTACCCCTCAAGTGTAGATCATGAGTTCACTTTCTAAAGAGTTTTCACAAAGGAAAAGATCAGAAACACTGGAAATCCATTGTCAATCAGTCGATATTTATTTATTAAGCACCTATGATTTGCTAACTATTATGTTTGATGCTAGAAATACAAAGAAAGGCAAACAATTCCTCTTTTCAAGACTAATGAGGAAGACAACATGCAAACAACTAGACACAAACAAGCTATGTGCAGGATAAATTAGAAATAATTAACAGAGGGAAAAAAACTAAAATTACGTAGTTTTGGAAAAAGTACTTGAAAAGGTAGGATTTTGGCTGCCATTTGGAGGAAGCCAGGGAATCTATGAGACAGAGATAAGAAGGGAAAGCATTCCAGGAATGGGAGGCAGCCAGGGAAAATATCTGGAATTGGGAGACAGAGTGTTTTGTTTTAGGAACATCAATCAGTTTCATTGGATGAAAGAGTACATGTGGAGGGCGTGGAGTAGAGTAAAGTATAAGAAGTCTGGAAAAGGGGAAGGGAACCAGATTTTGATGTGCTTTAAAAAACCAATTGGAGTCAGTTAGGAGGAGCAGTGGATAGAACACCAAGCTTGGAGTCAGGAAGGTTCAGTTTAAATGTGGCCTCAGACAACTATTGGCTATGTGACCCTAGACAAGTCACTTACTGTTTGCCTCAGTTTCTTCACCTGTGAAATGGGGATAATAATAGCTCCTACCTCCTTATTGTTATGATAAAATAAGATAATAATAACAAAGTACTTAGCACATAGTAAACACTATATTAGTTTTTAATGTTGTTGTTGCTGTTATTATTATTATTATAAGCTTGCTCCTGAAGGTGATACAAAGTCATTAAAGTTTACTGAGAAAAGGATGTGTAGGATATGATCAGACCTGCACCTTAGGAAGATTATTTTGACAGCCGAATGGAAGATTGACTGGCATAGGGGAGAGAATTATGGGAGGGAGATCAGCTGTCTTTTTTTTTTTTTGCTTTTTGCAAGGCAATGGGGTTAAGTGACTTGCCCAAGATCATACAGCTAGGAAATTATTAAGTATCTGAGGCGGGATTTGAACTCAGGTCCTCCTGACTCCAGGGCCAGTGCTCATCCACTGTGCTACCTAGCTGCCCTGAGATCAACTAGTTTTTCTATTGTGATAGTCCAGGCATGAAGTGATGAGGACCTGCATCAGAGTAGTGGCCATGCCAGATGAGAAAAGGGAACATATTTGAGAAATTTTATGAAGGCAAAATTAGTAGATCTTGTCAATAGATTCTATATGGGGGGATAAGAAAGAAAGAGGAGGGGCGGTTAGGTGGCCCAGTGGATAAAGCACTGGCCCTGGAGTCAGGAGGACCTGGGTTCAAATCCAGTCTCAGACACTTGATAATTACCTAGCTGAGTGGCCTTGGGCAAGCCACTTAACCCCATTTGCCTTGCAAAAATCTAAAAAAAAAGAGAGAGAAAGAATGAGGAATCAAAGATGGTACTCAGTTTCCAGCTTAGATAACTGAGAGCAAGATGGTATCCTTATTAGTAATAGGGAATTTAGAGGAAGACTGTTAAGTTGGTATATTGGGGGGGAGGCAGGAGAAATAATGAATTCTATTTTGGACATGTTGAGCTTAAAATGTTTATGGGACATGTAGTTCAAGTGGGACATCCAGTTCAAGTAGCCCAGTAGGCAGTTGGAGATGAGTTATTGGAGATCCAAAAGAAATTTAGGATTGGATAACAATATTTAAGCATTATCAACATAGAAGATAAATGAGTGCCTGGGAGCTGATTAGATCACTAAGTGAAACAGTATAAAGGGAAGAGGGAAGAGAGTTCAGGAGAGAGTGTGTGGAACATCCATGATTAACATCTATGATCTGGATAGTCCTAAAAAGGAGAACAGTTTGGAATAGATAATAAGGCTGGAAGTCAAGCTGTAGAAACTTAAGAAAAGAGTATTAGGAAAGACCATCAAAGCATCTTTTGTAGATTATCTTTTCAAGGAGTTTAGCCCTAAAAAGAACTAGATATATAGGATGATGGCTGGGGAGATGGGATGAATGGATCAAGTGAGGATTCATTTTTTATTTTTTTAGGATGGAAGGGTGGAGTGGACATGAAATTTTTGTAGGAGAAAAACAACTAATAAACAAGAAGAAATTAAATACAAATTGTACAGTGGGACTCATTGGAGGAGCAACTTATTACAGCAAACTAGATAGAATGGAATCATTTGTGCATTTGTACATGGGTGTGTCTTGGCAAGGAGAAGGACCATCTTTTCCTTATGTGAGTCAGGGAGGAAATAGTGAAAGAATATAGATGATGTGAAATGGAAAAGAGAAGAGAAGAGGAAACTCCTAGTGAACTGTATCATTTTTTTTCACAAAGTATGAGTCAAGGCTTTCTTAACTGAGAGAGTAGGGAACTGGAATACCTAGGAATTTTGAGGAGGGATAAAAGGCTTTGGTGAGTGGGATAGTGAATTAACTAGGGAGGTATAAAAAAATTGCCTTCTCAGTTCTAAAATATATAGAGAATGAGTCAAATTTATAAGAATGTAAATAATTTCTCAATTAATAAATGGTCAAAGGCACATAGTAAACACTATATAAAGGCAAGTTTTCAGATGAAGAAATTAAAGCTATCTATAGTTGTGAAAAAATCCTCTAAATCATTATTGATTAGAGAAATGCAAATTTAAACAATTCTGAGGTACCACCTCACTCCTATCAGATTGACTAATATGACAGAAAAGCGAAATGATAAATATTGGAGGGTTTGTGGGAAAACTGGGACACCATTGTACTATTGGTGGAGTTGTGACCTGATCCAACCATTCTGGAGAGCAATTTGACCCAAAGTACTATAAAACTGTGCATTCTCTTTGATCTAACAATACTACTTCTATGTCTGTATCCCAAAGAGGTCATAAAAAGAGGAGAAAGACCCAAATGTGCAAAAATATTCAGAGCAGCTCTGGCTTGCCCAAGGCCACACAACTAGGTAATTATTAAGTGTCTGAGACCGGATTTGAACCCAGGTACTCCTGACTCAAGGGCCGGTGCTTTATCCACTGCACCACCTAGCAGCCCCCAGAGAAGCTCTTTGTGGTGACAAATAATGGGACCATGAAAGGATACTCATTCACTAGGGAATGGATAAACAAGACATAGTATGTGATTGTAATGGCATACTACTGTGCTATGAGAAATATTGAGCAGTCTGATTTCAGACAAACCTGGTAAGATTTCCATGAAAGGATGCTGAGTGAAGTAAGCAGACCTGGGAGAACATTGCACATAGTAACAGCAGTATGGTATGATGATCAACTATGATAGACTTAACAGTGATCAAAGACAATTCCAAAAGACCTGTGATGAATATGTTATCCACATCCAGAGAAAGAACTATGGAGTCTGAATACAGACCAAAGCACATTATTTTCACTTTTTATATTTTTTATTTTTCTTTCTTGTGGTTTCCCCCTTTTATTCTGATTCTTCTTTCACAGTATGACTAATATGGAAATGTATTTAACATGATTGTGCTTGTATAAGTTATATCAGATTGCTTGCTGTCTTGGGGAGAGTAGAGGGAAAGGAGGTGGAGAAATCTTTACAAATATGAATGTAGAAAACTATTTCTGCATGTAATTAAACAACAACAACAACAACAACAATCACTTTAAAAAAGGAGTGAAAACCTGGTTAAGGTTATGTAGCATAAATTTCTTTCTTTCTGACTACTTGCAGTATTTTTTTTCTTTGATCTGAAAATTCTAGATTTTATATTTTAGTTATTATGTTCCTGGGAGTTGCCATTTTGGGGATTCTTTCAGGAGGGGATCAGTAGATTCTTTTTAGTTCTTCTATGCTTTGGATCTAAAAGAACTAGGCAGATCTCTTAAGATTTCTTGAAATATAATGGTTTAGGCTCTTTTTTTAATCCTGGTTTTCATGTAGTCTAATAATATTTTAAAGCTGAAAATGAAATTTTATTATGAAGCATTTTATGTCTCTCTATATATTAGATATGTATATATTATATAACTTAATAAATTCCAAATGATAAAAATAAAAATTTTATATAAAATATAAAATATATATATAATATAAAAATTTTTGATAGAAATGATAATTATCTCAAAAAGTATATTGATTCTAGTCAAATTACCTGCGATCAGATGTTGTCTCTGACACTTATTACCTGTATGACCTTGTACAAGTCACTTAACTTCCATAGGCCTCAATTTCTTCATTACTTTCCTGTAAGTTCTAGATGTATGACTCTGTGATCCTATCATCAACATTTAATTTAGAAGCTTCCCAGAATTATTTTATCTATGAAATATCTACTTTAGTGAATTTCTAGTTATATTTAACTTTATTTTTCTATTCCAATCTTTTATCTGGGGTAACAGAGGATAGAGAACTAGTCTTAGAACCAGGAGTACCTAGGTTCAAGGGTGTGTCATATACATGCAATGGGATCCAGGAAAATTATCTGATCTCTTGGTGTCCCACCCACCTTTCTCAGATTGTAAAAAATGCCTAGAAAATCCAGATTTGCACTAGAAGAGAAAGTTTCTCACAAGTCCAGTCCTTATCTCTATCCCTAAAAATGGGCAGGGTTGGGATACAAATGATTATAACAATAGCATATTATTATTCTTCATTTAGGATTATATTTTATAGCTACTTGACCTTAGAGGTCATCAAGACAAACACCCTCTATTTATAGATGGAGAAAGTGAGGCCCACAAGACAAAAATGACTTATTATATATTACACAGTTATTATGAATTCAAGACTCAATTTGAATCCAGGTCTTAGATAACTGGAGGTCATTTATTTGGGGATATCCTGATATTGTGTACTACTTCTGTTCTTTTTTTAGATTCAATTTTATTTTATTTTCAGTTTCAGATTCTCTTCCACTCATTGAGAAGGCAAAAAATATAAAACCCATTACAAGTATGAAGTCATACAAAAAAAAAAGAAAAAGAAAGAAAAGTATATTTTCATCTTATTTTGAATCCATCAGTTTTCTATTTGATATTTTTATTTCCCCACCAGGATCTAAAAATAAACTTAATACATCTATTTGGAAGAGGTTTAGGAGAAAATACTGTACTTCTTGTTATTTCACCATCTTAGTTTTTTCATCAAGAGTTCTTTGGAATTGTGGTAGGTAGGGCATTGTATTGATCTAAGTCTTTCACAGTTGACTGTCTTTACAATAATGCTGTTATTATAAAAATTGTTCTCCTGCTTCTGCTTACTTTGTGTCCATTTATATAAATTTTCTCAGGTTTTTCTCTTTAATAGTCATTTTAAAAAAGTTTTGAGTGCCAAATCCTCTCCCACCATCAAGAAGGCAAGCAATATGGTATCATTTATACATGTGAAGTCATGTAAAACATATTTCCATATTAGCCATGTTGCAAAAAAATTTTAAACAATAAAAATAAAGTGAAAAATATGCTTCAGTTTACATTCAGAATTAATTGCTTCTCTCTCTGAAAGTGGATATCATTTTTCATCATGGGTTCTTTGGAATTGTCTTGGATCATTGTAGTGATCAGAGAAGCTAAGTTTTTCACAACTGATTATTAATATAAAATTGTTGTTACCATGTACAATGATCTACTGATTCTGCTCCCATCATTTGACATCAGTTCATATGTCTTCTTAGGTTTTTCTAAAACCATTCTGCTCCTCTTTTCTTGTAGTATAATAGTATTCTACCATAGTCATTTGCCATAACTTGTTCAGTCATTTCCTAATTGATGGACATCCTTTCAATTTTCAATTCATTGCCACCACAAAAAGTTGCTAAGTATTTTTCTACATGTAGGTCCTTTTCCTTTTCCTTCGTTCTTTTTGGAGTACAGAATTTCTAAAGGTATTGCTGAGTCAAAGGGTATGCACAGTTTTAAATCCCTTTGGACATATCTCCAAATTGTTCTAGTTCACAGCTCCACCAACAGTGCATTAGCCTACCTCTTTTCTCACATCCCCTCCATCATTTGTCATTTTCCTTTTCTATCATCTTAACCATTCTGAAGATATGAATTGGTATCTCAGAGCTGTTTTAATGTGCATTTCTCTATTAGTGATTTCAAGCATTTTTGATCTGACTATTGAAAGCTTTGATTTTTTTTCCCTCTGAAAACTGCCTGTTCATATCCTTTAACCCTTTATTAATTGAGGATTAGCTCTTATTCTTATAAATTTGGCTCAGTTCTCTAAATATTTTAGAGATGAAGCAAAGATTTTTCCCCCTAATTTCTTACTTTACTAATTCTAAGTACATTAGTTTGTGCAAAAAAACTTTTAAATTTTATATAATCAAAATGATTATTATTTTATCTCCTATGAAACCTCTCTATCTCTACTTTGGACATGAACTCTTCCCCTATCTGATCTGATAGGCTTCTCTAGTTTGCTTATGATATCACTATTTATGTTTAAATTATGTACCATTTTGAGTTTATCTTGGTTTATGGTGTGAGATACTGGTCTATGCCCAGTTTCTGTCATATTGATTTCCAATTTTCCTAACAGGTTTTGTAAAATACTGTGTTCTTGCTCCAAAGCTGTGATCTTTAGGCTTATCAGACTCTGTGCTTCTGTATATTGTGTATCTAATTTGTTCCACTGATCAATCATTTATCTAGTACAAATTGGTTTGACAATTGTAGTTTTTTATATTATAGTTTGAAACCTGGTACTGCAAGTCCTCTTTCCTTCCTCTCTTTTTTCATCAATTCCTTTGATATTCTGGATCTTTTGTTCTTCCAAATGAATTTTGTTATTTTTCTAGATCTATAAAGTAATTCTTTGGAGTTTGATTGGTATGGCACTGAATAGGTAAATTACTTTAGGCAGCATTGTCATTTTTATTACAGTGACTCAGCCTGCCCTTGAGCAATTAATATTTCTCCAGGTATTTAAATTTGTATTTCTGTGAAGAATGTTTTGCAGTTATGTTTATATAATTCCTGTGTGGGTCTTGGCAGAGAGATCCCAAGTATTTTAACTTTCTATGGTTATTTTAAATGGATTTTTTTCTTTCAATATCTTTCTGCTGGGTTTGGAGATAATATACAAAAATATCAAAGATTTGAATGTATTTTTTATATCCTGCATTTTTACTGATATTGCTAATTGTTTTAATTATTTTTTTAGTTGATCCTCAAGGGATTTCTAGTTTTTATAATTTTTTGTTTTTTTCAAGGCAATGGGGTTAAATGACTTGCCCAAGGTCACACAGCTAGGTAATTATTAAGTGTCTGAGGTTATATTTGAACTCAGGTCCTCCTGATGCCAGGGCTGGTGCTCTATCCACTGTACCACCTAGCTGCCCCCTCTCAAGGGGTTTCTAAGTAAACCATTATATATCATCTACAGAAAGTGATAGGTTTTTTTTTTTCCCATTGCCTTTGCTTATTTATTCAATCTCTTTCTCTTTTTTTAAAATTTTATTTATTTTAGATTTTTGCAAGGCAATGGAGTTAAGTGGCTTGCCCAAGGCCACACAGCTAGGTAATTATTAAGTGTCTGAGACCAGATTTGAACTCAGGCACCAGTGCTCTATCAACTGCGCCACCTAGCTGCCCCTCTTTCTTTTTTATATCTTGCATGTCTAGTACAGTATTGAATAATAATGATCATAATGTACATCCTTGCTTCACTCCTGGTCTCATTGGAAAGGCTTTTAGCTTATCCCCAATTAAAGATAATACTTGTTTTAAAATAGATACTACTTAACCTTTTAAGGAAAGTTTCATTTATTTCTATGCTTTTATATGCATGTGTGTGAATGGATACTGTAAAACAGAAAAGTGTGTTGGAGTTTATCAATGACTTTTTTTACTTCTTGAAATAATAATATGATTTTGATGTTTTTGTAATTGACAGTTCTATAAGTCTTACACTTTTTTCTCCTTGATCTTTTTTTCCCAGGTCAGTTATTCTTCTTCCAAAATATATTTAATTCTATTTTTTGTCTTTTGACTTTCTCTTTCTTTATTTTTGAAAGACAATGGGGTTAAGTGGCTTGCCCAAGGTCACACAGCTAGGTAATTATTAAGTGTCTGAGGTCACATTTGAATTCAGGTCTTCCTGACTCCAGGGCTGGTGCTCTATCCATTGTCCACCTAGCTGTCCCTTTTGACTTTCTTTTAGTATTTTTTGTTTCTTTGTAGAGTCACTGGCTTAAATTTGGTCCATTCTAATTTTCAAGGAGTTTGTTGCTTGGGCAAAATTTGTCCTTCTTTTGCCAAGCTGTTAATTCCCTTTACAATCCTTTCTTCTATAGCTCTCATTTATTTTCTAATGGTTTCCTCTATCATTCTTATTTCATTTATAAAATCATTTAAAATTCTTTTTTAAACTCTTACTTTATCTATTCCAGGAATTCCCAATTGAATTTGTACTCAAACGATGTTTTCCTTTGTGGTTTTCCTTTGTAGCTATTTTGGTGTCTTTCTCTTCTGGAATTGTATCTTGAGTTTTGCTGTTACCATAGTAGTTTTTTATGGTGGGGTTCTTTTTTTGTTGTTTATTCTTCCACCCCACTTCTTGATTTCAGACTTAATATTAGGACCAGGTTCTTTACGTTTATGGAGAGAAGATCTGTGTTAGTCCTGAAGTTGCTTTCTTGAGATACTGAATGTTGTTTTATTTCAGGATTCCAGAGCCAGTTCAGGATTGGGACTTAGAAGCTTTCAGTGCTTCCAAAATGATATGATCCAGTGAAAATGTTTGCTGCCCTCATGGTCTGAGCTCTCTAAGACCTTGATCTAGGTTTAGGTCTGAGCAACAGGAGCCAGCTGAAAAGCTTCTTCTGGTTTAAAGTGACAGAGCTGCAAAATCTGCTTTGGTCTGGGATTTCTGCCTTGATTATTTCTCTTCAAACTTCAAATTGGACCAGAAACTGGAACTGAGATCCTGCTCTCCTGGGGGTTGGGGCAGAGACACACTAATGCTGCCAGCTTTTGAACCATACTGTTATCCAATTTGTAGGTCCCCTCCTCATTCTGCCATGGATCTATGATCTGGATCTGGAAGTGAGCAGTGAATGACAAAGATGCCAGATGGCACCTGTTCCTGTACTCCACATGAGGTCACAGTGTCTGAGTATGGGTCTGGCACCTTCTCTTACCCTAGTGAGCAGACTGTCCCTGTGCTGGAATGTTCTGCACATGACAGTCTCCTGGTCAGACCCCATTCACAGTGCACATAGACCTCTTTGTCTGATTTTCTTTGTGGACTGACTTTTTCTTGGATTTCCCCACCAGGATCTAAAAGTATACTTTATAGGTCTATTTCACCATCTTAGCTTCTGAACTCAGTGAGCATAGTTTCATGATTTTCTCCAACATTTATGTAGGATCTAAGGCAGAAAATGACAGGGGTGATCCAAGGCTAGGGGGGATATTAAAGGATAGTTAGACCAAAAGAAGTTTTTTAATGTACTTTATTCTACAGATAATAGGGAGCCTCTGATAGAAGAAAATGGAAAGTTATGTCTTTCCCAACTGGGTTTAGGGGATGGTTATAGTTTTGATTTTGCCATTGCCCCCCCATGCACCCACCTCCATGTTCAAGAATTCTAAAATACCTTATCTGATTGTATTGGCTTTTCACCTCTCCTCTTTCCTTACAAAATTCTACTTTTTATCCATATTGTTGTGGCCTCCAATCTGTTGATCCCTCAGTTCCCTCCTTGGCAATCTTCCCTATACTTAACCACTCTCTCCTCTTTTTCCCATAGTTTTTTTTTTTTTGATACAATCAGGTCGTTAAGTGACTTGCCCAAGATCACCACAGTTAAAGTAAGTGTCTGAGGCTGGATTTGAATTCAGGACCTCCTCACTCTAGGGCCAGTGCTGTATTCACTGAGTCTTTTCTCCATCTTGAATCCTTGGTTAGCTAATTCCCCCTTACCATGCCCTGGAAAAATTACTCATTCAATCCTTTTTTTTGATGCATTTTAAAAATTTTTCCCCCAATTCCATATCATGAAAAGTTTTGCATTCATTTTTCACAAGATTTTGAGTCCAAAATTTTTCTCCTTCCCTCCCTCCCCTCCTCTCTTCTGAAAATGGTAGGCAGTTTGATGTAGTTTATACATGTGCTATCATATAAAACATTTTCATAGTAATCTCAGTTGTGGAAGAAGAAACAGATCAAAAGGAAAAAATATCCATGAGAAAGAATAAAGTAACTGAAAAAAATGTGCTTTGATATGAATTCAGAGTCCATCAATTCTTTATCTGGATATGGATAGCATTTTTCTTTGTGAGTCCTTTGTACCTGTCTTGGATCATTGTGTTACCAAGAGTAGTCACTTGATAATGGTGTCTATTGTTTTCTTGATTCTACTTATTTCTCCTTACATCAGTTCATACAAGTCTTTCCAAGTTTTTCTGAAATCTGCTTGCACATCATTTCTTATTGTACAATAGTATTTCATTACATTCATATACCACAACATCCCCTCAATTTCTAATATTTTGCCACCAATAAAGGGTTGCTATAAATATTTTTACCTGTGTAGATTCTTTTCCCTTTTTATGATCTCTTTGGGATCCAGACTTAGTAATAGTGTTATTGGATCAAAAGTTGTGTACAGTTTGTGTACAACTATGCTTTTGGGCATAGTTCCAAATTGCTCTCCAGTATGGTTGGATTACTTCACAACTCCAGTGCCCCAGTTTTCCCACATCTTCTCCAATATTTATCATTTTCCTTTCTGTCATGCTAGCCAATCTGATAGGTGTGGTAGGTACTTCAGGGTTGTTTTAATTTGCATTTCTCTAATTAAAAGTGATGTGGAACATTTCTTCACATGCCTATAAATAGCTTTGATTTCTTCATCTGAAAACTATCTGTTCATAACCTTTGACTTTATCAATTGTAGACCACTTGATTCTATCCCCTCTATTATCCTATTATCTCTTTTCACCTTTGTAGCTAAAAATCCTCAAAAAGACCATCTAACACTAGGTGCCTCCATCTTCTCTCCTCTCACTCTCTTGTTTGTTTGTTTTTTTGTGTGTGGATATAATGGTTTTTAAATTTTTTTTTCTTTTAGAAAGGTTTTATTTATTTTGAGTTTTACAATTTTCCCCCTAATCTTGCTTCCCTCTCCCCAACCCCTGCTCACTCTCTTGTTAACCTCTTATAATTTGGATTCCAATCTTATCATTTCACTGAAACTGCTCTCTCCAAAATTATTAGTTATCTCTGAGTTGCCAAGTCCTTGACTTTTCTTCAGCTTTCAACACCACTGATCACACTCTCTTCCTTGATACTCTTTTCTCTCTTCTAAGTTTTTAGGATGCCACTCTTTTCTGGTTATTGTCTTATCTGACCATACCTTCTCAGTCTCCTTAGCTGGATCCTTCTCTAGATCACACTCTCTAAATGAAGGTGTGCCTCCAGATTCTGTCCCAGACCTTCTACTCTTTATTCCTCTCTAATACTTCACTTCGTGATCTTATCAGCTTCCAAGGATTTTATTATCATTACTATGCTAATGATTCTCAAATCTACCTAACTTGTACTAACCTCTCTGCTGACCTCTAATCTCAGATCTCCCACTGCCTTTTGGATTTCCCAAACTGAATGTCCAGTAGACAGCCTAAACTAACTATCTAAATTAGAACTCATTATCTTTTCCCCCTCCAAATCTTTCCATCTCCTAATTTCGCTATTACTGTAGAGGGCAACATCATTCCCCATAGTCTTTTAGTCTCAAAACCTTAGAAATTATTTTTATCGGGGTGGCTATGTGGTGCAGTGGGTAGAGCACCAGCCCTGGAGTCAGGAGTACCTGAGTTCAAATCCAGTCTCAGACACTTGCTAATTACCTAGCTGTGTGGCCTTGGGCAAGCCACTTAACTCCATTTGCCTTGCAAAATCCTAAAAAAAAAAAAAAAAAATTATTTTTATCTCCTCACTATTTCTTCCCCCCGCCCACCTCTCTATATCCAAGTTATTACCAAAGCCTGAGGATTTCACCTTTACAACATTTTTCAAATATTCCCCCTTCTCTGACACTGCCACCACTCTGGTGCAGACTCTCATCGCCTCATGCCTAGACTTTTGCAATAACCTACGGGTAGATTTACCTGCCTCAAGTATCTTCTGACTCTAATCCATCTTCCATTAAGCCACTAAAGCTTTGGACTGACCTTGTCAACTCCCTCCTCTCCCTTTAATAAACTTCAGTGACCCCCCCCCCCATCACCTTCAGGATCAAATATAAAATCCATTATTTGACATTCAAAAACAACTACCTTTCCAGTCTTTTTATAGCTTACTTCTCAACAAGTCCTCCTCAATCCAGTGACACTGGCTTCCTGGTTGTTCCACAAATGAGACATTCCATTCCTTAGTTCTGGACATTTTTTGTGTCTGTCACCCATGCCTGGAATGCTCTTTCTCCTTATCTCCACCTACTGACTTCTCTGGCATCTTTTAAGTCCCAACCAAAATTCTATCTTCTACAAGAAACCTTTCCCAACCCCTCTTAATTCCAATGTCATTCTTCTCTTAATTATAGATTGCTTTACATATATTTGTTTATATGTTGTCACCCCCATTAACTTGTAAGTTCCTTGAGAACAAGGACTATCTTTTACTTCTTTTTGTATTTCCAGCACTTAGCACAGGACCTGACTATTAAATAGTCATTGAATAAATGTTGATTGATTGATGAATTCATAAGTCATCCTGACATATAAAAGACCATCAGCAACATTCCCAACAAGAGCTCCTTAAGTGACAGTAAATGCAATCCTTTCTTCCAAGGTATTCCAGTCCACTTTTGGACAATGCTGTTAACAAAACTTTTTTACCAAGTCAGTTGTGCCCTTCTCTCCCTCTTGCCCATTGCCTCTAATTCTGCTGTCTGGACAAACAAGAGAGACCTCATCTCTTTTCCAAATGATAGTTCTTCATATATTTGAAGACTGCTCTCATGTCCTTTCTAACTCTAATTTAGGACAAGCATCCTTAGTTCCTTTACCCAAGTCTTGTATGGAATAAATATTAAGTCCCCTTATTGTCCCAGTTGCTCACCTCTGGATATCCCTTTGAAAATTTGGTACTCAGAATTGGGACAGAATATTTGGTCAGGAGTAGAATACAAGGAGACTATAATTTTCTTCATTCTGGACACAAAAGTTCCATTAATATAGCCTGATAATGCATCCCTTCTCTGAACTCGTGCCAATGTCTCATCATGACAAAGAAGTAACTCTGGTAAAAGTAACATAACAAAGAATGTTAATGGAACAAAGGTTCAAAAAGGTCCTACCAAACTGGGAGGACTTTTTAAAAAATTATTTATTTTTCCAGCTATATGTAAACATAATTTTCTTTCTTTTTTCTTTTTCTTTTTTATTTGAGGCAATGGGATTAAGTGACTTGCCCAAGGCTACACAGTTAGGCAATTATTAAGTGTCTGAAGTTGGATTTGAACTCAGATCCTCCTGATTCCAGGGCTGGTACTCTATCCACTGTGCCACCTAGCTGCCCCCTAAAGATAATTTTCAACAATCATTTTTTTATAAGGTTTTGAGTCCCACATTTTTCTACCTCCCTCCCTTCCTTTGACAGAGTATTCTAATATTGGTTATACATGTGTAATCATGTTAAACATATTTTCATATTAACCATGATGTGAAAGAAGAATCAGAACATGAATAACACACTTTTACACACCCTGGACTGACCAATGCAGACAGAGTACAGTTCTTCTGGTCACTAATATAGTCTATCTTAGAACTGCAAGAAACATGAAAGAACATTTACTCTATTTCTATCACATTCCCATGAGAGGGGAAAAAAAAAACATAAAACAAATTTCAAAAATTGAAAATAGTAATCTTTGATCTGCATTCAGACTCCAAAGGTCCTTCGCTGTATTTAGATGATATTTTCCATTCCAAGTTCTTTAGAATTGTCTTTGATTATTATACTGCTGAGAAGAGCAAGTCCATCATAGTAAATCAAAACACAATGTTGCTGTTAATCGTATAATATTCTTCTGGTTCTGCACACTTCACTCAGCATCAGTTCATGCAAGTCTTTCCAGGTTTTTCTGAAGTCTGGCTGCTAATGATTTCTTTTTCTTTTTTTTTTTAACTTTTTTTTACCCTATATTATTTTTATTTGTGCCTCCCCCCCTTTTTGATCTGATTCTTCTTTTTTAAATTATTTTTAAAAAACTAATTTATTTTCATCCATATGTACATGCGTATTTTTAAGTTACAAAATTTCCTTCTACCTCCCTTTCTATCCCATCCCCTCAGTGATGAATAGTCAGGTTAGCATTATACATACATATTTTGATAAACATGTTTACAGATTAGTTATTTTTGGAATGAGGAATTAGGATTAAGGGAAAGAGATACATAAGAGATAATTTTTATAAAGCATTCATTAGATTCTGAAGAGTTTTTTTGTGTGTTTTGCTTTGTTTTGTTTTTTTCTTTCTCTGGATGGGGATAACCTAGTCCATAGAGGTCTAATACCTAGCTCTCTGAACTGCTGAGAGGAGCTGCTTTCATTAAGGTGGTTCATCTCCCAATATTGTTGTTGACGTGTACCTTGTTCTCTTGGTTCTCCTTTTACTCAGCATCAGATCCCATAAGTCATTCCATGCTTCTCTAGAGTCTTATAGAACAATAGTATTCCATAGTATTCATGTATCATAACTTGTTTAGCCATTCCTCAATTGATGGGTATCCCCTCAATTTCTAATTCTTTGCCACTACAAAAACAGCTGCTATGATTATTTTGAAACATGTAGGAGTTTTCCCTGCTAATGATTTCTTATAGAACAATAGTGCTCCATCACATTCATATACCATAATTTGTTCAGTCATTCCCCAATTGATGGACATCCCCTCAATTTTCAATTCTTTAACACTACAAAAAAAGCTACTATAAATATTTTTGTATGTGTGGACTTTTTATCCTTTCTTACAATCTCTTTGGGATACAGACCCTGTAGTGGTATTGCTGTACCAAAAGTTTTACATATAGTTTTATTGTCCTCTGAACATAGTTCCAAATTGCTCTCCAAAAAGGTTGGATCAGTTCACAACTCTACCAACAATGCATTAGTTTCCCAGTTTTCCCACATTCCCTCCAATATTGATCATTTTTCTTTTTTTGTCATATCGACCAATCTGATCAGTGTGAAATGATACCCTAGAGTTGTTTTAATTTTCATTTTTCTAATCGATAATGATTTAAAGCATTTTTTCATATGATTATAGATAACTTTAAATCTCTTCATCTGGGAATTGTTCATATCCTTTGAACGTTTATCAATTGGGGAATGATTTGAATTCTTATAAAATTGACTCAGTTCTCTATATACTTTAGAAAGTAATTCTTTTTCAGAAATACTGGCTGTAAAAATTGTTTCCCAACTTATCGCATTCCTTTTCATCTCAGTTACATCAATTTTATTTGTGCAAAACTATTTAATGTAGGGGCGGCTAGGTGGGTGCAGTGGATAGAGCACCAGCCCTAGAGTCAGGAGTACCTGAGTTCAAATGCAACCTCAGACACTTAATTATTACCTAGCTGTGTGGCCTTCAGCAAGCCACTTAACCCCATGTGCCTTGCAAAAGCCTAAAAAAAACAAAACAAAAACAAAAAACTATTTAATGTAATCAAAATTATCTATTTTGCATTTTATCATGTTCTCTTACTTGCTCATAAACTCTTCCCGTTTTGAGTACAGCCCAGAAATGGAATATATATCTGCTACCTAAAGATTAACCCTGCTAAGTTTGGAGAGATTCAACAATATGTTGGTCAGCCATAGCACCCTTCAAGAGCATCTACCAATGCATTAGAAGTGTTGTATCCTGCCTTGGTAGAGGCATGCCCACTATGAAATAACAGATTCCAAAAAAATGAAATTAATAAAATAGCTTTTTTCCCCCTTCTACATCATACTTTAGACCATTGACCTTCAGTTTCTTGAAAACCCCTCTGTTTTTCTCACATAAGTATTATCTAGTCATAGAAATCTGTCCTCTGCTGCTACTGTCCTTGGGAGCTCTGACTCCAGCACCCTTTTCTTTCTTTCTTTTCTGAGGACTCTAACAAATATCCTTTGCTTTATATTAACTACAAATTGGATGAGCATCTCCCAGGTGAACATCTCACCACCTCAGAGGCCTCTGACAACCAATTCTTCTTCAATTTTTCTTTGAGGAAATCAGAATTAAGTGACTTGCTCAGAGTCACATAGCTAATAAATGTCTGAGCCTGGTTTTGAATTCAGGTCCTCTTGAATTCAGGTTTTGTGCTTAATTTCCTGCACCACCTAGCTACTCCTTCCCATTTTTTTTAAAGTTACAACTTTTATTCCCACTACTCCTTCTAATCAGTAGATGATGAAAGACCAGAATCTTTACCTAAGTTCAATCTCTGGGGGCTTGATCTTTTAAAGAGAGTGGAGTAAATCTTCATCTTTTGGGCATTTTGCCACTATTATGGGATCTCCTGGATAGTCTCTTTGACACAGGTTATGTTGGAACTTTAGGTATTTGTCTCTTAGGAAAAGAAACATCTTTTTCTTTGAGGAAAGTCAGTGGTATGACAGTGGTATGTTAGATGCCAACTCTTAAATTTTCATTGTGAACAATTATTCCTCTAAAATTTGCAAACACCACAAATTAGGGCTTGATTTATTGTTTTGTTGATTTTAAAGACTTAGAAAAGGGATGCGGAAGATGTTAATAATGTAGATTAAACATAATAGTATGTCATTTATTCTTTTCTTTTTTTTTGGAGAGCTGGGTGGGGGTGGGGGAGGGAACAGAGGTTCTCTTACCAACACATCCCTGGACTGACTAGTGCAGAGTATAGTTCTTCTCAGTCAGCTGGTCACCATGTAGTCCATCTTAGAACTGCAAGAAACATGGAAGATCATTTACTCTAATTCTAACACTTTCTCAAGTACTTGAGGCCCATAAAAGGGAATAGAATTTTCTAGAGTCATATAGTTAGCAGAGCAGGGATTTGAATTTAGGATCTCTGACATCAAATCCTGTGTGTTATTACCATATCAACATTCTTGACCTGAATGCATATATGTACTCTGAGTGTCTGAGTTCTTCTCTTAGGCAGAAGGGTACATATTAGTGGCAGGAAGAAATTTGTCCAGTTGAACTTTGCATTGCAGACCTGCCCTTTGTATTGGTGAGAACTGTTAGACATGGCCCAATGACCAGTAGAGAAACTTCTTCACTGGAGCAAACTCTGAAGAGTATGGAAAATGAGGCCAGACCCACAAGTAGGGGCATGTCAGGAAGGGGTATCTAAGATTAGGGAGGTGTATTGAATGGAGCTAGGGTCACTTGCCAGAATATAGAGTCATGGCTTGCCCCTAAGATTTCAGAATGGCCTAGGGAAGGTGGGCTGGGGGAGGGGTAGGGAGGGAGATTGTAGAACAGAGCCAGATTCCTCTTGGTATGCAGGTCTTAGTAGGATCACTAGAGGACTGAGCCATTCTCCAGGGTAGGAGAATCCTAGGATGAGGGGGAGGAAGGGCAATGCCAGTGCAAATTGCACATCATGTACTTCTTCTCTCCCTCTACCAAGAGAAATCTGGTTACAGTATGTGGGTTGATAAAGGCCTGGGAAATTATGGGCTGAGTATATATATATATATATATATATATATGGGCTGAATGTGTGAGTCTCAAGGGCATTTCAGCAGGGGAAAACTAGGTTCTTTGATCCTGACATCAGCAGGTAATAGGGTCCCAAGGCTGACCAGTTTCTGGCTTTCGAAGACCTGTGTATTTGGGATGGTGGTGATGGTGATGATGGGGTTATTCCTTTGTTAGCTGCCAATGCTTCTTGGGTCAATGTACATGTCCCTGTCTGGGGAAAAAAAAACATTCATTTCTCAAACATATATGCTCTTCTGAACAATGGGGAAGAAGCAGAGGTGGCAGGAGATGATGAAGAAGACCCAGGCCTACCCTTTGAGGGAAAAAAAAACCAATTTAATACCAGAGGTGAAGTGGGAACGCTTTTGACCATCATATCCAGAAGAATGTGACATAAATACCATATGTTTTGAGGAATGAGGGGGAGGATCAGAGTATTTCCACTGGAGGTATTGAGATAGGTATTTAATTAGAGTGGGTTTCCTGAAGGAAGTAGCAACTGAAGTGGGCCTTGAAGGACAACCTGAATATGGGGATAGGGCGAAGGGGCATTCCAGGAGCAGGAAAAGTCCCTGAGGATGAGAATGAGCAGAGTGATCCCTAGTTGGAAGAGGAGTAGAGTGGGGCAACATTTTAAAGTGAGAGTGACAGCAGATTGTGGAGAGCCTTGAATGCTCTATTAATATGCTAACTGTAAGCAATGGGGTTCTGTCAACATGGTGATGGGAGACTTTGTGGTTGTGTATTTATATGTTATCCAGGTTCTGACCCCAGCCCGTAGCTGGGGTGAAGTCTTGAAATCCAGAGTCCTGCAGGACTGTTGTTGGTAACTGAAGCTAGGCTCAGAGGGAGCTAAGAGTTTAGTTGACAGAACCCCAATACCATTTTAGGCAGATACTGCTCATCCTCATCAGGGAGAAAGGGCTGGAAAGAGGGGGGGTTTGGTGTGTTTTGTGTTTCCAGGAAGTGTGAATGTGTAAAAGGCTTCAGGCTGTGGAGGTGCCACTGGGGGTGGGGGTGGGGGAGGGAACGGAGGTTCTCAGCAGGTTCACTGTCGCTGAATTCATTACCGGGAGATTCCTCCTCCACACCATCTCTGACACCTTTTCTGACACATCTCTGAGTCTCTGACATGTCTCTGAGCCTCTGACAATGTCAGAGTCCCTTGACATCATCTCTGAGTTCCTGATAGACATCTCTCTGAGTGCTCGGAGGTCCCTACCTGCGTTGGAGCCCCTCCCTGATTTCCTCCCTCCCTCCCAAAACAAATTCTCAGCCCCATCCCCTTCCCACTAGGCAGGTTAAGGTTTCTCTGAGCACTATGGGAATGTTTTCCCCAATCCCCACCCCAGGATGACTCTAGAGGGGGCCTGAGCCCTATCTCAAGATGGAAAAACCCCAAGAGATGCTGCAGGACTGGGTCAAGAAAAAAAGTCCTCGCCAGGACTCCTCATCTGCCCTGGGGTGGAGGTTGCATCTCCATCCGTCTTCTCCCCCCCCCCCCCCCCAGTCACAGACACACAAACAGACTCCCAGACACGCTGGAGAGGAGGGAACCCACCGTGATGGGGGGGGGCATGTGAGGGAGATGCTTGGGTTCCAGGCGTCCTGGAGGCGGGGCCAGGTAACCGGGCTCCCCCAACCCCACTAACCCCCCCACCCCCTCCGCCCCGGGCCGCAGCAGCCCCTCCCCCCGGCCCCGCCCCCGCCCATCCCCGCCATCCCCCCGCCCCCGGGCCGCCCCCCGCCCGTGACGCGCTCCCCCCCTCCCGCTCGCGAGCCGCGGCGAGGATGCTCCGGCGCCGCTGAGCCCGAGCCCGAGCCCGAGCGCGGAGCCGGGGCCGGGGCCGGGGCCGGGGCCGGGGCCGGGGTCGGGAGACTCGGGCCGGGAGCGGGGGTTGGAGCCTGGGCGGAGCGGGACCGGGGCCGGACAGGGCCGGGCAGGGCCGGGCGGGCTACCCCGTCATGGGCAAGGACCAGGAGCTGGTGCAGGCGGTAAAGACGGAGGACGTGGGCGCCGTGCAGAGGCTGCTGCAGAGGCCGCGGCCCGGGAAAGCCAGTGAGCGGGGGCGGGGGCGGGGGGGCTTTGGGCGGGGGGCGGAGAAATCGGGGGGGTGGGGTGCCCGGGAAGAGGGTGGGGGGCCTGGGGCAAGAGGGCCCCCGGGGTGGTAAGATGCTTGCCTAGGGGATGCGGGGTCCAGAGGCGATGCTGGGTCTGGGGGCGCGCGTTGGGAGAATTTGGGGTGACGGCGGCGGCCCTGGGGATCCGTGACGGCGGCCAGATGCCAGGGGAGCGTGCAAGGTCTGGGAGGCGATGCAGGTGGAGGAATATATGGATCGAAGAGATGCTGGGGGAGAGGAATGCAGGGTCCGAGGGGATCCCCAGGGGACCCAGGGGGTGGGGAGAGAGTGGGGGGTCGCAGTGTCCGGGGGTTCTGGGAGGTGGGGGGCATAAGGCTGAGGGGGGCGGTGTCTGTGGCCCCGCCCCCGGTAACCCGCCTCCTTCCCCCCCCCCCCACTTTAGCCAGAGGCTGCAGAGAGGCTGGCCTGGGGCCGAGAGATGGTGGGGGCCTGGCGATGACTCGCCCTCATCAGGCTCCGGAGGCGCATTTTAGCCCACAGCCCGAACCCGCACCTCTCCCTGCCCTTCTGTGTCGTCCCCCCCCTTCCCCCCAACCCCATCCTCAGCACATACACTCAAGAGGTTTACAGAAAGCTATAGAGACAGCGAGACAGATGAGCAGAGAGCGCTAGGACAGACAGATGCAGGGTCACAGGGACTTGAGGATACACAGGTGGGGACACATAAGCAACTGGGCCACCTGGACAGTCCCATGGGTGTGCTCTCTCATAGCTTCTTATGCTGCCTCTCCCTAGGTGTGCGGTGGGGAAAGTGAGGTGCAGGGTCTTGTCTCTGATTCTCTCATTCTCCCACTGGGGATGAGAGACTGTCCATCCCTGTAGCTCCCCAGGGCCACACTTTCTCATCATGCTTAATAACAAAGGTTGGAGAAAACTGGGCTGGGGCCACCCTGAGGGTGTGGCTGATGTGACCATGTGTGTATGTAAGTAGGTATGCATGCATGTATATGTGTGTGTGTGACTAAGGGCAGGGGACAGAAGAAATGGACTCTTGTGGGGAGACGTAATCCCATCCCATGGCCCCTGAAGAGAAGGTTTAGGCATTGTTTTACTGATGGGGAAACTGAGGCACAAAGTGACTGAGTGACCTGTCCAAGGTCGCTCAATTGGGGGCAGAATCAGGATAAGAATTCAGTCTATTCTTGGAGCCTATTTCTCTAACTTAATGGGATCTCTTTATCAAACAGTCTAGCGAATCTGAGGGGCAAGGATCTCAAAGCACCCAGTGCCTGTCTCCCGCTGATATGGGAAAGAGGAAGCTAGCAGAGTAGAGAGGTTAGAACCCTTGGCTGCAGCGAGCTTCCCCTGGGAGAGCCCAGGAGCCTCTACTCAGCCTCCTGATCCTAATGCTGATCCTGGCTCAGCCAGAGCCTCCCCCAGGAGCAGGAGATAGATGGAGGGGCTGGGGAGGGCGGGGGAAGGACAGAAAGGGGGAGAGATGGAGGTAGAAGCCAATTCCTAGAGTGTGCAAGATTATGTCTCCCTCTGCATGTGACTGCGTGTGTGGCTGTGGCGTGTATATCAAAGTGCATCTGTGTGTGAGCAGTAGTTGGCAATATGTGTGTACAAGTGTGTCACTGAGTGTGACAATTACAAGTTGTTTATGTGAATCTGTCCCTCTGCCCCACCTATTCTTAAGACCTGGGACCAATGTGGGAGGTGGGGGAGTATAGGCTGAGGGGGGAACCATTTGGAAGGAGGGATTTCAGAGGAGCACACCCACCCCTCCTTCTCAGAGAAGGGCAGGGGCTTGAGACACTCTCAATCCTGGGGGGGGGGGGAGAGGGGGGAAGGGAGGGAGGCAGTTATAAAACCTTCCAAGGTAGTTAGCCTCTAGTTCAACCCTTGCCTTACTGTTTATCCTCTCCAGGGAGTCGGGGGGTGGAATGGGGGTGGGATAGAGACAAACTAGGGGAACAGAGATCCCAGGTCTGATTTATTTTCAGGCTACCTTAGAATCAGATGAGAGATTAGACTATAGTATACTCTACTCTCCCTCTCCCCCACTCTCTCTCTGACACACACACACACACACACACACACACACAGAGTCCACAATAGCTCATAGGTACAAACTAACATACATGGAAAGATAAACACAGTTACCAGCAGACTACTGGTATAGACACAAATAAACAAAAATAGATAGACACAAGACACAAGGAGGTGGGAGCTAGTTAGACTGGAGCCACTCACTCTCCTTCTGCACTCATTTCAAATGTCTCTTAGACCTGGCAGTTCTTGGTAGCTCTCAGATTACCCCTCCCCTCTAGGCAAAGTTCATTTCCAGGGTGATCATGTCCACTGATCACATATAGGTTCTCAGAAGTTCCAAGGGTAAGAAGTCAGAGGTCCAGTTGGAAAGTCCTGAACTAGGAACATTGAGGTTCAGAGTCAGAAGAATCTGATTCTAAGCTCTAGAAGAGCAAAGAGATAGGGAGAAATAGTGACAAGAGACAGACAGAAACTGGGAGAGAAAGAGGTAGGGATAGAAAGAGATAGTGACAGGGAGAGAGGCAGAGACAGAGACAGAGGCAAGAGAGATAGAGACAGAGAAAAAGGAAGACAGGAACAGAAAGAGACAAACAGAGACAGAGAGATAGAGAGAGGGACATGCAGAGAGAGACAGAGATACAAACAGACAGGTAGAGAGAGAGAGAGACAGACAGATAAGAGAGAGGAAAGACAGGAGAGAGACATAGAGAGGCACAGAGACAGAAAGAGACAGAGAGAGAGAGAGGGAGGGAGGAAGAGAGAAAGATAGGGACAGAGAGATAGAGACAGGGACAGAGGGAGAGAGAGAGAGAGAGAGAGAGAGATAGGGACAGACAGGGAAAGAAACCCCAAGCGGATGTTCTAACTCCAAGGGGGCGGGCTTCATAAATCAGAGAGGAGAAACCCCTTCATGAATTAGCACGGTTGCCATGGTGACACTGGCCTGCTTTGGAGTAAGATATATTTTGATTCAGCAAAGTACAGCTGGAATTTGGGCCCAGGGAGGGAGTGATGTTCAGTGGGCAGCTCTGGTGCTCAGAGAAAACAGAAAATTTCCCCATTGGAACCAGAAGGCTCTCTAGTTCTTCATCATCCTTCTGACTCCACTGTTAGCCAGCTTCCCATTTTTGCCATCCTCCAATCATTTTCCCTATGCTCCTGTCTGCTTCCTCCATTATCACCACCCTCCACTCTAGCATCCTCCCATTCCTATCATCCTCTTTCACACTCCTTGCTTGTTCTTATTACTAGTTCATACCAGTCCAGCTAGCCTGTCTGACCTGAGCGCCCCATGTACCCAATCTGATGTTTTTCTTTGGTGTGTGGAGATAGGATCGGGGGAACAAGCCCTGACTTTGGGGCTTATCATCTTGGGAGAGGAAAGAACAGGCCAGAGGTAGTATGATCAGGGACTAGACTGTGGGGGGTGGGTGGGGCTCAGTTTGAAGGTCTTTAGAGAATCAGTGAGGAAAAAGTTCAGTGTGGACTGGACTGGTCAAATGGGACTTTCCCATCTCTGAATTTCTATAGCCTTTCTGGAGGAAGTGAGACTTAAGCAGGACCTTGATGTATGGGTTGGTTTTCAATAAGAAAAGATGGAGGGAGAAGGAATTCTAAGTAGAGGGAACTGTGACTAAAAGTTCAGCAGTAATTTTCATTAGTATTAGTATTCCTATGCCTTCTACAATTCCTGACACAAAAATGGATTTTTAATATGTAAATGTGGAGACAGCTAGGTGGCTCAGTGTATAGAGCACTGCCCCTGGAGTCAGGAGGACTTGAGTTCAAATTTAGCCTTAGATACTAGTTATGTGACCCTGGGCAAGGTACTTAACCCCAATAAACCAAAAAAAAACATGAATTTTTTTTATTGAATTGAGGTAGGTAGTACAAGTGTTTTTATATCAGTTTTACACATTGGAAAACAGGTTGAGATGTGATGTTATAAGGTCACATTTCAAGTAAGTATCCAGGCTAGGATCAAATTGTCAGGTCTGCTAAGTTCAGAGACCAAGTCTTTTTACACTCTACCATTTGAGTAGCTGTAATAGAGTAATTGTATAAAATGCTGTACTTGAGACCAGGGGTGCTGAGTTTAGATACTATACTCTCCTAAGCTTCAGTTTTCTCATCTGTAAAATGGGAAGAATAATATTTGCATTATCAACCTCATAGAGAAACAGGAAAGAATGGTGGATATAGCACAGGTCTAGAGCTAGGAAGACCTAGGTTCAAGTCTCATCTCTGACACATGCAGGCTTTGTGATACTGGTCAAATCACTTAACCTTTTAGTGTTATAGGCAACACACTAAAACTGTAAATTGCAAAGGATGTATCCCACTGTATTTGTAGAAGTTTTTCAATGGGAAGTTCTTCCTATGTCAGTGGAATTACAGGTCTGAGGTCCTTATCCCTATGATCTTATTCAATTTCATTCAACTAAATATTCTTGTTCTGCCCCTATTTGTGCAAAGAAAACTCTTTGAATAAAAGGCAAAGCACAAAAAAAATTTACCCCTGCTTGCAAGAAAGTTATACACCATTGAGGGAAAGCACTTGTAAACCATAAAGAGCTATGGGAAAATGAGCTAATGTATGTATTTGTGAAGGAAAGTAGACTGGGGTCATATTGTAAAGGCCCTTGAATATATCAGGTTAAGGAGTTTGGGCTTTATTTAGTAGACTATGGGGAGTCACTGAATGTTTTCTGAGTCCAGGAGTGATAGTAACAGAGCAGTACATTGGGAGATTTGACTTGGCAGTTTTCACAGGATGAATTGGGAGGATGAGAAGTGAAGGCTGTTAGGAGGCCATTATGATCATCCAGGAAAGCAGTAATGAAGGCCTGTTCTAGGGTGGTGGCTGGGTGAGTGGAGAAGTAGCAACTGATGCCAAAAATATTACTGAGGTAACTCAACAAAACTTAGCTTCTGATGGTTGTGGAGATTTGAAGAAGAACATCACCTAGATCCTTGGTTGAGGAATAATCTCCAACAATCTATATTCATATATTCACGTCTGCTTCTGTGTGTTTTTGTATATAAGCCATGAGGACTTTGTCAGTGACCTATAATTATTTTGCTGCCACATAATTTCCTGAGAGGCCAAGGATATGGGTCAACCTAATACCTTGTCCACGTTGTTGTGACCAGAGTGGGTAATGGGGTTAACCAGGAGCATCCAGGCACTGATTTCTCCAATCTCCCACCAGTCAATCCCCAAGAAATCTGCCATGATATCAACAGAATTATATGTCTGTCTACTCCTTCTTAGAGGGGGTGTCTCAAGAGCAAGGTTATAGCTGAAAGAATTCAGAAATGCTCCATTAATACACATCATTACTTCTTTCCTTTTATTTGTTTATTTTGGGCAAGGTAATCAGGGTTAAGTGACTTGCCCATGGTCACACAATTACTAAGTGTCTGAGGAGCTCCTTACTCCAGTCAGTGCTCTATCCACAATGCCACCTTACTCTGCCCCCTCCTCCTCCTGCCACTCCCTTAAACTTGCAGCTCTCCCTCTACCACCACCTCCCTTTCATGTCATAAAACTATAGCTCCTAACCTGTACCAAAATCTTAGCTCTGACAGAGCTTGACTGCACTCTAAGAATTAAATATATGTATTCTACCTCTGTTCTTGGAGATCTTTTTGTCTGTGGAGAGAAATCCCTTACAGAAGGGACTCAGTTACTTGTCATTGTCTACAGGGTAAGATGTGATATTAGAGATTCAGAACAATGATATCTTGGGATTAGTACAGTGATAACTACTGTCAGGGTGGTATTATGGGGTTAGCATAATATTTTGGAATTGTTATAGTGATACTCCAGGGTCACTTTAATGATATTATGGGGTCAGTATGACTATATCTCAGGATGAATGGTGGGTGATATTAAAGGGTCCAGGTTGATACTGTGAGGTCAGTATAGTGATATCTCAGAATCAGTGTGATGATATGGACTCATTATGGGGCTATCATAGCATCAGGGTGCTTAATACCTTGAGCAGAGTTTTACTGATTCTTGGAGGTCAGTGTAATTGTTTTAGGGTTATTCAGTGACATTAGGATCAGGTTGGTTAGGATATGGAGTCAGAGTGGTTGTCAAAGGATGGTATATGGTGATAATCCAATGGGAAGCTCTCAGTGTCTCTGTATGGTCATTTATTTTGTCTGCTGAGGAAACTCCTGGGCTGAAGGACTAGCTGTTTTTCCTAAAGGAAGGGAGAAAAATCTGATGACCTCAAAAAAAAGCTTTAGAAGTCCTGAGGCTATCTGTGACCTTTTGTGTGAATTTTTAGAGGGAAAGAGGAGGATGGAAGAGCTGGGAGCCCATAGTTTCATTCTTTCTCCCACTAAATGCTAAGATCTCTTAAGACAGTACTGGATTGGAATAAAAAAAGAATGAGAGTTGAAAACTATTTTTGAAGGTAATTGAAAATAATAAAATAAAATAATGTTAAAAAAAATCATGAGAAGACAGAGGTCCTATATCCTGGTTCAATTTCCTAATCTGTCCAAAAGAGGAGAGAGATTCTGCCCAGCTCTGGATGTCATCACGATAGCCAGACTACTATGCCTTTACTGTTTTTGAGGCTGTTTGGCTAGTGTGTGTGTGTGTGTGTGTGTGTGTGTGTGTGTGTGTTAGGGGTTAGGGGAATCCTTTCTTGGCAAGGACCCTCCCATCTTTCCAGTGTAGTTTCAAATCCATCCCAGGGAATCAGCCTCCTTTGCTCTAAAATTTCACCCCCTGGCCAGGGAGGCAGGCGTGGGTGACTGTGTCTATAACAGTGCATGAATGTGTGACTGGGTGGATGTGTGACTTCATTCATTCAAAAAATATTTGTTGAGCACCTATTATGTGCTAATGAAGTAGATCTGCTATGCTCTAGTGTGACTGAGCAGATGTATGTGTGGGTCTCACTGGATAGAATCACAGAACCATAGAAGGCCTGAGTTAAAGAGAACTTAATATTTTGTGTTATTTAGAATATTAATGCTTAAAAGGCTTTAGTGCCTAGAAAGTTAGAGCCCAAAGAAAGAGAGCTGAAAGAGACCTTAGAACACAAAATGGCAGAACTGGAAAAGACTTTGATACCCAGAATGTTCGCTGGGAAGGAAAAAGGGAAGGAGAAAAGAAGAAGAAAAGAAAAAGGGAGGGAAGAATAGGAAGAAGTGAGGGAGGGAAGAAAAGAGGGAGGGAAGGAAGGATATGTATTAAGAACCCATGTTTCTAGGTGCTTTGGTGAGCTTTTTTTCTTTGAAACAAATATGATTCTCATTTGATCTTCAAAATATTCCTGTGAAGTAGTGTTATTACAATTGAGGAAACTGAGGCAAATAAAGGTTAAGGGATTTACTCAGGATCACTCAGCTAATGAAGAATTAGAGGCAGAATTTAAATTCAGATCTTTCTAGCTCAGCACTGTTATCCACTATACTACCTAAGCTGCTTCCTTAGGGAAAGGAAGGGACATTAAAACATAGACTGTTAGAGCTGGAAGAGAAATCTTAGAAAACAGGAGAGAGATCTTGCAGCCCATCTAATCCAAACCCCTGATTTCACATATGGGAGAAATTAAGTCCCAAAAGAATAAAGTTATTTAATGTCGCATGGTCAGTGACAGAATTAGGACTAGAACACAGTACTCAACTCCCAACCCAGAAATCTTATCACACCCTTTTCTCCATTCCCCCTTGATCCTATCATATTTCCCCCAGGCCACACCCCCTAGGCCTCTCCATAAGTTCCCACCCCCTTCATCCTAATTGGGGACAAAGGGGCTTCTGTCCAGCCTTGAGGTCCCCTCCCCCATGGGGTTGATTGACCCACAAACAGGTTATGTAACCAATGTCCTGGCAGGCCCAGTGGTGGTGGGGGGCCACTAGAGTCTGGCCAGGGCTGACTAAGATCCGGTGAAAGGCCTGTGCCCAGGGCAGGAACCAAGAGAGCCAGCTCTGAGGAGATTGTCTTACATCTGTCTGTCCATGCCCATCCACCCATTCATCTATCCGGCTGCTCTCTATCCATCTTTCTAGCAAGAGTTTAGCCTTGAACTTTCTCTGCTGGTCCTGGTTCTGGGGTAGTAACCATGGAAGGGGACAAGAGGGATAATCTAATAATGGAATGGCAGATCCTGGGGAACTTTGGGGAGTAGAGCTGGAGGAGAGGGTTCCAAGAGGATTAAGGAAGTTGAGAGAGGGGCAGGTTAATTGGAGATAGAAAGCAAGGTATTTGGTTCTTTCCCAGAGAGGACTGTGGAGATGTGTGGAGTAGATGGTCCAGGCTGTTTTGGACCAGAATCCTGGGGTAGGGGGTGTCAGTGGCAGGAAGGGTTGGCAGAGGGACGGAACTGGAGTCTGGGCTCAGCTTGAGACTCATTATCAATCAGAATCTCAATCTTGCTAGGAATGCTTCAGACACCTAGAAAAGAGATGGAGAAACAGATAAATTCTCACACATGCATGTTCATTTGCTTCAGCATTTAGCAGGAACTGTTCTGTTGTATGCCGCTGGGCCAGGAAGTGACCTTAGAGCCGGTCACAGCCTCTCCCAAGTTATGCTGGGGATGTTGAGGAAGTTGGGGAGGGGCTGAAGTGGAGAAGGGAAAGCAGCAACCCCATTCTTGAGTGCACAGAAAAGTGGGTGAGGGCTTCACTGAGCCACTAGCTTAATGGTGAAGCCTTGGGGGCCTCCACCTCTCCCCAAGAGACACCCCTGTCCTGGATCTACCAGCTTTCTCAAGCCAGCCCAACCTGCCCCACCCTGTCTGCAGACGTCAAGAAGATGGATCACTCACTGGGGGAGTTATTCAATTAGTTCCCATACAGAGTCCTCAGCCTGTCCTGGAAGAAGCGTGTGTGTGTGTGTGTGTGTGTGTGTGTGTGTGTGTGTGTGTGTGTGTTGTGTGTTCTCCCTGTCCCCCACCCCACCTCCCCAGGCTATATTTAGTAGAAGAGAAGCAGTAGCAGCAGCAGCAGCAGCTGGATCAGTGCCCTGGTGGGCTGGGAGCCCAGGGGAGGATGGCAGTGTGTGTGTGTGTGAGGGTGGGGGTGGGGATGGGGAGAGGGTTAAGGGGGAAATACAGCTCAAGGCCCACAGGCCAGTTCTGTAGGCTACTGCAGGGGGTTCTTGTAGTAGTGGGGAAGCCTCTAGAGAGAGCCTGTGGCACCTCAAATCTATGATAGACTGGCATTCGAAAAGGACCGTTGGGGAAACTGAGGCACAGAGGGCCAAAATTACCCCACTTATGTGAAATCTAGTTAGGTAGTCAAAGGGGGTAGAAGGAGGATCTGGGCCCAGGCCTTAGTTTCTGGGTGTAGGAAAGAAGGTGGGATTGATTAATGGGTTGGAAATGGATATTTAAGCTCCTTCCCCACCTGCCTCCTCTATGCTCCCCCCAATCACTGACTTTCTAAGTCACTGCTCAACTGCAGTCATCTTTTCCCCACTGTCACTGATGAGGGATGGTACCTGAGAAGAGAAAGGGTCTGGGTTTTCATCTTAGATCTGCTGCTTCTGATGGTGTGAGGTTTACCCCTCTGTGTCTGTAAAATGGGAACAAGACTATTTTGCCTAACTGGCAGAGTGGTTGACATTGGGAGAATGAAAGGAGATGACATACTTTGTACATCGTAAACCATTATAGAAATGTCAGCTAGGTAGCTGGGTGGTATTTTAGCTAAAGTGCTGGCCTTAGAAATCAGGAAGCCCTAAGTTAGAATTTGGCTTCAGACGCTCACTAGCTATGCAGCCTTGGCCGAGTCACTTCAGCTCTGCCTGCCTCAGTTTCTTCATCTGTGAAATTGGGAGTTATAGAAAAGCTCTTACATCCCAGGATCATCGTGAGGATAAAGTGAGATAACTGTGTATTATAAAGTACCTAGCTCATATTAAGTGCTCTATAAAATGTTGTTGCTGTTATTATTAGTAGTAGTAGTATTAATTATTATTAAAATGGTGAACTGCAATCTTGGACTTGGATTTGGACTCTGTCTCCTCTAGAGTCAGGCAACTTTAGACCTCTTTTTTTTTTTTTGCAAGGCAGTGGGGTTAAGTGACTTGTCCAAGACCACACAGCTAGGTAATTATTAAGTGTCTGAGTCTGGATTTGAACTAAGGTCCTCCTGACTCCAGGGCCGGTGCTCTGTCCACTGTGCCACCTAGCTGGCCCTAGACCTCTTTATGAATGTGTTTGTGGGTTTATTTTTTGGGGGGGAGGAAGGGGGTCTGTGCTCTCCTCTTTCTGCTCCTCCCAAAGATGACTTCAGTTGGGTAGGGTAAGGATTTCCCATTTATCCTCTTCGCGCCTTTTTCCTTCCCTCCTAGAGCTCCTGGGCTCGGCCAAGAAGGTCAATGTCAACTTCCAGGACCCTGATGGGTGAGTTGGGGAATCATGGTGGGGGATTCTTCCTCTGACTTTTGGATTGGAGGGGTTTGAGTTGAGACTAGATGCCTCCCTAACATGACTTTTTTTTTTTGCTATAGAAATGGTAGTTTATTATCATGTGGTAACTGGCTTTCATTTTTTAAAAATATAAATATTTTATTTGTTTTCCAATTATATACATAGTAGTTTCAACTTATCATTTTTTTGGTAGTTTTAAATTTTACAATTTTTCCTCCAATTCCCTTCTCTCCCCTCACACCCACAGAAGGCATTCTAATCTTTACATTCCAACATGACTTTTGAACCCTGTTTCTCCCCCACCCCCACTCTAGCTTTTCAGCTCTCCACCATGCTGCTCTCAATGGCAACACAGAACTCATTGCCCTGCTGCTGGAGGCCCAGGCCGCTGTGGATATTAAAGACAACAAAGGCAAGTTCTCCCCACTCTTGCTGCTCATTCCTCCCCCCTCTGGAGGGAGACCCTAGGCCAAGTCAGAGGTCAGGGTCTAGTTGACCATCAACCTCCTACCCCAGGGATGCGGCCTCTGCACTATGCAGCCTGGCAAGGCAGGAAGGAGCCTATGAAGTTGGTGCTGAAGGCAGGCTCTGCTGTGAATGTCCCGTCAGATGAGGGCCACATACCGCTACACCTGGCAGCCCAACATGGGCACTACGATGTGGTGAGGGCTCCAGAGCAGATGTAGAGGGAGGACTAGGGCAAGGATGGGATACCAGACCAATATTAGCTCCAACTGATTTCCCTCTCCCCCTTTCCTTTCCTGGTGGGACCTTCAGTCAGAGATGCTCCTTCAGCATCAGTCCAACCCATGTATTGTGGACAATTCAGGGAAGACGCCTTTGGACCTGGCCTGTGAGTTTGGACGTGTTGGGGTAAGTCTCCATGGGACCCTTTGGTAGATAGTACCCTGAATAGATAGTGAGGGGAAGGAAGATGACAGGTGCTTCCATATTTAGAGCCTCAGGGATGGTCTTGGGAGATCCAATTGATAATGCCCGATCTTGTCTCTCCCTCACAACTGCTCTGGCACAAATAACAGCTTCCATTCTAATAACTATCCTGATTCTCCTTTACTTTTCCTTTTTATCCCTCTAAAGGTTGTGCAGCTGCTCCTGAGTAGTAACATGTGTGCTGCCCTACTGGAGCCTCGGCCAGGAGATGCCACTGACCCAAATGGCACCAGCCCCTTGCACCTGGCAGCTAAAAATGGTCACATTGACATTATCAGGTATGCTCTTGTTGAGGGATAGACAAGAGGTGGGGAGGAGAGGCTCTTGGATTTTTTACTCTTTCTTCATTGGTTAACCAATCTGTCTCTGTAGAATATTCCTTTAAAGCTCCTGTGTTGGATCTTGTTGTAGCTAGGTGGCTCAGTAGATAGAGATCTGGAATTGGAGTCAAGATTACCTGAGTTCAAATCCAACCTCAGATACTCACTAACTGGGGGACACTAGGCAAATCAATTAGCCTCTGCCTTAGTTTCCTCAACTGTAAAATGGGAATAATAATAGCACCTATCTCCCAGGGATGCTGTGAGGATCAAATGAGATAGTATTTGTTTACAGTATAGTTACCTGGTATACATAGCAGGAGCTTAATTAATGCTTGTTCCTTTTCCATCCCCAAAGGAAGGTAGAGAAGGAGCAGAGATTGGTTCTGCCCTTAAGAAATCCAATATCTGGGAGGGTGACAGAGAGGAACAAGCCATTGGAAAAGTGGTTAGAGTCAATGAGGGGGGCTAGATTTCCCCAGAGAGGAGTAAGAAAGTAAGACAAGACCCCATAGGAAGGAGGATCAGAGTGGGAATTTCAGATAAAGATGCTCAGAAGAGGAAGAACAGCCTGGGCTGGAAAGATCAAAGAAAGTTTCCTAGAGGTGGTGGAATGTAGATTGGGGGTAGGAAAGGGAGTCCTGGGAAGGAAAACAGTGAGAGAGATGGGAATGATTCATGTCTATTCAGGAGAGGAGGATGGGATGGTAAGGAAACCAAGTAGAGGGAACCTATTAAAGGAGAGGAGGGCTGTACTTGGGTAGGGCTAAGATAGAGAGGGTATTGAATGCCAATCAGTGGCAATGGGGAGCTATTGAAGGTTGTTGAATGAGAAAGTAATGTCCTCAGAATAGTTCATGATGACAATGACTTTGGCAGTAATTTAAAGAATAAATTTGACAGGGAAAAGAATGGAGGCAAGGAGATCAATTCAGAGGCTATAGTAATAGTCCTATATCTATCCCAGAATGGTGGGTAGAGGAGTGGAAAAAAAGGGGGAACAGATGTATTATTGGAGCAGTAGATGCAAGAGGATAGAGCTCCAGATTGAGTTGTTTGAGAAGGGAGAATGAGAAAGAAGGGAAGAATCAGATTTTTCCAAGTCTTTGATTTAAGAGATATGTGATATCTCTCTGCCAGAGATAGGAGATCTAGCTGCCAGTGTCCTGGTTCACCTCTAGCCCTCTTGCCTTCCCCCATGTCCAGGCTCCTCCTCCAAGCTGGCATTGACATAAACCGTCAGACCAAGTCCGGCACTGCCCTGCATGAGGCCGCACTCTGTGGGAAGACGGATGTGGTTCGGCTCCTGCTGGATGTAAGCTCAGTGTGCAGGAGACAGACTTGGTGGGGTCAAAGTCTGGGAGAAGAGGGCCGGGGGGGCACTGAGGTCAGGAAATAGAGAGGTCAGAGACCTCCAGCATCCTCTATCCCCACCCCATCTCCCTTGTGGTCATTCTGGATAAAGCAGTGGGTTTGGTGCCCATTTTCTGCTTTTGTCCCAAGCTCTTCCAGTCCCCCAAGTCCCCAGCCTCCCTACCTGACTTTGCCTTTCCTCTCTAACCAGAGTGGAATCAATGCCCATGTAAGGAACACCTACAGCCAGACCGCACTGGACATCGTCCACCAGTTCACTACTTCCCAGGCTAGCAAGGAGATTAAGCAGCTGCTGAGAGGTGGGAAGATCTGGGGTGGTGAGTGAAGGTGGGGGGAGGAATAAAGAAGCTGGGGTCTAGGGATCCTTAGAGGGTAAAAGGTATGATGGCTGGATTCATTTTTCAGGGACTGGGTGGGTTTGTTCTCTTGTACCTCCAGAGGCATCAGCAGCTCTGCAGGTTCGGGCAACGAAGGACTATTGCAACAACTATGACCTGACAAGTTTGAATGTGAAGGCAGGAGATGTGATCACTGTAAGTGGGAAGACGAGGAGCTTTCACAGGGGGAATACTGGTACTGGGAGGATGTGGTCAATGTGTGAGGCAGACCAAGGTCAGAGACGTCCTGGGTCCTTGGTCTCTATCCCATCTCCCTTGTGGTCATTTTTGTATGGGACTGTCACTTGGGGGGGATGAGCATGGGGAAGCATGATCAGTGAGAAGATGGGGTGGTGGTGTATTATTCAGCTTCCAAGGGAGGGTTGGCTCCAACACAAGAAGCAGAGCTGTTCCCTCCCTCTAGTTAATAATTTAGCAGAATTCTTGGTAGGTTGGGAGTCACTAATCATGCCCTCCCTAGTCCATCTTAGGTCAAAGTTTAATTTGCTGCTCAACTTGACAACAAAGGATGGATAATGGGGTCTCCTGAACCCCTCCTCCCTGCTGTTTCTGCCATTTTGCTAATATAATGTGTTCATGTTGGGAGATAGGGCCTCAAGACCCCTCAAAACCTCCAATAGGTCCTAAACCCTGCCCCCTACTTGGTACAGGTCCTTGAACAGCATCCTGATGGCAGGTGGAAAGGCTGTATCCATGACAACCGGACTGGCAATGATCGTGTTGGCTATTTCCCGTCTACCCTAGGCGAGGCCATCACCAAACGAGCAGGCAACTAGTCTACCTTGACTCTTATCCAGGCTTTGACCCTTAATTTTGCCCTTCACCTCCCAATTCTCATCCTCATTCCTAAACCTTACTGTATCTCCAACCCTAAACATTCCCCCTGAACCTTGATCAGACTCAGTTTCCTTGACCTGGACAGTTCCTCTTGACCCTGGGTTTGGATGGAAAGAGAAAACGATCTCCTTCTATCTGGTGGTAGAGGGCAGGAATAGCTCCCTTCCCTTCCCTTCCCTCTCCTGCCTTCACATCCCTTCCCCTCTTACATACCAGGTATGTTCCCTTCCCCCTTTATCCCTCTTCCCCCCTTCCCCATATCCCCATGGTGTGACCTTGGCATGTGATATCTCATGTTCATGCTGGGTATTCAGAGAACTGAATATGGGTGCGTCTGTGCTTGTATGTGAGCATCCCTCAGCTGTAGAAATGAGAATTGTCTCCTCTGGTGTTCCTGAAGAATCTGAGCCCTAGGTAGTTCATCATATAGGAATTCAGGAGCTAGGCCAAGGAGGAGAACCCCGACTTAGGGGTCTAGGCTGTGAACCATAACTGTTCTGGGGAAGGAACTTAGAGATCAATGTTTTGAGTCTGGAGCCTGGAGTCTTCCTATACCCTTAGCCCACTTCTTGCATCAACTCCTAAAAATACCTAGAACCCAATCTCCCCTGGAGCTGAGGTTGGGGGTGGGGGGCAGGCTGGAGGAGATATTCCTTTGACTCCTGTTCCGCTGTCAAGACTACTCTTTCCTCCCTCCATCTTCCTCCACCCCTTCTCCCCATCAATGTCCCTCCTCCTCCCTCCAGCTGTTCCCCACAATGCTATTCTTGGCAGTGGTCCAGAGGAGCCCCAGACAGGCTGACTGCAAACTGGTCTCCTTTGAATATGAGTCTCCCTCCTTCACTTGCTGGCTCTCTAGTCATTTCGACCCAGTTTGTCTGTCTCTGTATTTCTCTCATTGGTTCCTGGGTCTCTCTCATGTCTCTAATCTCTGTGGGTATCTCCATATCTTTCTCTTCCTACAACTCTGAAGGGGGGGGTGGGCTAGACCTAATGAGCTCAGAAAGGGAAGGACAGTTTGAGGAGGTGAAAACAGAGGTGAAGCTGGAGGAAATGAGGATGGATTTGAGGTTCTATCTACCTATTCACTTTCCTCTCCATTTGCTTTCTGTCCCTCTCTGCTTTCTCAGCCCACATAGAGCTGAGCAGTCGTAATCCAAGGCCCCGTTTGATCCCCCTGCTCTGAAGAATACCAGGGTTTGGGACTGTGGTACAAGGGGGAGGATTCACTGGTCTGCCCCTGGCTGTGAGCTCAGGGCTGTGTAAGAGGGAAGAGGAAAGGCTACCTGGCCTAATCCCTATCTATGGTCTGCCTGTCTGTTTCTATTTGAGGAGCTACCCCATTAAGGGAGAGGAAGGATATTGGGGACGCCCCAGAAGGGGTATTGTAGCTTGGCTGCTGTGCTCATTCTGGGAAACCCAGAGGGGCCCAGCCAGGGCCCCGCTTACCATAGGAGGGGGCCTGAGTGTCTTTCAATGGGTAAAAGGTCAAGACTCAGTGCATTTGTATTATGTTTGAAGGTTCCCGAGGAGCTGACATGAGCCCGTCTCACCTGTCCCCTTCCCAGGGCAGCACTGCAGCCCCTCCAGAGGAAATCTGGGTCCTGAGAAAACCCTTCACTGGTATGGAAGCAGGGGCAGGGCAGGGGCTCCTCTCCCTTGTGGGTATCATCGGCTGCAACTGGGAAGCAACGCCTGGTAGGAGGGGCCAAGGGGGTGGGCACAATTCTGAAGTTTCTCTGGTATTGGCAGGTGCTGACCGCAGCAGTAGTCTAGGTGGTGTGGCCAGCGGGCGGAGTGGGGGGAGTGGGAGCCACGCTCTGCACGCTGGCTCTGAAGGGGTCAAGGTATGACTGAACAGATGGGCAAATAAGTGCGCGGGGGGGATAGCCTGAGCAAAGGCTGGCTCTTTGGTGACCCCAGTTGGGTCTATCCCTTTGCATCTCCAGCTCTTAGCAACTGTGCTCTCCCAGAAGTCCATCCAGGAGTCAGGCCCAGGGGACAGTCCAACCAAGCCCCTCGAGGGCCCTGCAGGTAAGACTTTGGTCACCAGAATCCCAGTTCTACCTCCTCCTCTCTGGGTTTGCCTCCTTGGATCTCAGAGACCTCCAGCCTCTAATGGACTCTTCACCTCTTTACTCTTGTTGCCCAGGTCCCTCACGTGTCCAGCCCGTGACACACACAGGGCAGGCTTATGGCGAGCAGCAACCCAAAAAAATGGAACCTGCATCCGAGGGAAAGGTGAGAGGTCAACCTGGGGTTCTTCTCAGGTTGTAGAACTGCTTCCTTTATGGGGACCCTATTAACTTGAGTGGGGGGGAGGGTTGATGAAGGATTCAAGGACAAAAGGTCTGGGAGCTCTGAGGGTATCTGAGGGCAAGAAGCTGCTGGGTCACCTGCCAGGGTCTTTCTTTACCCAAGCAGAAGCCCTAGATAGGGTTAAGAAATTGGGAGTCATGACCTGCAAGAGGAGGCATAAGGCAAGTTTAGCCCCGCTCTGTCTGTTATGGACTCAGTAGCCACTGGCATATATTTATCTGTATGTTTTTGTCAAGATAGTGTGGTATGATGTATAAGAGGGTGTATGAGAATGCATGTTTATGTCTAGATGATGAGAAGTCTGTGTGTGTGTGTGTGTGTGTGTGTGTGTGTGTGTGTGTGTGTGTGTATGTGTCTGTATTAGGAGAGGTGTATTATGTGTGGAAGATGCTGATATGTGTGTGTTGGGGGAATATGAAGCTGAATTCTCTCTGAAGGCCAGATATCACTGGGATCTTTGTTCCTGGGGTCAAGGCATTGAACAAGGTGTGCTAAGATGAATACGGCTAGGGTGGAGGGACAAAGACTGCTGTGGGCAGAGATGATCAGGTCTGGTCTTGGTCCTGTGGACAGGTTTTCTCTTCTCTGTCTGCCCCCACTCCCCATTAGGGAGCTAGAAACCGGCCCCAGGGAACTTTCAGGTTAGGAGAAACCAAGCACACGGATCTTTGACTAAGACTAAGACACATTCACATCTTGCACAGGCTGCTCCCTCACACATATAGTTAGGCTTGCCAGAAGGATTTCTGTACCCTGGGGGACTGGGCCTGTGGCTCTGGACACAAAGATGGAGGAGGGCTAAGGGAGGGAGGTGCGAGGTCCCCGGACAGTGGCTGGACTCTGCTGGAGGGGCCGGATGGAGGGCCAGAGGGCTGAGCAGCGCTGGAGGATGGTGGCCAGGCTGGGCAGCAGCCATGGCATCTGAGCCCAGGCAAGGCCAGTGAGGAGGAGGAGGAGAAGCCAGCCCTGGGGAGGGGCCTGGATGATGGCTGCAGCCCTACAGATGATCCTGGCCAGGCTGGAGGAGGAAGCAGCAGCACGGGGGAGACCAAGAAGTGCCCCACCCCACAGGGCGGTGAAGGCTTGTCCATCAGCGGCCCGGCCTGTCGCAGCTGCCCCCTTGTGTCTTCCAGAGTGCGGAGGCTGTCACCCAATGGCTCGCCACCTTCCAGCTGCAGCACTATGCCTCCAACTTCATCACCTCTGGCTATGATCTCCCTACTATCAGCCGCATGACCCCCGAGGTGAGCTGGCCACTGACTGGGCCCAGAAGATGGGCCCCGGGAACCCTGCCACCTCGGTAATGGGGCCTTTTCTCTGCCCTAGGATCTCACGGCCATTGGTGTCACCAAACCTGGCCACCGGAAGAAGATAACCTCAGAGATCAACAGCCTGACCCTCCCCGACTGGCTGCCTGAACACAAACCCGTAAGGCCCCTCCCGCCCCGGCGGTGGCAGAGCCGTGGCGGGCATGGGGAGGGCAGAGGGTGCTGCCCCACTCTGGAGCCCCAGGACAGACAGACAGTCGCCCTCTACGCTGGAGCCCAGGTGTTGCCCAGCACAGGGAAGCCACACCTGGGGCCTATGGCATGGGGCATTTACCTGCGACTTCACTGGGCCATCCCAGGGCTACCCTGGCCCCATCAGCGCCCGCTGCCCTGGACGGAGCCACTGCCCCCCACCTGGCCCTGGGGAGACGAGTGAGGCGACGTTTCGGTCAGACACTGAGGATGGCCCCTCGGGAGCAGCGCGGGTCCTGCCAGCAGTGAGCCACCTGTCCAGCCATCTGTCCATCATGGGCACCAGGGCTGGCCTCCCCAGCAGGGCAGGTCCTAGGGCAGTGGGGCACAGCTGGGGTTTGGGCTGAGAGAGGAGGAGATGACGCTCTTGGGTTCAGGGTAGCTGAATGGCTTTTATTCTTTGTTAGGCAAGGGCCAGAATCCAAGAGCACATACAGATTCATTTGGAACAGCAAGCAATTATTAAGCACCGACTGATAGTGTGAAATCCATATAACTCAGTCCTGTTTGCACAGACACGTTGTTCCTCCTCCCCGGACCCCCCCAGGGTCAGGCCCACATAATCCATACCAGCCCACTGAGTTGGATACATACATAGTCAAGAGAGCCCTGGGTGGTTTGTCCCAGGTCAGTCGTTCACGTTCATGGGGTGACCTTGAAAACGCCAATCAGTCCTCCCTTGGCCTTGGTTTTTTCATATACTGAACGGGGGCGGGGGAAAGATGGACCAGGAGATCTTGAAGGATTTTGTGAATTCTGATTCCATGATCTGCTCTCAAGGATCACACTCACTCCGCTCCTTCCCTCGCCTAGGACTCCTCATCCAAGGAGGGCCTTCCAGTGCCTTCTCTTGTCTTGTGCGGATCGCCCACGCCCACACATGACTAGTGGGGTCAGTAGGGGAAGCCACCAAATCTCAGCAAGCGCATTTCTATACTGGGGCTCAACACAGATGTGTCTTGGGGTTCTCTCCTCTTCTTTGCCTCTGTTTTGAATAGGGAAGTAGAAGGTGAAGGTAGCTATGATTGTGGTGGGGAAAAGAGAGAGGATGGTGGGTGTGAGAGAGATGAAGTTGGAGTATGTGGGGAGGATGCGTATATGTGTGGTGGGTGTGAGAAACATGCAGTTGCGTGTCTGTGTGTGTGTGTGCTGTATGTGTCTGTGTGACCGCACATGGATATGGTCGGTGTGAGAGAGGTACAGTCGGTTTATATGTGTAGATGTATGTAGGATGTGGTCGGTCTGTGTCCACGTGTGTCTGTGTAAAGTAGTGGTGGTGGGGTGGACAGATGGTTGGACCAGTGGCTGGCTGGCTGGCTGAGTGGGGGAGGGGGTGGGGAAACAGTCACGTAGCCTTCCCCTTTCATATACCTGGGCAAGGTCAAAGGTATGTTACAGACACAAAATGTCGGATGCTTTGGTGTCTATGGTGGTGTGTGGTGAATGCCAGTTCCCTGAGTAGTCCAGGCTGGGCTGGCTCGGACTAGGGGGACTTCTCCACCCTGCCCACCCCCCCAGCACTGGCCTTCCCAAGGTCTTAGACCTAGAGCAAGTCTCAGGACAATGTCTGCTGTCTGATAGTCTCATGATCTGATTTCTCTGAGACACCTGCCGGCCTGTCTGTCTGTCTGTCTGTCTGTTCTTCCCTAGTCTACTGCTCCCTTTCCTGACCCTAACCACAAGGTAGTGACCTTGAGTGACCAGCTTGGGGGAGGAAGGGGAAAGGCAAGACAAAGCAGCTTCGTTGGTCAGGTCCAGGGGAATCCTGGACCAACCTGCTCAGGATCGGCTTGTCCTGAGACATAGGTCGGCCCTTTGCTGTCTCCTCCTCAGGCTAACCTGGCTGTGTGGCTTTCCATGATTGGCCTTGCCCAGTATTACAAAGTTCTTGTGGAAAATGGCTATGAGAATATTGACTTTATCACTGATATCACCTGGGAAGACTTGCAGGAGATTGGCATCACCAAGCTAGGTAAGGTGCCTCCCCCCCATCTGCCTAGCCTTGTCCTTTCCCTTAGGTGACCCAGGAAATATCTGGGATGGGGCTTCTGTTACTGGGCAGCCCCGTGGGAGGGCTGGTCTCATCTATCATGTGCCTCCCAACCAGGGCACCAGAAGAAACTGATGCTGGCAGTCAGGAAGTTGGCAGAGCTGCAGAAAGCTGAGTATGGGAAGTATGAGGCAGGGGGCCTGCGCAGGAAGACCCCTCAGTCCCTGGAGGTGGTGGCCATTGAGTCTCCCCCGCCCCCTGAGCCCACCCCCGCTGAATGCCAGTCACCCAAGATGATCACATTCCAAGACAGTGAGCTGAGTGATGAACTGCAGGCCGCCATGACAGGCCCATCCTCGGGTCCTGAGGGTGGGGCTGAGAAGCCCACCAACAGTCTGCCCCCCACCCCTCGGGCCCCTGCCCTTCGTCACGAGCCCAGTCTGAGTGGGAGGGCAAGACACATGAGCAGCTCCCAAGAGCTTCTGGGAGACGGGCCTCCTGGTCCCAGTGCGCCCATGTCCCGCAGCCAAGAGTACCTGGCTGACGAAGGTGCCTCCACTCCTAGCCCCAAGGAGGCCCGGCCCACTCGCCACGGACACAGTGTCAAGAGAGCTAGTGTGCCCCCGGTGCCTGGCAAGCCCCGACAGTCCTTCCCCTCAGGTGCTGCTGGGGGTCACTTCACACCGCCTCAGACGCCCACTAAGCCCCGCCCGGCTTCCCCGCAGACCCTGGGCACCCCTCATAGCCCAGCCCCAGCCACTGCCAAGGTGAAGCCGACGCCGCAGCTGCTGCCCCCGGCCGAGCGACCCATGTCGCCCCGCTCGCTGCCTCAGTCGCCCACCCACCGGGGCTTTGCCTACGTGCTGCCTCAGCCTGTGGAAGGGGATGGGGGCCTGCCCCCGCCGGTGGCTCCTGCCCCTATGCCCGTGCCGGTGCTGTGCCTGCCCCCCGGGGCTACAGGGGAAGCTGAGGAGGAGCCTGGGCGGCCTAAGAAGCGGGCGCATAGCCTGAACCGTTATGCAGCCTCGGACAGCGAGCCCGACCGTGATGAGCTGATGGTGCCAGCCGCAGGGCCCTACGCCACGGTTCAGAGGCGGGTGGGCCGCAGCCACTCGGTCAGGACCCCCGCGGGCGGTGACAAGAACGTCAACCGCAGCCAGTCCTTCGCTGTGCGGCCCAAGAAGAAGGGGCCGCCCCCTCCACCACCCAAGCGCTCCAGTTCTGCCATGTCCAGTGCCAATCTGGTAGACGAGCCGGCCCAGGATGGAGAGGGCGAAGAGGCCAGGCTGGAGGAGGGTACCTCGGGTGGGCGGGCCCAGCGGCGCAGGGCCAGTGACTTGGCTGGCAGTGTGGACACAGGAAGTGCGGGCAGTGTCAAAAGCATCGCTGCCATGCTGGAGTTATCATCCATTGGGGGTGGTGCCCGGGCCGCCCGGAGGCCCCCAGAAGGCCATCCCATGCACCCAGGGCCGGCTGGGCATCCTGTCAGTCCCGAGCCGGGTCGTGTGGTCCCAGTGCTGGCATCAGTGAAGCACAAGGATGCCATCGGATTGGACGGCGAGGTAGTCAACCGCCGACGCACCCTCAGTGGCCCTGTCACTGGGCTGCTGGCTGCTGCCCGCCGTGGGGAGCAGGGTCCCCCAGAACACATCCCTTTCGCAGAGGAGGGAAGCCTCACTATCAGGCAGCGGCCACGGGGCCCAGCCAAGGGGGAGGGGAGCGAGGGCCCTCCCTTGGCCAAGGTTGAGGCCAGTGCCACGCTAAAGAGGCGCATCCGGGCCAAGCAGAGCCAGCAGGAGAATGTCAAGTTCATCTTGACTGAGTCTGATACAGTGAAACGGAGGCCCAAGACCAAGGAACGGGGGGACCCTGGGATGGAGCCACCTCCATTGTCTGTGTATCAGAATGGCACTGGCACCGTCCGTCGGCGACCAGCCTCTGAGCAGACTGGGGGCCCTGCCGAGCTGCCCTTGCTTCCCCCACCTGCTGCACCCCCTCCTGTGGACCTTGCCCATCTGCCTCCTCCACCTCCACCTGACGGAGAGGCCAAAAAGCCTGCCAAGCCCCCAGTATCCCCCAAACCTGTCCTGGCCCAACCGGTCCCCAAGATCCAGGGTTCACCTCCAACCACCTCCAAGAAGGCACCACTTCCTAGTCCTGGCAGCCCAGGTACGTACAGCCCGCACCTCACTGAGCAGCAGTCCGAGGTCCTGGACCCTGAGGGATAGGAGACAGGGCACACAGAGCACACAGGACCTCACATTAAGACAATGAACTCTTTTCTTAGGATCATAAGATTTAGTGCTCAGAAGTAACCTTAGAGACTATTTGCTCAGTACCTTCATGTTCTAGATGAAGTCCAGAGGGGCTAAGTCTAAGGTTGTACAGGGAGTAAGGCACAGGAGTCCAGACTTCGGACTCTGGATCCAGTGAACCCACCCAGCCTCACCTTCCGTACAAAGGTGATAGGATGAGGCAACGTTTCCTGAGATGCTAGGACACGAGGATGCTGAGAAATACCACGCTGTGCCCACTGGGCTTCTGCTACCCCCAGACCCCAAATATAGGCAGTGACCTGTTTGCATACACAAATCATGAGGCCAAAGGACTGGCTCCTATTTCCCAGATTTCCATTTTTCAACTCCATGGCCACAGGGTCAGGAGCCTAGCCCTTGGGCTGCCTTCCTTGCAGTAGAATGTGCTCACCACTCAAAGAGGGAACTAGAGTTACTGAACTAGATACTTCTGGGCTTTCCAGGCCCATCCTGAGCCTAGATTGGACTGCCTCCTGGGCTCTCATCCATCCCAGGAGGTCATCACCAGAGAATTCTGCCTGGTTCTTTAGGTTAAGATACCAGAATCCTTTTTGTTTAGCGGGATCCAGACCCTCCAGAGCCCCTGACTCAGGATGGGTACCAGTGAGGAATGGGAAAATTATGTGACCCAGCTGGCCAGAGCTGGCACAGCTGGTGGCAGCTCTGGCCAGTAAGAATAGTCCGCTGGTTGACTTTGCCTCCAAAGCAGGTTCTAGAAGGTCTGAGGATGGCATGGCTGGTAACATACTCTCTTTCTTCCCAACAGAGGTGAAGCGGGCCCATGGAACACCTCCACCGGTGTCTCCCAAGCCACCACCCCCGCCCACAGCACCCAAACCAGTCAAGGCCCCTTTGGGACTGCAGTCTGTGAGTGCCAGTCCTACACCCACACCCTCCCCAGCCCGTCAGGCACCTGTTGCTGCCGCTACCAGTAAGCCAGCCAGCACACCGCCCTCCCTCTGTGCCAGCCCTGCCAAGCCCCCATCGCCGGGTGTGCCCTCCCAGCAGGTGCCCATCAAGCCACCTCGAGCCGCCATGGCTATGCCCCCTGGAGATGGCAGCGCCAGTGACAGTGCTCACCAGAAGCTGGAGGAGACCAGTGCCTCCCTGGCTGCTGCCCTGCAGGCTGTGGAGGAGAAGATTAAGCAAGATAATGGGCAGGCAGCTGAGTATGTGTTATACCCTCCAAGTCGTTATCCCCCTGCTTATTGTCCCTTCTTTTCTCCCCCAGTCTTCCCAGTCTTCATCTCCGCTGTTCCACCAATCACCCTTCCCTTGGTCACCGCCCCTTCTCTTTCTCCACATCATTGTCCCTTGATGCATAGACACCTGATCACCATTCTCTTCTTGGTCAGTAATTGGACTTGAATTCTAATTACAGCTCTACTTTTTATCCATGTGACCTTGGGTAAGTCACCATCCTCTCGGGGACTCATTTTCATCATCTAAAATGAAGGTGTTGCACTAGATGACTTTGGGAGCCCCCTCTTGATCCCCTATTCTCTGTCCCCCTTGTCCACTGTCTTCTTAGTCATCACCCCGATTTCTCTCTCCGTTTCAGTTCTGCAGCTGAGTCCAAGAGTACGGTCAGCATCCTGGATGACATTGGCAGCATGTTTGATGACCTAGCTGACCAGCTGGATGCTATGTTGGAGTGAGCCCGTCAGGTGCCCAGCCAACCTCAGGACTCCCCCCCTTGCCCCACCCCGGGCTCCACACACAGAACTTTACCTCAGGATTGGGCTCCAAGCCGGCCATCTATTTGGCCGCCTTCTTTGTGCTGCAGGCTGGGGGGGGGGTGTTCACTGGGGGGATGGCCTCCTTGAAGGAACCCCCTCCCCATCTGGCCCCTTGCTGCTGCTGCCTCCTTGCCCCATCCTTGACCTCTGCCTGGCACTGACCCAGTCTCCAGGCAGGGACTTGGGCTGGATGAGGGTGTGGAGCAGGTGGAGAGGTTGGGGGGGGGGGTGAGGACTCAAGAGTCCTTGGGGGCTGGAGTATTCTTGGGGGAGGGTGGGAGGAGACTGAGGGGGTCACAAATACCCCCCGCCTCTCACCCCAGGACCTGGCTGAATAGATGGTGGTTGGTGGTCGAGTACTGGTAGTTGATGGTTGGGGTCGGGGGGATTGGGTTCCCCACCACACCCTCCCATGTCCCCCTTGATCACAAGCACAACATTTCGGGGGGCCATGAGGAGGCTAGGGTCAGAGGATGGCCCATCTTGTCCAAGGGCTTTCTGGTCACTGGTACTGCTGCCAGTGATCATCTCACGGCGGCCCTGAGCTGCATTCCTCTTGCTTCACGCCCCCTCTGCCCCTACCCCCCCCCATGATGCAATAATAACAGCTGGGTTAGCTCTTCCTCCCTCCTCTTCCTCCCCCTCCTATGGTCCCCAACAATCTGTCCAGTGTGTGCCCTATCTCCACTACTACAGGGAGAGGGGGAGGGGGTCAGTCCCTGGTATAAGCCCCCAGGCTTCATGTGGGGGGCAGGGGGCTTGCTTGGGCTTATGTCAGGCCTCTCAGAGTGACTGGTGGTGTTAAGGATAAGGCCAGGGCCTGTGTTCCCAGGGCAGGGCCAGCAAGGCTAAGTGGGGGCTGGCTGGAGGTAGAGATGGTAGGAGGCGAGAAGGCTTGTGGGCTGGGCTGGTCCTAGGCTCCCTGGACCACTGGAGGGTGGGGGGGGGGTACCCCCACAGGCAAGCCCAGGCCCTCTCCCCTCCCCTCCCCCCCCCCCCGACTCCCAATCAGCCGCAGAGCACAGGCCTGAGGACCAGAGGTACAGCACAGGAACTGCTAACGATTGGGGATCCTGGGGGGTGGGGCATCACCTCCCCTTGCTTCACTTTCCTTCTGGGGTTGGGGGTGATGGTGCCTCAGCCCCAGCACCCACCCTGGCCCCATCACAGCACAAAGAGACCAGCCGTAGTCGTCTGGTCCTGGGCTGAGTCTGCAGGGACTCCTCCCAAGGCTTTTGCCCCAAGACCGACCCTGGGTCAGTGTGCTCCTGATGACCTCCCCCCACCCACCCCCCACTCCTACCCCTCAGAGGGAGAGGCATAGACCAGATAATAAGCTATAGAAGAGTATTAATTTTATTGGAAATGAGCTGAGGCAGATTTTCCCAGAGATCCAAAAGGGTAAAAACTTTAACTTTAACAAATATATATTTAAAGAAAAATATTATTGATTCTATAGAAAACCATTTACCAACCAAGAGAAAACTGGATTTTAGTTTGAGACAAAAGCTGTCGGAGGCCAAGGCCACCTGTCTCATCTGTCTGTCTGACTGTCTGTCCATCATCTGTCTCTCAGTGGCCAGATCACTTTCCCAGTAGCACAAACAGGAGGCTTCCCGGACCTCCGGAGGGCGGGTCAGTGTGCCTGGGGGCTCTGCCGAGTCTCCATCCCATCACTGCTGCTCTTCTATCTTCATCTTTTTCTCTGCGTTTGAAGAACTAGAAGGATGTGCCTTGTTTGTTGTCAGGCTGTGTCCCCTGGCGCCACACCACAGAGACCTTGGGGCACTAGGGGCTTCCCTCCTCCTCCTCCTCCTCCTCCTGGGTGTGTGGCTGCGGCCCTGGGGAGTGCCAGCTGCTGTGCGGGGAGGCGACACGTTTGTGTGGGGTCTGCCTGTCCGGTGCAAGGGCAGCTGTGGGGGTGGACCTGTCTGTCACACAGTGGGGCTTGTGTACTAGAACAGGGGTGAGTGTGCAAGAGCATGGGCTGTGTGGGTGTACGGTTCTGTGTGAGCACCCGTGGACATGTTGATGGATAATTACTTGTGTTTTGGCACATCTGTGCAGGGTGTGTGTATGTTGGTGTATAGCTCCTTGTGATTTGACACATTTGTGCAGAATGTGTTATGTGTGTGTGTGTGTGTGTGTGCATGTGAGGATGGAGTGTGTGTGTATGTGTGTGTAGTTCTATGAGCACCCATGGATATGTTGGTGGATAATTACCTGTGTCTTGGTGCATCTGTGCAGGGTGTGTGTGTGTGTGTAAGAGGATGGAGTGTGTTATGTATAGTTGTGTGAGCACACAAGGATATGTTAGTGTATAATTGTGTTGGCACATATGTGCAGGGTCTGTCTCTGTTGATATATCATTCTATGAGCACACATGGGTTAGTTGGTGTATAATTAGTTCCCTGTGTTTTGGCAGATCTGTGCAGGGCATGTGTGTGTATATGTGTATATGGAGTGTGTGTTGGTGTATCATTCCGTGAGCACACATGGGTGTGTTGGTGTATAACTCCTTGTGTTTTAGCACATCTGTGCAGGGTGTGAGTGTGGGGGCACCAGAGACCCTCCAGAATGCACCGGTGGCTCCTCCTGCTTCAAGTGGCCAGTGCAGATCCTACTCAAGTTGAACGCCTTTGCTCATGGTCTGAAAAGTGTTGTGTGGTTGTTCTTTTTCTCCTCATTTCCCCTCCACTCTCACCAAGACCCCTTTTCCCTCACTCTCAAAAAAGTACTGACTGGTCTTTGTCGTGTTTGCTGATCCAGATGTGTTGGGCACAACTTTTGACATTTCTTAAACACAAATTTTTAAAAGCCTGAAACTAGCTGTTGTGAAGACGACTGTGTGTGAGCCCTGAAGGCCTCCAGGCTGGGGAGACAGGTGGACGGACATCATGTGCTCCGTGCTGGTCGTTTGCTTCAGATCCTATATCGTACTCCACTGTTCCAGCTGTCCATCTCCCTTGGTGCTCCCCATGCTGTGTGTGTGTGTGTGTGGTGTGCGTGGTATGTGTGTGTGCTGCCACCTCCCTGGTGACTGGTGATGCCCCTTTCTATGGGGGTTTTGGTTTGCTCCTTCAAGTCTGAGGCTGGGCGGCAAATATCCAAAGTACTCGAACCAAGGTCCCCCCGACACACTCAAGAGGACATCATGGCCTTTTCATTGCCACAGTGGATGAGGTTCATAACACCCAGGCCATCCATCTGTGCGTCTGGTCAGTGTGTGTCTGAGGGATCCAGGTCCCGGACAGACTGGACTTTCTAGGATCTGTGTGCCCGGCCCCGTGGGATGGTGAGTGGTCTATGCAGCCGTCTGCGCTTCCTGCCATCGGCTCTCAATAAATGTCAGAAAATGGAAATGCTGGCCAGTTTTTTGGGGAAGGTGAGGAGCTGGGACCTACAGAGGTTATGATTTCTGGTTATCAGAAACTGGGCCTAAATGTGGAAGTGTTGCTACTACCACAGTTGAGGACTTATTTCTGAGATACTGAGGTATACTCTGCTTGTTTTTTTTGGGGGAAAGAGGTCATCATGGGTTTTCCATGTAGCCTCAGGCAAGGTTGGAGGATCAAATACGGCACAGATTGCAAGGGGAAGTACAGGGGGCTTCTCTCAACTATGCTGGAGGAATGAGGGGTTATCTTGTGCTCTTCTCAACAAGGGGACCAAGTGAGGTGATGGACTCCCAAGGGGCTGGTGAGAATGCAGGTCAGGGGTCTGGACCAGCAGATGGGGCAGCTGAACTGGAGCAGTCAGACTTTATCTTGCACCTTGCTTCTGATGGTCTTGGGGAAAGCTCTAGATTCAGGTCACCTCACCCCTCCACCCTCAATCTTTCATAGGTCCTAAAAAGGACTTAGGAAATCATATTTTGTGTTCAAACAAATGTATACATGTACGAGTAGAAAACATGCAAGCAGACCTCTCTTTCCCACACCTGTGTGACTATTACGTTTTCATAGTCAAGAGACCCCAGCCCAGCCACACCCAGGTCCAGGCCCCAGGAACTCACTCTCCTCCAGGCTCCATTTATATTTTATTGTCAATGAGGAAATAATCAAATCTATATACAGTCTAAAAACCGTAAAAAATGTGAGTAAAAATGTACCCAAGACCGGTCCCTTGCCTGGTGAGGAGTTTCCATGATCGGGGGAATGTGAATGGAGGGTGGGCCTTGAGCATCGTACCTGGTGATCCTGGGTAAACATCCCCAACAGTCCACCATCCGATAGCTTGATAGTGTCTTGGCAGCACAATGAGCAACAACGGGCAGGAGCAAAGGAGTGTGTCAGGGTGTGTGGCCCAACCAGCAGGCCCCAAGTGCCAGGGGAGCATCTAATGCCATTTACAAAGGGAAGGGAGTGTGCCCCTCTTTTCCAGCAGGGCTGGGCCTCTTGACTGGGGTCAAACCCACTTGTCACTCCAGCAGACCACTCTAACAGAGCCTCTGAGGAGTTGGATGGAGTGGTGGATCTCTCATGAACCTGTGCAGCATGGGTCCATTGAACGTTCTATCCGGTGGCAAGGCTGGGCTGGGCAGAGCAGGAGGGCTGAGGTACCTGCACCGCCCAGGAGGAACTCAGGACCTGGGGCAGCAACTGCTTGGCTGACTTGTGTAGCAACCATTCCTAGGGATTCCCTCCAAGGCTCTGGCCAGGGGATGGCACAACACAGGGCAAGGATCTAGGGGTGCCCAGGGGGAGGACTGGCCTGGATTCTTCCATTAACACGTCCAAACCTGTGAAAGAAAAGGTTTCAGAATAACTCGAAGCAGCCTTTAGCCCTGGTCCCCCATTCTTTGATTCCGAGCTGCCTAGATCTTGACCCACCAAGCATCCCTGGGACTTCCTGGAAGGAGAGGCCAGGAACACTGTGGTTAAAAATGGGCAGACAGGAGATGTTCTGCCCTGATGCTGATGGCCCTGCTCCAGTTCTGTCAGCCTGGGGTTGGAGGTACCCTAGGATGTGATTCTTCCTCACCAAATGGGGAGCCCACCTCTGCTCTTCGTGGGCCACTGTGGAGGGTCAGGTGTTCTGAGTCACTTACCTTAACAGTGCTGTCCACAGCTCCAGAGAAAAGTCGGCCCCGGGAGACAGCCAGTGCGGTGACGCTGCCCTGGTGTCGGAGGAGAGTCTGGGTGCAGATCATGTTGTCCATGCTCCAGACCTGAGGAAGAAGGAAGAGGGATGGACCCCAAGTCCTCTCCAGCACAGGGCCAAGCCCCCTCCCTCTGGAGGCACTCTCAGAGGCTTCCAGCTCTCAAGCCCAAGACACATACTCTTAGTGACCGGTCATAGGAGGCGCTGAAAACTTTGGTCTGGTCCGGTGTTGAGATGACTGCCAGGGCATATACTGTCCCTACGTGACCCGTTAATGTCCGCACCTGCTCCTTAGATTCAATATCCCAAACCTGGGGAAGAAAAGGAAGGATGAGGATGGCTGGGGTACTTCCCAAAGGGGTCTGCCAGAGAGGCCAACAAGGAGACAGGGTCTGATGAGACAGGGAGACAAATGACACCACAAGTTAAGATGGGTGAGACACAGATATAGACTAAGAGATAGAGGCCCTTTCTGCCTGGGCAATGTCACAGGTTGACTCTAGAATCAGCCCTGTGTCTGAGAAAGCAGTACAACTGAGTGGGTAGGTGAGGCCAGGCCAGGCCAGGCCAGGCAAGGAATGGTTGGGGGTTCCTCTCTCTTACATGGATGAGGTTCTCGTAGGTGCCACAGACAATATGGTGATTTGTCACTGCGATGGAGTAGACACTGCCCCCCGATGTCTGGAGCACATGTATGCACTCGAGGTTCCGGATGTCCCAGATCTAGGGTTGAGTGAAAGAGGTCAGGCCTCCATTTGAGGCTGTGGAAGTATGATTACCTGAGAAAAGAACCTGTCCTACTTTTCAGGGAGGGATTTCTCACCCCATCTCTCTACACACACAACCCCAGGGCATAGGGAATGCCCAGTGAGGAGGGCTGGCCAGTTGCAGGGGAAGGATACTGCACAAATCTGTTTAGGATCTGCCTTTTCCTCCATGGGAAAGGAAATCATTCCTGGCATAGTACAGGACTGGAAGTTGCTAGGGATGTGATGCAGCAGCAGCTCCTGTGTAGTTCTCCTACTGGGGTTTCCAGGGATGCCCTTGGGGGGTAGGCTTCAGTCTCCCTGCTGGAGCCTCCCATTCCCTCAGATGGGGACAGTCCTAAGTTACAGGAACAGATAATCTTTGACAATTCAGTCATTTGAGCTCTGCCTCCAAATACCCAATATGCCTATCACTGTGCCATCTTCAATTGCTGGGGTTTACCTTATAGAACTAGGTCCTATCCAGTGCCCCAAAGGAAGCGGTTTCAAGGGATTAGACAAAACACCCACTCCCCAGCCTGCCCCTGCCCTCCCCTCTGGTACAGGATAAAAGCTCTGGTTTGACGAGGAGGTGGTAGTTGAGTGTTGCCATGGAGACAAGTGCTGCTCCCTCCCCATAGGATTACAAATAGGCTGCCACTGGAACCTCTCTCAGGGCTGGGTTGGGAAGGGAAGGTTAGTTAGGTCAGACCAGGTTCCTGCTTTAGGCAGCTCCTGGTCTCTAGCCCTCCAGTCCCAGTACCTTGATTGTCTGGTAGGAGCCACTGTACAGGTAGTTCTGAGAGGCCACCAGAGCCCGTACCCAGTGATTGAGGCCTGTGAGCTCCTTCTTGAGCTTCAGTTCAGTACCCACGATGTCCCAGACCTGCAAGTAAACAGAATAGCTGGTAACCAAGGGCCCAGAGGAACCTGCTTACAAGCTCTGAGAACCTCAAGGCAGGCAAATGTCCCTAGGAACCACCTTTTCCTATGAGGGCTGAATTCCACCTTTCTCTTCCTTCAGACCTCCTCCCACCCATTTGGTTGAAAACTTCATCTCCAACATTACTGAGGCCCTGTGTTGCAAGCTCTCCCTGCCTCATCTCAGACTTGACATCCTTCTCGACTCTTTCCTTTAGTCCAGGCTTGATGAAGAGGTGACTTCATCTGAAAGGCTAGCTTCTTTAAATGCACCTAATCCCATCCCCACCTGTCTTCCCCAGCAGATTTCCTCCACTACCATTCTTCCCACTAATCTCTCATCTCTCCCATCTTCTGGTTTCTTCCTTGCTGTCCACAAACATGCCCTCTTCCTTTCTGGGAGGCTATCATTCTATATCTTTTCTTTTCCAGTCTAACTTTTTGAAAAAAAATCATCTCTATCTGTGGCTTCCACTTTTCTTATTCTCTTCTTTTTTACTTTTGCAAGGCATTGGGGTTAAGTGGCTTGCCCAAGGCCACACAGCTAGGTAATTATTAAGTGTCTGAGGCTGGATTTGAACTCAGGTGCTCCTGACCCCAGGGCTGGTGCTCTTATTCACTGTGCCACCTAGCCGCCTCTCTTATTCTCTTCTAAAATCTCTTCTGTCCAGTCCCCAATCTCATTGCTTCACCGAGAGTGTCCTCTCCAGTGATCTTGAATTTGCTAAGTCTAATGGCTTCTCCCATCCATCCCTGTTCTTTTGACCTCTACAGCATCTTCCAGGAGAATCTCTCTTCTCTGGGTTCATGTGACACTGCTTTCTCTTGATTCTCCTTCTCCATGTCTGACCATTTTTTCTTGGTTTCTTCTGCTGAATCATCATCCTTATATCATCTAATTGTAGATATATTCCCAAGGTTTGGTCCTGGGCCTTGCTCTTCTCCTCTCTACACTCTCTCCCTTGATGAATTCATAAGTTTCCATGGATTGAGAGTACATCTCTTTATTCAACCTTAATCTCTCTCTTGAGCTCCAATACTATATTACCAACTGTGTTTTGGACATTTAAGAAAAATTGAATTCATTTTTTTTCAAATGAAGATCTGCCTTCTTTCCCTAATACCTAATTCTCCACCCCAACTGTAATCCCCCAATGAAAAAGCAAGAAAAATACAACTGCTGTTATAAACCCATCCTACTGGATATTTTAAACTCTATGTTCCACCTCAAACACACCTCATACAGTCAATCCATTGCCAAATCTTTTCTCACATTTATCACCCATCATCTCTTGTGGGTATCTCCTCTTTATTTACCTATCTATCTCCTTGGTTTATGCCCTAATCACATTTCATTTGGCCTAATGTCAGAGGCTCCCATTGGTCTTCTTGCCTCAAGTTCTCATCCTCCACACTGCCATTAAGAACAAAAGTCTGACCATGTAATCTCCTAATCTCACAGAAAAGGTGAATGGATGGACCCTGAAACCTGGGCATGATGGGCACCACATGGTGGAGGCCAAGGTGGGCATATGATGGTTGTCTCCATACATTGTGGAATAAGAAGTGGGGCCCTCTGCAGGTGCTTCTACCTATGTATGTGTACACAGATGTGAGCACAATTCCCCCCCCAAGGCAGCTCCCCACACACTAAATACACATACCTACACACACTAAACACAAAACCACACCCATACTAAATACATACAGCACACACACACACACACACACACACACACACACTCAATGGTACAAAGAGGTCAAACCCAGTCCCAGCTAGGGCCCCCTTCTTTTCTATTCTGTACTCTACCTTTTGTGGTTTGCCCCAAAGATGAAAGTTCCTTACGTATCTCTGCACCACTATCAGTCCTTGTTTCTCCTGTAACTCCCTTCAAACAGAAAGTGTTTTTTTTCCAACTAGCACTTTAGGGAAATACAATAAAATGAGTATAGAGAGCTCAGAACTGCTGAGCTAGAGAGTACAGGGACCTTAGATGAAGACAACTCTAATTGGTTGGCACTTTATGGCATTTTTAACCTCCTCCATTTGTGGTCAGTTGCCAAACCCCCTGCAGATCCTTGTCCCAATACCCAGACTTCTCTCTCTGATTAAACTTAGCACCTCCCCTAACTCTTCCCACCAACTTCTGTGATACCCTTAGGGAACCATCCTCACTGCTGCACACACACCCCACACCACTTTCTAGATGCCACACTTATATCTCTTTCTCCATTTCTCCAATGAGTTATGGCAGTCTCATATTCCTTTTCCTAGAGAAATATTCACTGAGCACTTGTAGTCACAAAACTCCCCCAATCCCTTAAGTTATATACAGCTAAAACCAAGGATGAACCATACGTGTGTGCACATATGCATGTCAGGGGTGGTGGTGGTTCATGTTTACATGATTGGCAGAGCCGAGTGATACCCATCTTCAACTCTCTCTGTACCTTGATGGCTTTGAGAGAACCACTGAAGAGCATGTTGTGTGAGGAAACCAAAGTGCAAACAGGATTGTCATGAGCTCGGATGGTGTTGACCTTCTGCAGGTTCTGAATATCCCATACCTGGAGAAGGAAGAGACAAGAACTAACTGGAATTCACTGCTCTGAAGGGATGTCTCAGGGCTGGGCCTCCAGCTTCCTGTTTTCCCCAAGTGGTAAATATATGAGCAATTAGGCTCAGCCTTGGCTCCTACAGCCTCAGTGATTCTGAGAGCTGGGGCCTAGGAAAAACCCATCTCTAATCTAGGGTTCCTGAGGGCAAGAGCCTGAGTGCCAGGGCTATGTCTTTCAGGGAGTGGAGTGGGCCTGGACTCTTAGGTTAATAAGACAAACAATAATAATGTTTTTTGGTCCTTCTTTCTCGAAGAGGACTACGACATCAAGGAGGTGATGCCAAGACAAGTATATGAATTGGAGTGAAGGGTTGTTGTGCTGAGTCACCAGTCTCACTTTCTCCTCCAGAGCCAGATATGAATCAGGCCCTGGATGTGAGGCAATCAGGGTTATGTGACTTGCCCAAGGTCACACAGCTGTCAATTGCTTGAGGTGGGATTTAGACTCCCATCCTCCTGACTCCAAGATCAGTGCTCTATTCACTGTGCCACCTAGATGTCCCAAGACAAACAAAGGCAGGGAAAGGAGACCTGATACCTTACTTAAATAGCCCCATTAGGTGAGTAAGCTTTGAGGAATATCTTTGGAGGCAGAGAGGCAGACCTTCTCCTTGAAGGCCCCTGCAGCTCAGGTGTGGCAAGGGATCTCAACTCTTTCCAATTTTTTCTAAGTATCCCTCCCATGCCTGCCCTGAAGCCTAGTGATCTGGGAACCTGGATAGTGTTGCCATTTCTGGGAGCTTTGCTCCAGAGAGCAGACTGCCTAGCCCCTTCCCTGCCCTCTCTTCTGCCACACTCACAATGATGGTACAATCCGCAGATCCACTGTATAGCTTGCACCTGGAGAATTAAAAGGAACAGCTATAGTGACATGGGAGAAATCACGAGCTGGTACCTAGCTCTCAACTGCTGCTTCCATCTGGGGTTTCAAAGGCCACAGTCAGTACCAGAAGCCAGGAACCTCAGGTTCTTCCTCAACTCGTCTCTACATAGTACGCCTTGGGTTTGGTTTTCTCATGTGAACAATGGGAGCGCCCTGCCCTATCCCTGTGCTTGTCCCGGGTGCTGTGTACTGATGAATGTCTGGAAAGCGTTGTTCAAATATGAGCTGTGAAGTAATTACTGTGCACATTAGCACTGAATAAATCTGCAGTCTATGCACAGCAAAGCTGCTGTCTTGGCAGCATCTGGCCTTGAGTGGCTTGCTGAGCCCCTCAACAAAAACCAACAGAGGCCCCTCACTCACCACCCCAGTTCCCTTGCCTGGAGCTTGCTCCTGCTTCAGTGGCCAGGGACGTCCTCAGAGAGCTACCAAAGACTCACACTTCCATCCTCTGAATGCTCCTGCTGATGACTGCTGATCCCTCACCCCTCTCAGACCGCAACACTGTCATGTGTACCCAGAAATGTGTGTGTGTGCCAAGATCTGGTGAGATTGCCCCCCCCCACTCACCCTTGAATACAGAGCGCAAGCACAATGCCATCGTGGCCTTCCAGAGTCTTCTGGCACTTGTAGGTCGTGCAGGTGTCCCACACCTAACAGGAAAGACAGGGCTCAGACTTGTAGATCTGATCTGGAAAGTCACCCTAATGCTAGGCTAGAAAGTCAGCAGATATGAGGAAGCAGGAAGCAAAGAAGGTCTTGTCCATTTGCAGCTGTTTCCTCTGACTCTGGACAACATGAGGCCCTGGGTATCTTCCCCAGCAAAGAAAGTCAACTGCCCTCTGGAAATATGAGACATCACAGTGTGGAAAAGCTGACTGGACATAAGAATCTGAGGTGGTGGATGTCGTGTTGAGTTGTTTCAGTTGTGTCCAATTCTTCATGACCACATGTGGGGTTTTCTTGGTAGACGTATTGGAGTGGTTTGCCATTTTCTTCTCCAGCTCATTTTACAGATGAAGAAACTGAGGCAAACAGGGTTAAGTGACTTGCCTAGGGTCACACAACTGGTAAGTGGCTGAGGACAGATTCAAATTCAGGAAGATGAGTCTTCCTTACTCCAGACCTATCACTTTATATTCACTATGCCACTTACCTGCTCTGACAGCCAGGGGAACTGAGTTCAAATTCTAGCTGGGCAATTTATAGCCTATAAGACCATAGCCAAGACCATTGGTCTTCCTATGTCCCAGTTTCCCTATCTACAAAAAGAAGGAGTTGGACCAGCAGTCTCTGAGGTCTCTTCCAATTCTGGATCTACAATCCCCAGGATCCAAAGGCCCTAGAAAATCCCCTTATGAAGTTTTCTAAGTAAAGACCTTATGCTTATGCCAGTTGATTCCTCAGAGGTAGAGCAGGGTCTGAAGGCCTCCAGTCAGGGATTATAGAAAGGGGCACAGACATTGAGTATATAAGGGCAGGGACTGTGGAGAATGTAACTAGCTTGGGTCCTGCCTGAGGCTTCTCAGACAAACCTTCAGGGAGCAGAGGAGGAAGGTCTGAGCTCTTGGTCCTGGAGTCTCAGAGGAACAAGACAGCTGCTTCTCCCTCAAAGATCCACAGGTCTGGGCCTAGACACAAGGGCTATCCAGAAGGGCAGCAGAAGCTGAATGGCCCAGAGAGGTTTCTATTGCCTTATCTGATTCAAAAACAACAGGCTGTAGGTAATGAGGAGCTGCTTTCTCCTGCATCATCCAGGGGTCTGTATGACCTGACAGCTCCAGAGAGGTTAGTGGTAGCCAGGGAGCTCCTGTTCTCTTTTCCCTTCTAAATCCTGTACAAGGTATGCTTACAGTCTCCTCAGTCAGTGGGGGGAATAGCCTGAGGCCACTCTTGCCATTGCTTAAGGGGTCTGCAAAGCAAGCTCCTTTCCCTGATAGCTCAGGCAAGCTCTGGTCCTAAAGCTTCCTGACTCCCGATGGGTTCCCTTCAAGATGGCCAGAGGCTGATAAATTTGTGTGTGTGCTACAACAGGGCAACAAGTTCAGTTAAAGAGACTCTGGAAAAGGCAGCATTTGGAGGCCAAAGGAGAAAATAATGATACTCTGCTCCCCTTCACCCTGGAGCACAGGGAACTATGGGAAGTGCCCCTGCCACAACGCCTAGAGCCCAGAGTGGCAGGAGACCCCAGGACAATACACACCACAGCCAGGCCTGATTTTGTGCTCTGGGAATCCAGAGGTCCTGGTTTACCTTAATGGTTTTGTCTGATGATCCACTGAAAAGCAGGTCCCCCATGGAGTAGACACAGAGACACCACACTGGGCCCTGGTGGCCCACAAAGGTCCCTTTGCACTTGAAGATCTGCTGGGGATCATAGGCTGAGAAAACAAAACAAGAGCTGTGAGACTGTGGCTCAGCAGCTGGTCCCTGACCCAGGGTGCTTCCCCCAACCCACCCCCAACTTGCACAAACAGGGACTCTTGGCGAAAAGACAGATGGAGGGTGAATGCAATACTTACATCCTAGGATTCCCATATTTAAGCGGGCATTGATATGAGACAGCTCATCCTGAAAAACATGAGTAGGGAGGGTCACAATTCCTGCTCCTCTCCCCACTCTGGCATTGAGGTTCTGAGGTCTATCAGCCTAGTGCTGGAGATCCCAGTTTATCTTTTAGTCCTGTCCCAGGTTCAAGTTGCCCTGGAATTTATGCCCAGGCCTCTACAGACAATAAAGAATGACCCCTAAGATCAAAGGCTTACATTCAACATGGATGCATCCCGTCGGAACTCCATGAGGTCTTCACTCAGTTTGCTCTGGTTCTCGTCCAGCACATCTAGAGGGAAGGGGTCAGAAGGCATGGCTGGGGTTAGAGCTAAAATGGCCATTGCTTAAGATGCCTGTCTCCAGGGGGGATGGGCATCATTAGGATCATGAGGATGATGGAACCATCACTTGGGTCAGTAGGCACTGCTTGAATCAGGGCGATCCTGGTGCAGGTATTGCTGAGGTAATTTAAAATATTATTTTACCACCAAGGATGCTCAAAAATTGGAACATGTGATTTCTGTCTCTAACTTTGTGTTTGGTCCTGGGGTTGAGGAGACAAGAGACCTCCATCATTCCCCAAAGCCTCTCTGAATTCTTGGGAAACATTCCACTGGGCACTGGCTTCAGTGGGGATGAGGCTCCATTCTGCTACTAGACTTTCCCTTCTTCTGAGGGGACTGTAAGGCAGGTCAGGAAGGACTTCACACCCATACCGAATTTGAGTTCCAGGTTCTTCTCCAGCTGATCGATCTTCTCTGACAGTTTCCCGAGCATTGACCGCAGGAAGGCGATTTCTTGGTCTTTTTGTGCCAGGGCCACATGCATTTCATGGAAACGGTCATCGGTCTGTTGTAAGAACTCCTTCAGGCCTTCGAACTTACAGGTTTCTAGGTGAGTTTCATAGGTGTCTTGATTTCCTATGAATGTACAGCTAGGAAAAGAGGAAGAAGTGGCTGGGCCCAGACCCAATGTTGTCTGCAGAGAAATATTAGCAGGATGCATTTCCTCTCTACCTCGCCTCCACTTCCAGTTATCCACTAAGCCCCTCTCTTCTAGCTCTAACAGTACTCTCTCTAGAGACATGGAGGCAACATGTATTGGACATCTAGATAATGGCATTCTGAGTGCAGAGTAAAGAATGTCCTCTAAGTGGTTCCTGCCCTATTCAGGCTTCCCATGCTCCCCTTGATAGCTCTTAAAGATGTATTCTCTGTCTTGACTAGGGTCTAAACTCTGGAATTAGGGATCATAGTGGATAGTGTGCTGGACTGGGTTCAAATTCCACCAAAGTCAATTAATAGCTGTGTGAGCCTGGGCAAGTCACTTAACTCTCAATCTAAGTTTCCTCATCTGTAAAATGGGGATAAGAGTGAAATATGCTTCCAAAAAGTTGTAAGGATAAGATGAAATAGCCTAGGTAAAGTGCTTTGGAAATATTAAGTTAGTCTGAAAATGCCAGTTATTATTACTATCACTGCTATTAAGACCTATGAATCTAGACCTCCCTAGAGAGAGAGGCAGGCTTCTTTTTTTTGCAATGGCCATAGAATGAGCTCTAGAAACTTTCCACAGTCATTTCCATAAGCAGCAACTTCTTCCAGGCTCCCACCAGCTTTCCTCAGGAAACCAGAGGCCTAACCAGGACTGTTAACCCAGTCTCCTATCCCTCACCCATGTCCAGTCAAGGGGTGCCTCTGCCTGCCAACCCCCACTCTCTGAACCCAGCCCTGTCTGGCTAAGGTCACTCACCCATATTTGGAGTGAGGACACTTGATGTGCTCGCATTCTTTGAGATGTGCCTCCAGGTTCATTTTCAGCAGAGGAGGACAGCTGGGGTTGTTGGGGCATCTCACAGGTCGGTAGTCACAGCTGCCTTCGTGGTCTCTGCTCGAAGACATGGCAAGAACTTGAGCCCAGGGACTTCCCCTGGGAAAGCCTCACTTCCCTAGGCCTCAGCCCCAGGATATTAATTAGAAGCCCCTCCCGAAACTGGGCCAGCAGCTGGAACCAGAGAGGCCCAAACATAGGAACAAATGAGAGTATGCTGGCTGTAAAGCTCTTGAAGGGGCCAGGCCCACAAAGTATAAGTCCCCAAAAAGCAGAGGCTGGAGCTGTCATCGGTCTCAGCACAAGCCCCCAGGAAACAGCTGCTCCCAGGAATGTTCACTTACTTCCTGGAGCTGAGTTTGATGGTGAAGGGGCAGCCACGGGGGTCTACCTCGAAGGTGGCGGGCTTTCCGCTGCCCACGGTGCGGCAGCCATGCTTGCAGTGAATGAAGAGCTCGCCAATCTGCTCAGCCACGGCAATGTTGTTCACCACCACGGTCAGCTTGGCGTTGTCCACTGGGCACTTCTCTGAAGAAGAAGGGAAATGGGACAAATGAGCAGGGGGCTCTGTACACAAATGAAAACCAAGGATAAAAGTATTCATATGTTTTGTGGTTGTCTCTCATTCTTTTCCCCCAGTCACCATGAGGAAAGTGAAGACTCGAGTCTCTTGGATAAAGCATCCTACCCTCCAGGGAGCTGGTAGGGAAGCTAATCAGGGACAGTGGGGCTGGAGCAAGGAAAAAAGGTATCCTTGCTGGGGTCAGGCCTTCCTTCCCCCAACCTGGTCACAGTCCAGTTTGCTAATGGGCTTCAGAGAAGTAGGGAGTGGAGTGACTGCAGGGAAGACTCATTGGAAAACTTTCAGTTTCCAGGAAACTATTTTCTATCTCAAATCACCCCCCATTCTTAGCTGGAGGAGAATATGCTACAATAGAGGGCTGGACTTGGATTCAGGAAGACTTGAGTTCAAACCTTGCCTCAGATACTAGTATGATCATGAACAAGTCATTTAATGGCCTTCCAGCCTCAGTTTCCTTTTCTTCTAAAATGAGGATAATAATAACAATACCATTTATCTTACAGAGTCAAATAAGATGACATATGTAAAGTGTTTTCAAAACTTTAAAGTGCCGTATAAACACTAGCTGTGAATATTATTATTGTTGTTGTTGCTGTTGTTATTCCCCAGGTTATAAATGGGGAATCAAAAGAGGCCTCTCTTAGCTGGTGTGCCAGCACGGAGCTGGGTCTAGGTATTCTTGGAAAAAGCTAGGACTAACAGCCTCTGCCAGTCTAGCAAGGGGTGATCTAAAGACCCTTTCTGAAGGGCCTGGCTTGCCCTGGAGGACAGGTTTCCCTATCTGGAAGTGCAAGGAAATGGTATCATAAGACAAAAGAATTAGGAACCTAGAACATCCATCTTTCCAAAAAGCCTGCCTTAAAAGTCTCATTCAAACTTGGGTAAGGGGAGGGGCACAGGGCCAGCAGTCAGGCTGGGTTTCACAGAGACACTATGTCTGAGGACAGAAGGTGAGATAGAGAGGGAACAGGGGCTGTCAGGCAGGTAGTAACCAAGGGGGCTGGTGGGTTATTTGGCATCTAGGTCAAAGTTACTGAGTTGCATACTCATGACCCTGTACTGGGCTGACTTTCCTCTGCCTGACCCAAATCATAAATGATTACTCTTAACACAGAAGACCATGGAGAGATGTATTTCAGGTGAGGGCTCACAGTTCAGGTCACCTTCAGCCAAATGGAATTAAAGCCTAGGGGTTAATGGAAGTACTTGGCCATTTTTTATACTTACATTGAAATGTAGCTATTTTAACTGTGTCCCCTTGAATGACTGTCTGAAAGAGGGCAAAGGTATCCCCAAGGACATGGCAAGATATTTGATGGTCTCCTGCCTTGTCCCACAGAAGGCCTGAAGAGATGGAGAGCATGTTCTAGACCATTCTTGAGCCCCTGGTGTCTCTCTTCTTTTCATCCCCCATCCCCACTGGGAAGCTCTCAGACATCTCCGATTTGCTCTTTGGAATTTTAATCACAGCAAATCCCAAAAGTACTTTGCTGCTAATGGTGACAATTAGGCCGGAGCAGCGGCATCCATCAATAATGCCAAGCAGCTTAGAGAGGCGGCACCCTGGAATGCCCTTAAAAAGTCCTTCTCCAGGCTGTGAAGTTGGCTGCATTTTTGTATAGAGGAAAGTTAACAAACTGGCAGAGCTACAAGGAAGACTTGCAGTGTGGCGCAGAGGATCAAGTACCTACCAGACTTTAAGGCACATCTTCTACAGAATGTGTGCTGTGGAGACAATGAGAAAGTGGGCTCACAACACAACTCTCATTTGGGTCATTCTCAAAAACTGTCTGTGGAAGAGTCTGTCTGGGCCCAGCCCCCCCTTCTCCCCAGCCCAGCACCAGGGGGAACCCAGGCCAGGGGCCCTGGGAATGAGCCTGGTTCACACACAGATTCAAGCTCTGGGAACTAGAGCCCAACCCCCAAAGTGGGAAAAGCACATTGGATTTGGAGTTAGAAAAGCTGAGCTGGCATCCCAGGGATGTGACTACTGGCTATTTCTATGGCTCTGGGCAAGTTATTTAACTTTTGTTGGTTTTAGCTTCCTTTTCTGCAAACTATAGGAGTTGGATTCAGACAATATCTCTGAGATCTCTAGCCTTATGATTCTATGGCTACTTGTTCAGGTCCACATGGGGTCTGTTTCTGCCCACCTGGCCCCTGAACTACTAATAAGGAACAAGAGGCACTCAGGCAGTCTAGAGGCCTTGACCACTGTTGTTCTCAGATTAGTGGTCTGGCCTAGCCTGACAGCCCTGCTGAAGAAGTTTTCCTCTTAACCCTGTTTTAGGATGATTACCAGAGAACATTTGGGGTGATTTGTAGAAAACCCAGAATCTACTGGGAGGGGAAGTTATAGTAACAACAGAGGTGAAGCTACCTCCCAGAACTACTTCTCCCTGTGGTGTCTGGGGCCTGGAAGGTCTGTAGTCATTATTATAGTGATGCTTCATTTCAGACACAGCAGTGTGATGCAGCAAAGACAGATGAACTGGCTGTCAAAAGACCTGAGATTTCATACTGGTTCTGACCATGAACACGCTGAGTAACCCTGAGCAGGTCATATCCCTTCTCTAGGCTTCAGGTCCTCAGCTGGAAATGGAGATGGCCAAAATGACTTCAAAGGTCATTCCTAGCTCCAAATTCAATGGTGCTACCCTATTCTCCCTGCTCCTCTCCCTCCATCCCCACCCCTCCACTCCCCCTCCAGCCTAAGGTAGGTAGGCTCTGGAGCCCTCAATCCAGCTAACAAAGCCAGGCTTTCCAAATTAGCTAGCAAATCTCAGTTCAGTGAATTGCCCAGAGGCACATAGCTGCTAAGTGACTGATGTGAGATTTGAATCCATACCCATTACACCACACTACCTCTTTTACTGAGGATTAGGGGGCTGCAAACCCCAAGCAGAGAGAGAACACAGGAAGGACCCACAGTCCTGGTGCTCTGAAGCAGAGGGGGAAGGCTCCTTACCCCACAGGTCGTGATTACTGGGTCCTTGAACACACTGCAACAGAGCTGACAGCACAATTTCACTGATGGCTGCTCTGCAAAAACCAGAGGCTCCTGAAACCAAGAGGAAAAGGGAGACTGAGGGCACTGGAAGGAAAGCCAAAAGCTGCCTGTTCCAGGCAGAACCTGTCAGTGGCAAACCTCCTCTAAAGGCTGTCCTTAACATCCAGGTCAGACTAGTCACCCCCCCGAAACCAAGCTTGCATCCTTCTAGGAACCAAGAATGAGGGACTCATCAATAGTCTCAAAGACAGCCCCAATGGGACCAGTCTACTGGGCACCAAAGCTGTTGTAGCCTAGGCTGGGTAAAAAAGTATATTTGATGAGGTTACTACAGATGGTTCAGGGAGGTGAACCCATCTTGATAGATTTTGAAGTTAGTGGGTAAAGGTGGGCTGTTCAATTCACATGCTCCAAGTCAGGCCTGATCAGCTGGATCCATTTGAAAAGGGCTAAAGAAATCCTTTTGAATGGCCCATCTTTCTTAGAAGCGACAGGAGGGAAGGATGAGACACTGTCAGTGGCCAGGTGACTGTTTAAAAGGGTATGGATCTGCCTGTGTGAGCAGGTGTTTAGGGAAGAACCACTGATACCTTGTACCAAAGGTAATGTGGACAAATACAAAGAAAAAGGAAATAATTCCTGCCTTCAAGGCACTTCCATCTTAACAGTCAGTCCCTTCACCACTACTAATCCAGTAATAACCATCACCCAGCTCCAGAGTCATAGTGGGGTCACTTTCCTCTGGAAAGGATCCCTAAAGCACCCACAATGTATGGTTATGCTACAGGAGGGAGGTGGTTCATAAACCTTGGGAAAAGCATTTGGCTCTGGGGAAGGAGTCAGCTGCCTTCTCCCAAGATGGTAGGCCCCCTGCCCACACAACTTCCTCAAGGAATAAGCATCACTCCAAGGCAATTTCTAGTGAAGCAGTGAACACTACCCTGAACTCAGACACAACTCCTTGCTTTTCCCATTGACCCTAAGATGAAAGGTCCTTCATGAAACCTTTCCCTTCTCTCTCCCGCACCTTTTCAGGCCTCTTCCTTCTTATAGCTCCTCGGGGCACTCTGATTTTGCTTGGCTTTCTCCCCTTCACGTCTCATCCTCCTATGAGCCAGTAATTTGTGTGTGGTTTCTTCTCTTTAGTGGCCTGTAAGGTCTTTGAAAGTTAGGTTCTGGGTGATTTCTGGATGATGCTTCTCGGAGCTCAGTAAACTATTATGTACCTAGTGGGAGTTTTAATAAATGCCTGCTGGGGGCGGCTAGGTGACGTAGTGGATAAAGCACCGGCCTTGGAGTCAGGAGTACCTGGGTTCAAATCTGGTCTCACACAATTAATAATTACTTAGCTGTGTGGCCTTGGGCAAGCCACTAACCCCATTTGCCTTGCAAAAAATCTAAAACAAACAAACAAACAAATAAATAAATAAATAAATGCCTGCTGGAAAATAGATGCCTACCAATTGGGAACCAACTAAACTAACTGTGGTACATGACTGCAATGATATATAGCCTTGCTGCTGGAAATGAAGAAAAAAGGAAAACAGAGAAGCATGGGAAAGCTAAAGAAACTCCTGGCAGAATGAAGTAAACAGAACGAAGGAAACAATATATGCAATGACAACAACAAAGTCAAGAACATCAAAACTGAATGCAATGTGATTATAATGATCATAATAGCCTTGGAGAAGAGATAAGAAAAAGCACCTCTGTTCCTTCATTGTCCAAGTGAGATATAACATATTACATCTACTGTTAAGTCTTGGTTGGTGTTTGCTTATTTTTGCTGAGCTGTTTTAAATTTTTTTCCCCTTTTTGTTACAAGGGATGACTTATTGGGGAGAGAACAGAGCAACATATTTAGAAACTGAGCTGATGTGGAAACATGACAATAAAAACGACAAAAAAAATTTAAAAAATTGAGCTAAATTAAATCTGTTGAGTTAAGGATACTATAGAAATGGCTAAGAGAGCAGTTCTTTTCAATCCTGAGTAAAGAAGAGACCAGTCCCAGTATCATTAGAAAGAGGATACTGAGACCACAACTCTTCAGCAACAGGTGGCTCTGCAAGTCCTCTCTCTCCACATGAGAAAATGTCAGTCTAGACTCCATAAAAAGAATTCCTAGGTCTTTACAAATGTGGTCCCGAGGACACAGATGTAAAGATTGCTAAATTACAGCTAAAAAGGCAGTGGAAGTGGGCTTGGCACCTCATTTCCATTATATTCAAGTCCCATGAACAATTTTCCGCGGGGTCTTATGCCTCTCTATTGTCCTTGACAAGATGTAGCAGAATGAGCTTTAGACCAGGAGTCAGAGGACCTAGGTTGGAATCCTGTCTCTGTTACTTTATTACTAGTATTACTTAGGACAAGAAAATAAACCTCTTTGAGTCTCAGTTTCCACATCTTGTAAAAGAGGATTTGGAATCATGACTGTTGGATGCTATTCCTTCCCTGATACAGGCTCTAAGCAGTAGAAGGGACACATCTGCATTGGGCAAGCTTAGGGACAGGGCTCTGCTATTTACAATGAAGTAGAGACAGACTGAGTCTGAAAGCCCTTTGAATTCTAAGATCCTCATATAATGAGAGATATGAGCAAAGTTATCACAAATCCCAGATGCCTCAGACTAACCAGGGCATAGTGAAACAGCCTAAGATGGAAAAATGCCAAAGCCCAGAAAAATTATGAGAGAACTATGGTGTATGCAGGTCTCTGCAGTGCTATCTGCTACAGAGATGGGAATGCAGAGAGAACAATGCTATTGATTTCCTTGTTTAATATTAATTATTCTTGAAGCTGTCTGAGATATTTCTCCAATGGTCGGTGAAACATTTCACTAAACTGAGCAGGGAAAGTGCAGTATATATTCTCACAAGCAGGTTGGGAGATGGCAACATTAATTCTCACTTAAGGGCTTTTTGGAGAAAATGCCTTGTGTTTGAGGTCCCTGGTTCCTACACTGATTGGAGGTCATCCTTGAGGAAATGTATAGTCAGAAAAGCTGGCTTCTAATCTAAGTTCTGCTCCTGGACACTTGTGTGACCTTGAGCGAGTCACTTCTTTGGGCTTTATTCTCATCTGGAAAATGGAGAGGCTGAGCTAAATGACCTCTAAGGTCCCTTCCAGCCTTAATTTCTCTGACTAATTAGAAGAATGCTAGCACTCTGAGCTTCTCCTCACCCCTCACCAACCCAATACCTACTGGCTCTTCTTCCTCTTCATGCAGAGAGAATGTAGACCGTAAGGACATGCTGGATTCAGAATGCAAGGAGCGAACAGATATGGCTGAATCAGAACGACGGGGAGTGTTGATGGGGGGCTGCAAATGGAAAAGAGACAGAAAGAAAAGAATGAGCTTCAGACCCTGCCTCAGGAAATGTCCCTAGGATCTTGGGCTCTGGCTCACCGGGCAGCTGGGCAGAGACCTCTGTGTCCTCCAAGGCTCTGGAGCCGGGGGGGCGGCTCTCTCAGCTCAGAAAACAGTAAGCCGGGGCTTAGTTCAGATGTGGTTCCTGGGCCCTGCTGCATTCCAGCCTGTGGGGATCCCCAAGAAGCAGGGGATGTGAAGATGAAGCTGGATGAAGCCTCTCAAGCACCAGCACCAGTCCCACACTCAGGTCAGCCCCCCAGGCTCCGCTCCAGCCATCCCACCAGGGCCTACTTGGGGAAGCACAGAACAAGCAGACTCCCTAGAAACGGAATTATTCCCTGCAGAAAGAGAAAGCACTGGGGGCCTTTCCTACAGTTTCCTGGGGCTGACTGGTCCAGAAGCCTCAGCCCAAGAACTTGTTGTTTTACTCCCTATCTAATATCTGCCAACTTTCTTTGTGTCAATGGAGTGACTTCCTCCTATTCAAATTCAATGAGGACACTCTCGAGCTGTTTCCTGCTTCCTGCCTTTAGTGGGGCAGTCCAAAGGCCAATACAGAATTCTGCTCCCACCAGTCCTTGGGGGTGCGGAGGGGGCTGGCATGAGGCAGTTGGGCCTCGCTGGTTAGATTGGAAGAGAGGTGCCAGCATGGTCCTCAGAGTTCACTAGAAAGGCTTGTGCTACAAACCTGGACTTGAGCTCTCTATAGCCTCCAGAAGGCAGGTCAGGTCAGGCTATGAAAATCAGACAATTTGACCTAGTGGGCAACCATTTAGGGAAGGAGCAGAAAAGTTGAAACAGCAGGGAACTAAATCTACAAACACAAAGTTGTTCTTTCTGGAAAGCAAAGTGATACCTTCCCTGTAGTCCGAGAAGGGTCCATGCATGCATGTCTCTAGTGGGGAAAGGGAGGGGGCCCCAGTCTGGCCACAAACACTTCTCCGTTTTTTCTGGAAAGCTTTTCAGGCTGCTTTGAGGCTGTTAAGGTCAAGGAATTTCTAAGGATCCCATAAAAGACAGGATTCCTTCCAAGGCTGAAGGGACCTCTAGTGGCCACTCCCTCTTTAGACCTGACTGGAGCTAACCCATCCCAGGGGAACTCATAGTTCATCAATGTCTTCAGAAACAGAGGCGCTTGAACCTCCAGTGTTCACATGATCTAATTTCTTAAATTCAGAGTATAAGAAAAAACAAAACAAACCAACAAACCAAACAACAAACTAAAAACCCAAATTTCCCTGTGCTTAACTGAAATTCCTCCAGCTGCAGAACTACAAACTCATCTTTTCTCATTTATCCATGTTGGAGATGGAAATTACTGCTCCCTATTATCAGGATAACTGTAACACATCCTCCACTTGAGTGAATGTTATTATTTTTCCTGACAAAGATACACAAATTCCAATTCTATCAGCTTTCCCACTGAGCCCAGAAATGACTGTTAAGCACAGGAATATTTGAGGATCTGGTCATCACAAGCCTTAGAATACAAGCTTGGTCCAGTCACATCCCTTTCTCCCTTATTGGAAGAGGGGCAATCCCCTAGCAGGAGCTCAGAGCCCAGAAAGGAGGGAGGGAAGCTGAACTCACAATTACCTCTGCCTCTCCATCTAGTCGAATCTATCCTCTCCCTGGGCCAGCGTCAGCGCATACTACTTGGTCTTGCTGAGCTCCCTGCTCCCCTGCACTCTAATCGTTAAAAAAAATTCAGAATAACCAGTGAGAGGGCAGGAGAGGGAACTGGGTCTGGGCTGAAATGTGAGCCCTCCACTGCTCCAATGGTACGTGAGCAGAGCCAAGACAGTTTTAAGGTGCTCCCTGCATGGTCCTCATATGGAGGGCAGCCACAATCACTGTACCCCATGTGCTGCCAAATCCCACCAATGCCCTCCCACCACTTAGAAATGCTTCAAATAGCTGTTCCTTTATTTTCTTTGCATGGAAACACCACAAGAGAAATAAGAGTGGAAAGTTTAAGGAAATGAGTCAAAACATCCTAAATGGGCAATGGAAAACCAGGAGAGACCCAGAGAACAAATCCAAACCATAGAAAGAGGCCAAGTACAACTTCCAAAAAATGGAAAGGGGCCTGGCCAGTTGGCCCACAGCTCCGTCACCAGTGCTTGACTGCCCATGCCAGGGGAAACTGGGGTGGGGAGAGGAGGCCAGGGAAACACTGGTCCAAAGAGCTTCCTAGGATTAGGCTCCTGCCTGTAAAACATTCTCTACACTCTATTCAAAGGGCTTCTTCTTTGATAAAATGGGATCAGGGACTGTTTCCCCTTCTGTCTATAGATCTCAGGTACCTGCCCTGGTGCTGTTTGTTTCCTAACTTACTGGTGGATAAAGTGGTTGCCTAGAGCTTCCACAGTGAAGAAGGCTGGGAGCGGAGTAGAGCAGAACTCAGGAAGCCAGAGTGGCCATGGGGGAGGCAGTGCAATGAAGGCTCCTACTTCAAGCTTGGAGAATTGGGAATACAACACAAAGTCTTGGGGGTGGGGTGGGGGAGAGAGGCCCTGGGCCCTCAGTGAACAATCTATACTAATGACACAGCTTGAGTAGCATTGAAAAGATGCAAAACATAAAAATTTGAGGAGAAAAGGTGCCAGTCCAATAGTCAGTCAACAAGCATCTAGTTACTTCTTGGAGCCAGGCCCTATGTCATGCTAAATACTAAGGGTGCAAAAACAAGACCAAAGCAAAAACAAAAAACAAAAACACCAATGGCTAAAAATATCTCCAAACAGAAAAACTTAGGATTAAGAAAGAAAGAACCTGAGTTTGAAAGAAACTTTGCCTTCTCATGATTATTTATATTATTTATTTTTTTCCATCTACATGCAACTACATGGAGTTTTCAATAAATTGTTTTCTGGCTGGGTTTTTAGATTTACATTTTTCTCCCTCCCTCCCTCTCTTCCCTCCCCGCTTCCCCTGACAGAAAGCAATCTAATCTAGGCTTAAAATGTTTAACCATGCTAAACATTGATTCAAACTTCTGAAGAATATCTAGCTGAGGCCCTTGCCTCAAGGACAAAAGGTGAGTCTCACTGGCCTCTCAAGCCCAGATCTCCTCTAGTATATTCACTAGATACTGTTGTCAGGTTTTGGCACCCTTATCCTGATTCTGTGTTTTTTCCTTCCTTAAAAAAAAAAACAAAACAGGGCGGCTAGGTGGCACAGTGGATAGAGCATTGGCCCTGGAGTCAGGAGTACCTAAGTTCAAATCCAGCCTCAGACACTTAATAATTACCTAGCTGTGTGGCCTTGGGCAAGCCACTTAACGCCATTTGCCTTGCAAAAACTAAAAAAACAAAAACTCCAAAAAAACAAAACACCAACAAACCAATTCAACACATATTTATTAAGCACCCAATGTGAGTAAGGCACTAGCTAGGTATTGGACATAAAAAGCAAGGCCTAAACTATCCCCTAGTCCTCAAAGAGCTCACATTCTGGGGGACTGAGAAGTTGGACTAGGAATGTAACATGGTTCAGATTTTCTCATTTTGATGTGTTGCTTAAACATTATTCTCTCTCTTTCTCTCTCTCTTCCATCTTTTTACATTTGGGATCATTCGGCTGTTTGAAGCACTTGCTATAGCACCACTGTGCTTACAGAGAGCAGCTGAGAACCCCCATCCTGCTCAGCCTCAACAAAAGGACCCTCCAACTCCCAGATGGCTCAGAGCACTCAGAAATGAGGAAAGCCTTCAACTGGATAACTTTGTACTCACATGAAGAAAATGAAAAACAGAAACAGGAGTGGAAAATTCTAAAAAACAGCCCAAGATTGTCTGACTGGAAGATATCAAAAAAGTAACCATAAGGGCTTTACCAAAGCTTTCTAGACATATTGTGCCTAGTGTTTCATCTGCCTGTGCCTAGAGGCCCTGAGAATACATGGTAGATCATAGCTACAGAGCTGAAAAGGATCTTAGAAATCATCTAGTACAGTCCCTCTTCTACCAATGAGGAAATGGAGGTTCCAGGAGCATGAATGATTTCAGGGTCACAAAGGTCCAAAGTGCTCTTGCCTTGGTTTCTTCACACTCTTGCTCTTAACTGGATCACCCAAGAATGCCAAGGCTGGAGCACTCACTGGACAGGGCCTGTCCTTTTGCCCCTCTGCCAATCACTGCCTGCTCAAGACATCAGAAGCTCTTCCTACAAAGTTCCTGGCACTGGTTAAGGCAACGGTTTGGTGTCACACCCTGCCTACTCTCCATGTGTCCCAGAACCCAGATCACAGGGAAGAACAGAAGGCTCTACAGTCTTCTATCTAGTTCAGGACCCAGTTTTCAGTGGCCAAAAAAGACCCACAAACAACTTTATCTTAATGAGCTCCTGAGCTCAGATGTACACATGCACTGACTGAATTGCCTCATCCACACATGGCCTCAACTTCCTATCTTTCTTGAAACAGCATTCTTGAAGGAGAGAACCCTTCACATCCTCTGAGAAGTCAGTATAGGCCCTGCCAGCCCCAACTGCATCCTCTGGTCATACCTCCTGGGTTTACTAACTGACTGTAATAACTAGTTTACTGGAAAGACAAATAGACAGCAGACATACCATGCCATCCTCTTCATCCCTCTGGGAGTAGGTGAGTGTGCTGGAGGAGGATGGAGTCCTACGGTGTTGTTTGTATGTGCTGGTCCCGTCAGCTACTGAAACAAAAAGTGATTTTTACAGATGGAAAAGAGTTTTTATGTCTAATTTCTGAGTTTCAAAAAGGTGACTGATTTGGGTGGGGGGAATGGGGGATGGGAGATAGAGACAAACAAGAGGGGAAAAAACAGAGTATGGGTCCTTTTTCTAATGTCTTAGAGCAAGTTTGGACCCAAGCTCTGCATGAACTTTTGGAGATGAATTGAGCAATAGGTGTCACATAACATTTTCATCATAGCTTCAGTAAAACCAAAAGTATCCTTGTCAGTAAGCACCCTCAGAAAGAGCATGGAAAACATAAGTCATGTCCTTTTTCTTGGTAGGAAAATCAACTGACAGAAAGTGAAAAAAAAATTCAAACTACTTCTAGAAAGAAGCTGGGGAGGGGGGAGGGGAAGTCTTCATCTTTGGGATAAAGTGGGGCCATTGGGCTAGGAATTCCGTTAGACAGATGAATTGCCATTATCTTAACTAACCAACAGACTGTCCCTAATCCTCACTCTTCCCATAGACCAGTTTGATGACAGGTAGAGAGACAGTAATGAACCAAACTTTGTGTGTGTGTGTGTGTGTGTGTGTGTGTGTGTGTGTGTGTGTGTGTATGGGTGTCTTGTCTGTCTTGTCTAAACAACTTCAGACTTCAGCCAAAGTCAAACACATGAGAAACTGTCCCAGCCTACTTCAGATGTATTTTAGACCACCTATGGACTAACTTAGAGCTTTCCTGGTGTCACAACTCTATATCTAATAACCTAACTGGTATCTCCCAACAGTCCCTAAAGCAGTGATGGAGCTTCTTGTGGTAGTAAGAAAGGCATAGCACTTGGGACTTTGGGGGGAAAAGTCCTGGTCAGACTATGGCTGGAAACCTATGTTTAGTTCTGGGTGGCTGTATTTTAGGAAGAACACTGATAAGCTGGAAAACATCCAGGGAAAGGCAACCAGGATGGTGAAGGGCTCAAGATTGTGCCATATAAGGATTATTTGAAGAAAAAGGAAACATTCAATTTGCAGAAGAAAAGGAGAAGGGGCAGGAGGGAAGGAGTGGAGAGGGGTGGAAGTCATCGTCAAGGTTTGAGGGACTGCCATGTGAATAAGGAGTTGGGTTTTTACATTTTGGCCTCGGAAGGCAGAGTCAGGAGCAACAGGTGGAAATTACAACGGGACCACTTTAGGCTGGCTAGATGGGAAAAACCAGCTAACAATGATGCTAATATGCAAAATGTCCAAAAATGGAATGGGCTGCTTCAGAAGGCAGCAGATGCCACTGCCTGAAGGTCTCTGAGCAAGGCAAGATGACCACATACTGTGGAGATCTGTGATCAGGAGGACTAATTAGATGACCCAGAGATCTCTGAATTCAGATTCTGCACAACTGTAAAGGACTCAAAGAACAACAGAGCTAGAGCAAAGGGCAGAACCGGAGCTAGTCTGGACCTGGCTGCCCAACACCCTGCCAACGTTCTCTCCATTATGCAGGGTGGGAGAACAGTTGTACTTTCATCTGAAGTGTTCCAGAGTTAATCCCTAAGAGTGGAAAGTATGGTGTGTCTCCTTCATTTTCTTCATAGTGCCAAGTAAATAAAAGTAGGGTTGGTTTTGGCTGGGTATTTTCATGGTCCTATTAGAGCATGGTTGCTCACTCTGCAGGTGGGCCAAAGGAAAAATATTTGCCTCAAGGAACCCCCATGGGTATCTCAGGTCAGTGCCAAGATTCCCTGGGCCTTAAGGAGGCTACAGCTGAGGAAGAAAAAGGAGGAGTCAGTCCAGGGAGCTAGTTACTAGCATGACTGTTAGTGAAGCACACTTCCCTCTAGACATTAAGATGACACTTTCAGCATTACCCCAATTTGCTGAGAGTGAAAGCAGTATGTACACTGTTTGTGTGTGTATGTGTGTGTGTGTGTGTGTGTGTGTGTGTGTGTGTGTGTGTGTATGTGCGTGCACACGCCTGTGCTGTAGTAGTAGTAGTAGTACCTAGCAGAAAGAGAACAGCCACTCTCCAACTCTGCCCAGAGACATCTCCTATAACTCCATATATGTCTGTGTATATATAGTTGGAATGGAAGAGGGAGAAAAAGTCAACAAAAGAGTCAATAGTATGGCCCATTATTGTTTCTTTAAGGAGACAGTTGGGAGCTTTCCCCAAGAGATTCATACACAACACTGCCATCATGACATGGAGCTGGTCAGAAGGACAATAAGTGATAGAGCACAAAAGGGTTGTGCTGTGAGTCCAGAGCTCCTAGGTTGTCCTGAAACTTTGCCAAATTTATCTCCTCTCCTCTAGTGGTCTTTGGCTCTAGTTTGAAAATTTAATGCTATTATTGTGTTATTTAAAGTAAATAAAGGTTTATTTCCTTTTGGATCACCAACTTCACAGGGAGGGGAGTAGACTGATCCACTTGATCCACCCACTTACCCAGCAGGAGGGAGGAAGTGCCTCTCAGGATCCTAGAGGGCAAGGCCAGACTGTGGATGAGGGAGGGGAGCCCATGAGTTTACTTTGGCTTTCCAGTGTCATAGGGCCCATGTTGAGCAGGTCCCTTCATCTCTCTAGGATTCAGTTTCTTCCCCACCCCCTCCACTGCCTTCAAATAAGGAGGCTGGTTTCAAGGGTCTCCAAGGCTTTTCCCAGCTTTTCTAGTGATGACCTCAGTATCCTAAGCGCCTCCTTTCTCTTAATTTTGGCACCTGGCTGTTTTCTCCAGATAAGTTCCCAAATGGAATTCCTCTTCCCTGATCTTTCCTATCCAAGTTCCCCCCACAAAAGAACCAAAGTCTGCCTGGCAGGTAACATCTGGATCCTGACAAGAGCTCACCTTTAGTAATGGTGGTAACAGCTGAAAATGCAGGACCAAAGGTAGTTTCCATTCTGGTCTAAAGAGAGAACAGAGATGACATAATCACATTCCCTCCCTTAAGAAGATACACTGCCAGTGGCTAAGAAGAGGGATACCTATAGGCTACTAACTTAGGGCCTTTTAAAATAAACATTTATATAACATTATAAGGTTTACCAGGCACTTTACAAATAGTATCTCATTTGATCCTCACCACAACTGCAGGAGGTGAGGACTATTATTATCACCATTTTACAGATGAGAAAATTGAGGTTGGCAGAGGCTAAGTGACTTGCCTAGGGTAACACAGCTAGTAAGTGTCTGATGCCCAATTTGACTGAGGTCTTCATGACTCTGGACCCAGCATTCTACCCTCTATGAAGCCTTCTATGAATTTTTTTACGGGGTCAGGCAATTGTGTGTTCAGCACTTTAATGCACATTTCTTAGAGTAAGGAAGTAAGGTACACTTAGGATAAGATTAATCTGTAAAACTCAAAAGGCAACAAATCAATTACCTAATCAGCAAAACCTGAGAAAACAATCCCCACTTGTACCCACATCCCACACTGGCCTTGTGGATTTAAGTCCACTCGCTATTTTATAAGATAGAGAAGATGCAGTAAGTCCAGGCTGTTGGCCTCAGCCAGGGCTAACCTGGCAGGCAGACAGGGCTGCCAGTGATAGATTCCGAGTTAAGAGGTCTGGCTACTGGTGCACAGAAATCAGAAGTCAGGACGGGAAGAGGCTAGCCAGAATGTGTAAAAACATGTAGCCATCCTCTGCATCAGCATCTCCTAAACACTGTTCCATAAAATCATGGTGGTCAGGTTATTTGTTCCACCAACCAGAGCTGGGGATTTCCATGAAAATTTTAGGCTAGTGCCTTTTCCTGCTCTGATACATTATCAAATTGCAAATGAATCCAAAAATGTGTACGTGGCACTTTTTATGGTAGGGAAGTAGATTTAATTCCCACTTTTTTTGCTTCAAAATTTCCCAGATCCCTATTCATTCCAACAATATTGCATAACCACAGTTCTCCTAAGAGGATTTATAGGTTCGATGACTAGATCTCAAGCCTGTAAAATGTTCTGTGGTCAGTTTAGTTAGAGAAGCCTTGGTTTCTGTAGTCTAACCACAGGAGAAGTCAGAAAGGCTGGCTGTTCTCACCAAAGTGTATGTAAAGCCCTCTGAATGTCTTTGATATTTATTGGGAGCAGTTCTCTCCCTCCCTGGTTTTTCCTCTCATATCTAGTTAGTCATTTGCACTAGCAGGATCTTGGCTCCAGAACTGATTCCTCCAAAGGCCCCTTGCCTATGACAGGTCATGGTGGTAAGGTCTGGATAGGCATCCAAGGACCAAGATGACTCTTCAGTGAAAACACTGAGAGTATATTTGGGCTTTCAGAGGAGTGCCTGCTCTCCCCCTTACCCCGTTTGTGCTGTCCGAGGGAGGGAGGTTTGCTGGGCCACCAGAGAAACGATTATATCGTGCACTCTTGCTTGAGCTCATAATCTAGAGCAGCATTTGGTATCCACGGGCAGCTTTCTCTGTGGGGAGGGGAGAAAAAAGCAAGGTTTCTTAAAAGAGCACAAGCAGACTCCTAAGTTTTGGCCAGCATGTCACCAACCCAATCCCCACTTCAGTTTGAGTCTGAGCGTTTACAGTGTTAGTGCCTGTGAGCACCAAGGGGAGGCTGGGTAGCATTTGGTCTGAACTTGCATCAGGCTAAAGGTCTTCCTTTCCCATCACCCTCAGACAGCCAATCCCAGTCCAAAGGTCTCACTTCCTGACTCTTGATCTGGTGTCTGCGACTCAGGATTAAGCCACTTCCTTCCCTCTTCTCTGAATGTAGCCTCTCAGCAATGCAGAGGAAGTGATGGGGGGTAAGCAAAAGAGGAGGTGTGGAAGAGGAGGAGAGAAGAGTCATCATGTGCTCAGGCTGGGCAGGGAGACTTCCCTCTTGTTGCCCACAATAGCTATTTCACATTCTGCAGATGGCACTTCTCTCCAAGCTAAGCCCAAGGACCTGCCTCTTGTCACTAACTTTAAAAGGCCAGGGGGCCTTACCCTCTAGGAGAGGCCCAGAAGGCAGGCAGATGCTGTAGAATCCCACAGGAGTAATGATGGAGTCCCTGTTGTGACATGTCACAGTGTAGCATAACCCCCCCACTAAATTTGGAAGCAAGAGATGTGTGTGTGTTCTAGTCCTATCTCAACCATTTACTAGCCATGCTGTCAATCTCAGAGAGGTTTAAACTTTCTTAAAGTCACACAATTAGCTTTGTTATCTTGGATGGTGACCTAAATGTTTATATATCTTGTATATACCTAGTTATTTACAGGGTCTCTCTCATGAGATTGTGAGCTCCTGAAAGGCAGAGACTGTTCTGGTTTTTCCTTGTATTTCAACATCTAGTATAGTGCCAGGTCCAGGTCAAATGTGGACAGGGCTTTCTGGGTCATGAATGCTTTTCCCAGTTCATTTTCTCATAAAACCCCTGGTAAGGTGTGTAGGTCAGATTACTAGCCCATTGTCCTTGTGAGGTACCCAGATTAGTAAAGTCATTTAGCCTAGTTAAAAGGCAGAGACTAGACTAGACTAGAACTCAAGGCTCTTGATATCCATGTCACCACATCCTGGTCATCATGCTTGTAAAAGTATGAGAATATATGATTATTAATACTGGTGCCTTCGCTGAAACATAAACACACACACACACACACACACACACACACACACACACACACACAAATGGTCAAGTAAACTCAGATTTGCAAGAGGCAGGGAGTGCACAAGGAGGTTGAGGATATGTGAAAGGGAAACTACTCAGGAGGAGGTAGGGAGATCACCACTCTCTCCATCTGTTTAGCTTTAGACTTTGCAACCTCCTTACCAAAGGGTAGCCTGGTCAGTATCTGTTCCAGAATAGGAGAAGCTGGTCCAGAGGAGGAATAGAAAGGGGCAGAAGAGAGAAAATCTAGTTAGCCTTACAGATAACGGGATCTCATTTCTGGTGCTGGATATTCTCAGAAAGAAGACAAAGGAGGAGACAAATGGGGAGGGCAGGGAATCCGACCTATCTCAGAGTAGAGAACAAAAATAAAAAGAAGTCAGATATAGGTAGTGGGGGAAACAGATATGACCGTGCTGCCCAATTTACTTTCCTCTACCTTTACCATCCCTCTCCCTCATTATACCTAAAATCTCCTAGCCTCTGCCCATCTCTTTCCTCTGAGCAGTGACTGAAGTCTGACAGGAACAGGCAGGACAGTTACTTTAGCCCCAATCTTATCCCCTCTGTCAAACCTCATTTGTTAAGGTTGCTACAACAAGAAACTAGCAGGACCAGGAGTAGCCATGAACTATGTACAGGAGATTCAGGGATTGGAGGGTGGAACTCTCCTAGTGCAGAGACAAGTCTATCAGAGCAAGTGTTGATTCTGGGGACCACTGAGGCAGAAAACTTCACAATCTCCCTACCCAAGAACTCTGTTGCCTAAATTGTTGGATGAGGCGACCGTGTGGCTGTGTTTTTTAGATTGGAAAAAATAAGATTAGATGAGAGGATAAGATTCCATACAAGTTTTGGTTAGAAAGCCCTAGTGATGGAAACAGGGCTGGCTCAAGAGGCCACACTAAGACATGGCTGAACTGTTTGGGTAAGGCACTCTTTTCCCTCTCTTGGGACCATGTGTGAGGCCTAGGCTCAGAAGTCAAAGATGAATGTGGTTCCATTACTTGGAGTCCATCCAAAAGCAAAGGCAGCAAAAAGAGAGAAAAATATTGCCCAATATGGACCAGTTCCTTAAAAAACAACATATTAAGAGTTTTGTTATTAATTCTAAAATAACAACTACAAATTCACATGAAGGATAATGCAAATAGGACACAATCAACATTTGATGGGCTGTCTCTCTCCTTTAATAATAATTAGCAATAATGTCACATTTCTATGTAGTACATTATAGTTTACAGAACATTTTCTTCACAATCCTGTGAGCTAATTACAGCTAGCATTAATATTCCCATTGACACTTGAAGAAACAAAATCAGAGACATGGAATGATTTGCCCAATATCACACAGCCAATTATTAGTGGTTGGGCTTGAACTGGAACTCAGGTCTTCTGAGTTCGAGATCCAGAGGTTTTTTTTTTTTTGCAAGGCAATGGGGTTAAGTGGCTTGCCCAAGGCCACACAGCTAGGTAATTATTAAGTGTCTGAGGCCGCATTTGAATTCAGGTCCTCCTGACTCCAGGGCTGGTGTTCTTATCCACTGAGCCACCTAGCTGCCCTGGTCCAGAGTTTTTGATAGCCCACCATTCTGTTCACAAGTCCAATCTCTCATGTCTTTTTGAATTCTACTATACAGATGTCATTCTAAAAACAATTGCTTAAATCTTTGGGCTTACCATGGAATCTGAAAGCTGGAAGGACTTTTGAGGCCATCTAGTCTCATGCTTGATCAAGAATCTTCTTAGTGTAATCAACATCATTTGGCCTTTGTTTGAAGACTTCCAGAAAAAGGGAACCCACTCCCTTCGCAGGCCATTCCACTTTCGAAGAGTTCTATGAGTTAGGAAATATTTTCTGATGCTAGTATAAGGTCTGATTAATCTTCCATTCAAAGGCCCACCTCAGCTGATTGGGGACATTTATAGAATACCTCACTCTAAAATTCTAAAACTGACCAAGGCACCAGACCTTCACCAGTCCATCTCACCATCTGCCTGTCATCTTCCAGAACAAAACTCTCCTAGTCACCACTTCCCCCATTAGAATGGAAGTTCCTTGAGGGTAAGATCTATCTTTTTTAAAAACTATGTGTATCCTCAACACTTGCCTGGCATATAGGAAATGTTTAGTAAATGCTTTTTCATTCATTCACCTTAAAACCTCCAAGACTCAAGCACAGGGCCAGTTCTTATACAGGTGCTTAAGAATGGTGTGTTAAATTAAATTGAACATTTACTTCATTAACTAGGATTTCTGATTCAAGGTCAAATGCTCAGGTTTGGTCCCACCCTGGCCAACAAACCTAGGTGGCATCAACACCTCATGCACCCCATTCTGCAACATGCTACATCTTTTTTCTTCTGACTCTGCTAGGGAACCTTGGTCCTGTTGCCTCTTAGTTCAACATGTGTGAGCAATGTTTGGTATAACAGGAAGAGCAGCTGACATGGAGTTAGCAGCAGGCCTAGGTCTGAATACTGCTTCTGTGACTGAGCAAACTACTTCCACTCTCTGAACCTCAGTTTTCTCATTTGTAAAAGAGGGTTCATATCTACTCCCCAGGGCTGCTATAAGGATCAAAGAGGACAGCACACCTAAAGTACTTTGTAAATCTTTATAAATGTAATCTCTCATTATTATACAATCTGTTCAAGTTACTAGGCCACAGGACTGTGAGAAAAATTAGTCTAGGTTAAAAAAAAATAAGCTGAGGGCTAGTAAAAGATTTAAATAAACAAGGAGAAACAAGCCAGGGCACCCAATGCTGCTCCTAAGTACTCTTTTTATTTTTATTTTTTTAGGTTTTTGCAAGGTAAATGGGGTTAAGTGGCTTGCCTAAGGTCACACAGCTAGGTAATTATTAAGTGTCTGATGACAGATTTGAACTCAGGTACTCCTAGCTCCACTGCACCACCTAGCCAACCCCTCCTAAGTACTCTTGAGTGTTGTCTTCTTGCCTTGTTTCCATGTATAGTGGTGAAACCCCAAACCTAGGCTAGAGGGGCATGCCCCAAGCAAGGGTTGAGAGCTTAAATCTTACACCTTCCACATTTGAATTGTGGCTTCTGTATTAATATCCATTTAAACTTTCCCTTTTAAATAGATCATCTGACAAAAATTTCTATACCAGAGAGATCTGAATTTTTAGGCACTGATAATATTCTGTGGTGATGTGACTTTGGTCAAATTGATGGGGAAGGTGAGGGAGAGAGCCATTATGCAAATGATCCGTACTGATGTAGTTCTGTATTACAATAATATGTCCCTTGCAGGATCCAGAGGCTCACATGAGCATGAGAGGCTTATGCTTTTGAAGTGGCATAAGGTAGATGGAAAAAGAAAAAATATATATGGGACTGTTAGTACATCCATAACTTAGTTTTGGTCAATACTAGGGATTTAGGAATGAATTTAGGAGCACAGGTTGAGAGTCGGGAAAACAAGTTAATTTGGGATGAGCAAATACATAGTAAAGACAATGGTGATCAGGATTAGAAGAGTTTGATATGGGCCTAGTCCAAAGGCCTAAAGCCCCAAAGTCCAGTTGGAAGAGGTCATTTCTGATATAGTGGCAAGGTTTGGACTTGGTATTAGAAAGCCTGAATTCAGATCCTAGACTCACTATTTGCTAGTTTGGGTAAGATATTCTATTTCTCTGGAAAAAGGAAAATTTTGAATCAGTTGATATAAACCCTTTACAGTTCTGTAATTCTCTTAAGCTTGTGAGAGGGAAGAACAAGATAGAAGGTCCAGCATGGAGATCTTCAGCAAGAAGCAAGGTAAGGTAAGACAAGAGGAAGAGTAGTTTCTGGATAGGGTCAGAGCATAGAGATGCCTCCAGGGAGGGAGGTGGTGGCACAAGACTGGGACCCAAGGGGATGTTTTCCCCTTTTTCTGCTGGGAGTGATGAATGAGTAGAATAGGCCTCCCCAGGCCATGGTCAATGGGTTAAACTGAATTTCCCCTTGCCTCAATTGTGTTCTCTCTGGCATTATTGCTGTTCAGTTGTTTGATTTGTGTCACACAAGTAGTTAAGTGTCTGAGACCAGTTTTGAACTCAGGAAGATGAGTTTTCCTGGCTTCATGTCTGATACTCTATCTACTGGGTCAAATACCTTGAAACCAATTCTACAAACTGGATCTTTTGTCTGGTCCTTGTCTTTGAAAACATTCACAGATTCCAGGGCTATGAGGGACCTTATCATCTGGTCCAGCCCTTTGGTTTACAGGTAAGCAGCAGTGGGGGGGGGGGGGTGTTAAACATTCTCAGAGCTACAGGAAAAGCCAGTTATAGAAGGAAAGTCTCTTCCATGGACAATCCTTTGTGCAACCAAATCCAGGGGAGTAGAACTAGAAATGAGATACTATCAAAGCCCAGGTCAAGAAAAAAGACAGGAAGGAACTAAGGAGACCAGACTATGTTTTTTCATTGGTGCTAAGACCATGAAAAGTTTTGTAAATTGTAAACTATTGCCATTTTGATCCATCATTGTGCCTTCTCCCCCAGTGAAGACCTCCCTGTGGTGTCTTCTGGTAAATCTTTAAAATAGCTAAGCATATTTATTTGTGTTATTACTGGGGAATACAAAGGAGTGGGTTATAGCTAGCTAGCCCTGAAGCCAGGAAGAGCTGAGATCCAGTCTCATCTCTGGGTGAGTCTGGGCATGTCACTAAGCCTCCCAGATTAAATGCAACTGGGAAATGTTCAATAAAATAAGTTTTAAAAAACAACATGGATAATGTTAATTTGTGGTTTTCTTTGTCAATAAGTGACCCAATGGGAACAGTTTCTACTTGAGTTTGACCCCAATAGAGAACTAGGCAATTCTTACAGAAAAGATGCTGACCTGCACCGGGAGAAGAAACTGCTTTCTATGGAGGTTCTCTATACTTGAAATCACAGGATCAGTGCTCATACCTCCTAGAGGTTTAAGGGAAAAAGCAGAGGCAGAGAAAATTGTAGGAGTTGTAAGACTTCTTCCTACCAGGTGATTTGGGGTTTAAGGAGCTTCAATAAGTAAAGACTTAGAGCTGCTTGCAGCAAAAAAAAGAAACAGGAGGTATGAGGAGCAGAAGTCTTTGTATCTTCATGACACAGACATATTATAGAAAGTACTATTAAAAGGTATCTCTTACATCCCTGACCTGAGCATGCAGCTAGTGAACCCTAGTGGCAGCTCTACTGGGCCACAGAAAACTCCTAGGAATTAGGTAGAATAGAGAGGGCTTGGGAATCGGTGGACCTGAGCAAATTCAAATAACACCTTGATAATTATGTGGCAAATCACTTAACTGTTTCCACCTCAGTTTCCAAATCTGTAAAATAGAGATAATAGTACCTACTTTATAGAGTTGTAAAGATAAAACTGAGGTAATATATGTAAACCTTAAAGCACTACATAAATTCTCTCATCCTCATTATTATTAACAGGTTCCTCGCAACACCTAAAGTTCTCATGCTCTGAGCATCCATCATTGCTCAGTCTGTGTCCAGGGCCATCCATACTCTTCAGAGCTATCTCTCACCCGTCTCCATATCTTGTCTAACCAGAAACTCTAAGACCATCAGAACCAGGAAGACCTAGTGATGCCCACCAATCTTTCGATTATTAGAAGTTCAGCCTATCTTGTGTCCAGGTCAGGGTGCCATGGTCCTTTCAGTGACAGAAGTAGCTCTGCTTATAAGGCCATCAGAGAGAAGCTAATGAGACAGGGGATGGGGGGTGGGGTGGGGAAGAGTGTGAGTGGAACTACCCCAGCCCTACACAAGTGGAAGACTTTTAGAGGCTGGAATTTTTCTCAGGCTGGTGGGGAATGATGGTGGGAGGAGAGGGAGGGTTGATGTCATCAGCCTGGCAAGGAGACCAGCAGTAATTCCTCCCTGGGATTAGAGGAAAAAGCTGACAATTCCATAAACCAATGGGATTGAAAAGTATTGTTCCCTTCTGACATAAACTATCAAGGGATAAGAATGTCTTGGGTTAAATAGCCTTTGTAGCTGATTCTGCTTGACCCCCTCACCCCTACCTCATATCTGCCTTCAAACACTGCTTCCTTCTCTGATGAGACCCTTTCCGGGTATAGAGCCTTTGGCCCAGAGCCCAAGCTAAGCAACCATAGTCATCTGGTTCTTGGGCACTGCAAAACCTAAGCCGATTGGCTATACCAACATGGAAACTGAATGTCTTAAAGGAAAAGATTATTGAATGTTTGTCTTTATTTCCCAAGAGCCTTGTATTTAGTTAACTGAGTGCCCGGGGTCAGATTCAGGGCTTCAGTTCTGATGATAAGCAGTGCTCTTTTCACTAACTCATTATATGATCTTGGGCAAGTCCCTGTATCCATCTGGGCTTTAGTTTCCTCATCAGTAAAAAGAGGGGATCAGATTACATGATTCCTGACTTACTTCCTAGTTCTGACATGCCAAGGTTCCTAGCACTACATAATAACATAGCAAGATCAAATACACAATACAGTTTTGTGTCTTAAGGAAGTGTGTGAGAGAGAGAGTGCAAGAGAGATAGCAGTGTATGTCCTTTTCATGTATTGGTGACAGGAGGTCCTTGAGGGTAGGGACTACAATGTTCCAGAAATGAAGCTGACTGAGTCAGTATGAGGAAGACTGAAAGAAAGGTTGAAAGAAATCCCAGCTGTTACAGATCTATCACTTTCAGTAGGAAATCTAAGAGGAGTCATGAGGTAAATATCCAAAGTTTCTTATAGATATGAGTCTTGATTTGAAGGTATGAAGGTGAAGATGACACTATTAGGGGGTCTATAATCTCCATAATAATGTAAGAACACCAGCACTTTTGTCCAGATTTTAAAAATCTTTGTACAGATTTTAAGGTAAAGAAACAGAACCTGTGAAAGTGACTGATCCAAAGTATTCAATAAAATTGGAACGCAAAATCACATCTCTGAATTCTAATTTAGACTGGAATGGGACCAAATCGAAGGTATTGATAGAATACAGCTTTATCTTTCTACCTAACACCTCACTCCATCCAAGTTGGCCTCTTGACTGTTCCCTAAACATACCTGAATCTGACCCCCAGCACTCAGTTAACTAAATACAAGGCCTTTGGGAAATATAATCCTGTCTCTGCACCTATACTAGTAGAATTCTCCCCGGAATGCTGGTTCCCTCCCCTCCTCAATCAATATCATTTATCACTTAAGGCCCAACTCCTCCAGGAAGTTTTTGAAGTCACAGTGAGCTCTCCCTCCTCTGAACAACTGGCTTGGAATCTCTTACATTCATTTGATCCTTGCCATATCTTGCCTGATAATAGTTGTTCACCTTTTTATATGTCTAATTCCTTATTTAATTTGTCAGCTCTGTGAAGACAGGGTCCAAGTGTTTGCTTTTCTACATGGTCACAGATCATTCATCTAGAGATGGAAGAGATTTCAAAGACTATATAATTTACAGGTCAGATCCAGGGCAGTGAAGTAGCTTGCCAAGGTCAGAGTTTCAGAGAAAGAATTTGAACCTAGGTCATCCTCTGATACCATAGCCAGTGTTCTTTCCATTGTACCAGAGATTGATCATTTAAGCAAATAGATTAATATTCAGCATACAGAAAATGGTGATTGATTGATCAGTTGAAATATCCTTAAACTATTCAGTCTCAAGTGGGCAGAGAGGTAAAGGTGTTATGGGCTGAGTATTAAGTGCTACAGCTCCTCACAGATTGTTGGAATAGTACAATGCTATATAGGCAGAAGAGCTTGTAGGAGAATAAGTGTGCACAAGGGGAAGAGCCACCCAAAATGAAGGAAATGCACATGGGGCAGGCCTGCAGACTTTTTAAATATTCTGGAATGAAAAGATACTGGAGGCAGGGCTCCAAGACAATACACCTCCCCATCCCCCACCCCCTGTATGGTTCATTCCTAGGGCAAGTAGGAAAGATGAGAACCTTCTCTTCTAACCAGAATGGCTATATGATTGTATGACCCATTCCAATCCAAAGTATTACTTCAATCTGAAGTTGATGGAATAGATGAACTATAGCCCTGGGTACCAAGCTCTCTATATAACTGGCATTCAGATCATTAACTCTCTCTTTGGATCTTAGCTTTTTCCACTTACAAAATGGGAAGGTTAAACTGGATTTTTTAAAGTCCCTTCCAGTGCCAGGGATTCCTATTTTACTTTTAAGGTTGAGTCCAGATCTAAATCACACTAGCTCAGAGAAAGATTCAGGATCTTTGTAGCGCAACAAAAATTCCATGGGGCTGTCGGCATGGTAGATGAAGCATTAAGCAGTATGTCTGGCAGCCTGTGGAGTCTCCAAAAACCTAATAGGGGAAGGAAAAGGTGCTACAAAAAGTGAGATCTCAAGAGTCAAAAGACCAGTCAGTTTCTAGAACCTGGGGACAATCACTAGCATTCTGTTCAGGAAAACATGTGACTTCAATTCTTCATATGCATGCTGTCTGGTTCACACACAAAACAAAACTAGGACAGCCCTCAGGGTCTCCCTTCTGCTCTCTGCGAGCTGTGCCTCGAAACCCTGGACTGCACAGTTCTAACTAGGACACCTCAGCTGGCACAAACAGGGAAACTACAGCTTTGCTTCTAGGGCAGATCTAGAAGCACTTTATACAGGGACAACTGCCAGTTTTAAGGTGCAGTTCCTCCTGCCCCAGGTATGAAACAAGTATTTACTTTCTTCACATAAAAGAAAGGCCAAAACCCAAAGGTTCCCATAAGCATGCTTTTGACAAGGATTTCAAATAGGATGCTACAACTTTTAACTATTATTTTATATCCTGGAAGGTTAAGGCAAACAGCAGAATATCTAGGAAGGTTTGGGCAAAGGTGCAGTCTTGATAGTTGCTCACTTGGGGACCAAAGATCAGAGCAAAGAAATCAAGGAGAATAGAAACGTCTAAAGCAAGATTTCACTGGGAAAACAAGTTAGTAGCCAATGATTCAAGAGTACTTAGTAAAACAACAGTGACATTACAGAAACATGAAATGAAGTATTCTCTGAGAGATGCAGTCACAGACTGAAAATTTATTTCCATTTCAAAACCCTCCTCAGCTTGAGCTACCACTTCAGTCACCGAACAGAAAACAGTGAAGTGGTTGGGTCAGTAGGAGTTTGCTGATTATAAACCAATCTGAATTTTAATATCCATATGCTACTAGGAACCAAAAGAAAAGTGAAAAATGCCAATTTCATCAACAACAAATCTAACCCATAGTGATAGTGGGGGTGGTGGTAGTATCAGCAACTCTGCCGAAATATACCCAACTGTTCCCCACAACAAAAGCCTAGAAGAACAGACAAACACTTTACCTCCCAGGAAATTCTTGCTGCTCCTGCACACTCATCCTCTTTCAAAATGTCTCTTGCTCAATCTGGTGGGTGCCTCTATGTGTCTCTCTCTGAAGTGATGTAAACAGAAAGGCATGCAGAGAACTGGACAATATGCAAATCACCCTGGAAAACCCCAGGCCTCAGCCAATCACGACTCCCGCTGCAGCTGGGTTGAGTTTGTCCCAAACTGAATGATTTTAAGAAGGCAAACTGTCCCCCACCATCTTTAGTAGCAGGAACAGATTCATCTTATAGGAACTGGGCTTTCTAGGGGAGATGAGAAGATGGGAGAAAAGTGGGAAAAGGTTTCTATTCACATGTTCAGTCACATAGAAAGAATCCTCATTGGGAAAGCAACTACATTCCACTAAGTTGTGAAAAGAGAAGTAGCTTTCCTAACTAAGCAGACTGGCTTTTATCATATTGAGTTCCAATACAAAGATATTTCAAGTTTTTAAAAAGCTGAGAATAAGATTTGATTTTATAATTTATGGCTTTTCCTCTCCTCCAGTTATCCGGATGTTCCTTCTTAACTTGATCAGAGGATCATAGATTTAAAACTGGAAGCGACATTAGAAGGAATCATCTGCTTTAGAGGGGTTAATCTGGAGAACTGGATTAAACAGTAATTGGGAAATGTTTAACAAAATGAATAAAAATACCATACACCCCAGGTAATGTTCATTTGTGATTTTCTAAGCCACTATGCCCTGGCAGGAATGTTTCTAATTGACACCTCAGATCTAATTCAAACTCTCTCATCTTACAGATAAGAAATTTGAGACCCAAAGAGAAGCAATAACTTGCCTAGGAACCCAGAAACAGTAAACAGCAGAGTTTGGGCCTCGATGTTTCTGATTCCAAAAGCTTTCCACTATTCTGCGCTCCTTATCCAGACTAACAAGACACAGTCCAAAGTGTTGAGATCACAGCAAACTCAAACTCTTATGGCTGAATGCAAATGAATCCTGTGGGGAGACCATACCAGAGTGCTGGGCTTCTCTGGACCAAGCATTGGCAGGGACTGCTGGTGGTCAGAGGGGTGGGAAGGGAGGGTGTGTGAGGCTTTTAGTGACTCTAAGTAACAACAATCTTGCTTCCTCATCTATGAGACAAAGTGCTTGTACTAGATCAGGATTTTTCTTCACTTTTTTGTCTCTTAGACCCACCTTTTGGCAATGTGGTAAAACCTAGAGGCTCAACTTTTAAATGCATAAAACAAAATACATAGGATTACAAAGGGAACAAATTATATTGAAAGAAGTTCCAATCCAAGTTGACCCTCTAAAATCTCTCCACAGGCCCCAGATTAATAAATTTTATATGGGATGATTGTGTAGCTTTAATCTAATGCAATCTGATCTAATGCAGATAGCTAGGCAGGTAAGGAGTGCAGAAAGGGCCCTTGCAGTCTGAGTTCAAATTTGTCTTAGTTTTTGTTTAACTGTCAAATAGGGATAATAACAGCACCTACTATGCTAAAATGTTATGAGAATGCCTGCACATAGTAGGCACTATAAAATGCCAGCTCTCATCAATATTATTGCTATCATTTTTATTCTATAATTCCATGGTTTGTACAGCACTCAAATGTTACAATGTGCTTTGACATATTTCATCTGATCCCCATAGTAGCCTTATGACATAGGATTAAAATTATCCTCATTTTACAATGAAATTCTCTAAGACTCAGAAATTAGAAATTTTATTTACACAATTAGGCAGAGCCAGAACTAGAACCCAGGTCTTCTTTCTTTACTCTTTCTTCTTCTTTCATTTTCTTTCTTTCTTTCTTTTTTAAGGTTTTTGCAAGGCAATGGGGTTAAGTGGCTTGCCCAAGACCACACAGCTAGGTAATTATTAGTGTCTGAGGCCGGATTTGAACTCAGATAATCCTGACTCCAGGGCTGGAGCTCTATCCACTGAGCCACCTAGCTGCCCCTTTCTTTCATTTTTCTTTTAAGCCCTTGATAATCTCACTTGTGTTCTCATAATTCAAAAGAACTGTTCTCTTCAAAGTTACCAATAATCTCATAACTGCCAGATCAAATGGCCTTTTTCCAATCCTCATCCTTGCTGATCTCCCTGTAGCACCTGCCACTGTTGACTACCTTCTCCTCAGTACCACCATCTACTCTCTGGATTTGTGTGTGTGGCACTAACTCTCTCCTTGTTTAACTGTTTAAGCACTCCTGGATCTCTTTTGTTGGTTCATTATCCATGTTATAATCATTGTTAGTATCCCCCAAAGCTCTGGCCTAGGTCTTTTTCTCTTTTCCTTCTGTACCTTCTCTTTTAGTGATCTCATCACCTTCCATGGATTCAAAGATCACCTCCTACATAAGTGATTCCAGGACCATATATTTAGCCCTAGTCTCTTTCCCCAGCCACAGTTTCACAGCAATAATTACCTTTTGAATATCTCAAATTGGATATACTGTAGGTCTCTCAAACCCAACATGTCCAAAATTTTCCTCTTCCAAATGTCCTTATTACTGTTGAGGTTATCACCACCCTCCTACCTAATCACCCAGGTCTACAATTATGGTGTCATCTCCAACTCCTCACTTTCACTCACTCTACATATCCAATCTATTGCCGGATCTCGTCATTTTTATCTTCAAAACATTTCTCTTATATGACTCTTTCTCTCTTCTCTCTACTAACCTTAATTCAGGCCTTCATCACCTCTGTTCTGAACTATACTGCAAGTCTCATCTAATTGTTTTTCCTGCCTCATTTTCCCCCTATTTTACTCCATTCTCCACTCAGCTGTCAGAGCAAATCTAGAATCTAGATCACAGGTCCAACCATGTCACCCAATGCTCCCCCAGCTCCATATCAATTGTCTCCAGGGTCAAATAAAAATCTCTCTGTCTGGCCCTTTCCAGTCTTCTTTGTTACTCCCCTTCCATCTATGCTGTTTCTTGCACATTTCTCTAGACTCCCTGCCTTCTGTACTGACTCTCCTCATGACTGAAACACTCTCCCTTTTCACCTCTGTCTCCTAGGTTCCCTAGCTTCTTTTGAGACTCAGTTCACAAGTCATTTTCCACCGGAAACCCTGACTGCTAATGCCTTTCCTTCCATCGATTCTACCCTTCTTGTAAGTATTTAGTTATTTACACGAACCCTCCATTAGAATGTGAGCTCCACAAAGCCAGAACTTTTTTGGCTTTCTTTGGATCTCTTGCATTTAGCACAGTGCCTGGGACATAGGGAGTGTTTAATAAATGTCTGAGGGACTTACACCTCTTCCAATGTGTTCTCTCCATCTCCTGCAAAATCTAAACAATGATCTTGCCCAAATGGGTTGGCCCAAGGACAGACTGTCCCCCTTGAGACAATTCTCTCTTCTCTATAACTCATCCTCCAGAGGCCCAGCAGCTGCCAGCAAACATCCTGAAGCACAAGCCTCATTGGTCACTTTCCCCCCTCAAACTCCCCAGTTTCTCTAGGATCAAATGCAAACTCCTCTCTGACTATAAAGCCCTTCACCTCAACCCAAACCTTTGTGACTTTGTTACTTTTCTTCCTATACTCTACAACATACCCAAACTGTCTTTTTTTGTTGTTCCATCAATGACTCTCTCCCACCACATGCCTCTTCACTGGCTGCCCCAAGCCTCTAGCTCTCAGAAGCCCTCACTTCCTTCAAAGCTCAGCTCAAGTTTCGAATTCTACATGAGATCATTTCTGATCTTCTTAGCCGCTGGGCTCCCCCTCTTTCCCTGTCATCCTGCAAATACTTATACATGTAGATTTGGTATAAATTTTGTGCACAAATACAGGAATATATGATGGCTCTGAATTTTAAAGTCCTAATGCAGAGGGGGGAACCTTTTTCTGCCAAGGGCCACTTTATAACGTTGTTCACAGACCATACAAAATTATCAACTTAAAAATTAGCCTACTATAATTAATTTACTTCTTAAAAAGCTTCAAGATTTGAGTCGTGCCAGTGGTTGCCTTGGTAGAACCAGACCAAATGATTTCAAGCGAGCCTTATATGACTGGTGGGTCACACATTTCCACCCCCTGCCTAGAGTATTGGGACCTCTTTGCTTTTTGTCTTTGGTTCCCTAGACTTGGTACTATGCCCAGTACATAGTAGGTAGGTAATAACTGTTGACTGAATGAACATAGTAACAGGCTGGACAGAAGTTGCTAAATCCAAACAGAAACCTTCAGTCTCAGTTATGTGATAATCATCATGGGATTATATTTACAACTGTGCCTCCTTCACTTAAGACAGGCCTGTCCTAAGCCAGGCCTGGAAGCAACTTAGATCAATTCACAGATCTTAAGAGGAAGTTAGTTTTCTATTAACAAAGTTTCCAACCTGAAATACAAAACCAGGAAACAACAGAAATGATCTTCACCTCCAACTACTCAGTTTACTTAATAGGAAAAGGAAAGCCATTTAAAAGGGGTCTGTCCAGGGTCCTACTTCACTTGATTTGGAGTATCTCCATAGAAATTTCTACAGAAATCTTATGTGCCAGACTTGTAAAACAGTCCCAAACTTACACCAGAAAACCTGCTTGTCCACACCCAAAAGTCCTATGGCAACATCTGGGTCAAATAGCTTCTAGAATCAATTTTTCTCCAAACTAGTGAATTGTTAAGTTATCCTAGATGCTCACTGAAGAACAGGAAACAGAGAAGACTCCAAAACCTTTTTGTCTTGCTGTGTTTTCTTCCCCAGAATTAATTCTGGCTTTTTGGTAAAAGGCACATAAAACAACTTCACACCAACTTGAATTTTCAACATAAAAGCAAACTAGAACACAATTTACATTCTAGACAGATATCAGAAGAAAGATGCAGCAACAATATACAGAAGTTTTGATTCAGAGAGAACTGAAGGCTATCTAGTCCAATCTCCACATTTTATAGATGAGGAAACTGAAGCCCCTAGGTCACAAAGGTAGTATCTGTAAAAAGTGGGATTTAATGTAGATGAAATAAACTCAACAGACTATCTCTTCTTCCACAACTCAACCCAAACCTCCTTTTCCATTGTGACCGGTTTATCCCCAAAGGCATCAATCTAAAGGTGATGGTTCCTGGTTGGGAGGGACCCTACCATTATGCTTTAAAACATTTCCTTTTTTAATTGCTACAACTTTTTCTCATCACTTTTAATTACAACGTCTTTCCCCCACCTGCCCCTCATCCTAACCCCTCCTGTGATTCATATACAATAACTGATACAGACAGGGGTCTTGTCTTATTCATGCTGTCAGACTGAAACTACTTAAACTCCAACTATTTTCAACCAGGCATCTCATGAATCATTCCTTTATTGTTGGCTTTCTGATGCATACCAGAATGTCTTTCCATTCAAACTTTGCTTATGTGCTGTTAACTGGAAAAAAGGTTTCTTGCCCTTTCCTCAGTAAGATTAATAGCTATGGGGCAGCTAGGTGGCACAGTGAATAGAGCACTGGCCCTGGAGTCAGGAGGATCTGAGTTCAAATTCGGGCTCAGACACTTAATTACCTAGCTGTGTGGCCTTGGGCAAGTCACTTAAACCCACTGTCTTACAAAAAAAAAAGAGAAGATTAATATCTACCTCTCAATGATGATTGCTTACACAAGTAGATGCTTTCATTCCATAGGAATCAGATTCCCTCAATTAGTGTCATTATTTTTCATCCCTCCATCCCTCCTTCTTCCCCTGAAAAATACCTATCGCTTGATTCAACTCAACTCAACTCAACAAACATTTAATATGTTCTTGTTATGTACAATGTACTAAAGTGATGAAAGGTAGTAGGATAAAAAGACAAGAGGGAAAATAAAACAGTACCTGTCCCCAAGCAGCTTATATTCTTCTGAGGGGATACAATATATAAATAATTATATTAGAGAACTTGAGAAAAGAGAATGCTAGTTCTGTGTGTGTGTGTGTGTGTGTGTGTGTGTGTGTGTGTAAGCAAGTGAGAGACAGAGAGTCAGAGAAGAGATGGGGATAGAGTGGGAAGGAGGTAGGGAGAGACAAGGGAGAAGAGGAAGAGATAAATCACAAATTTCATAGAGGAGGTAGCATCTGAACTGAGTCTTGAAGAATGATGTCAGGCAAAGAGAAGGGAATATATTTCAGCCATGGGAAATTCCTTGTATTCAAAGAGATGGAACGACAAGTTTAGGGAATAGGTATAACCAACTTGTTGAAAACATAAATTTTATGAATATAAAAAAAAGGATGTCCTTTTCTGCTCTCTCCAGAGGCTCTTAGGCCTCTTCTAGGGAAATAATTGGAGAACTCCATTGTCTTGTTCAGGTCACCTGGAAAGCTGGCTCACCAACCCCCATACCCCCATCCTTTAATAATCAACCATTCCTGGGGCAGCTAGGTGGTGCAGTGGATAGAGCACTAGCCCTGGAGTCAGGATGACCTGAGTTCAAATCCGAACTCAGACATTTAATAATTACCTAGCTGTGTGATCTTAGGCAAATTACTTAACCCCATTGTCTTGCAAAAACTAAAACAAACAAATAAATAAATAATGGTAATAATAATCATCATCAACCAATTCCTAAAGGCTGACATTTTTCTTTTTGTTTTGTTTATTTTATTTTTAAATCCCCCCCCAGCTACATGTAAAAGCAAGTTTCAAAATTTACTTCCAAAACCTCCCTCCTACTCCACTTCCCCTACTGAGAAAGCAAGTTACCTTGGTATAGGTTAAAAATGTGTAAGACTCACATTTTTCCATGAAGACTTTCATGACTACACCAACACCAAAAAATTCTCTAACTCATGGAATGTTAGATCTAGAAAGGGGGATTTAGAAATCAATTATTTTACAGGGCAGAAAGATCCAAGGATTTGAACCTAAGATAGTAGAGAATGAGGATTTGAAACCAAGGTCTTCTGGTACTAATCCTTTTGCATTTATTGTGTGTGTGACAAGGCAGGAAAGTCTAAAGGACAGAGAGTTAATGCAGAAGCCAGGAAGAGCTGGTTTTAGGTCACCCGTCTGCCACATTCTGGCCGCATGACCCTGCACAAGTCACTTCCCCTCTCGGCACTTTAGGCTCTCAGACTACAGAGAAGGTAGCAACCTTCACTGTTGGAGGGACTTTTCTCATCTGGTAGCTGTGATGATGCTTATCCTTAGTTCTAAAAAACCATGACATCAGGGAAGGTGATGCCATGACAAGCACATGAATTGGATTTGAGTGAGGGCATGCTGCTTTAGTGGCCAGATTTGAATCAGGACTTCTGGAGATGGCCCTAGATATGAGTCAATCTGGATTAAGTGACTTGCCCAAGGTCACACAGCTACTGAGTATCAAGTATCCAAGACTGGATTTGAACTCTCATTCTTCTGACTCCAAGGCCAGTGCTCTATTCACTGTACCATCTAGCTGCCTTATCTGAAGTCACAGATACAGTCCCTCTCCGCAGGATGTAGCTCTTTGAGGACAGACTGTATTTTGCCTCTTTTTTGTATCTCCAATGCTTAACACAGAACAGGCTTAATAAATGATTGCTGATTGATTGAATATCTTTATTAGAATCTGAATATCTGGGTCTGCTTTGGAATCTCTTTTAATCCTGAATCACTAGAACCACTTGGGACCTGAGATCATTTGCCAGCTCCTGGAGGAGACCAATAGTTCTTGGTCCACCTTGACTAGAAATTTTACTTTCAGGTTTGAGACTCAAGGATCAAATAATTCTTGAAGGGAAGATTCTAAACATTCTTCTAGAGGCTGGGTATGGGAACAGAGCTGCCTGCTATTAGGCTTACAGGCTTTCTGGGCTGCCAGAGGAAGAGAAAGGGACGAAGACTTTATCATGTGCTTCTTGGCCCTGAGCCTCCATGTGTCCAGCTTGCATGCAGGCGGGTCCTAGTGGTTTGACATTTTCCAGAGAACAGCACATGCTGAGATCTGGAACCTTAATTAAGCTGCACGTTCAGCAGTAACAAGCCTGAAGGGTGGAGAGCTGGACTGGTGAAAACATCAGCTCCCAGCTGGGTGGACTCTGGTCTGACTTCAGAGACAGCTAAACAGAGCTCCAGGTGGGAGGCTGTGCTTGCTGGATTCCTTCCAGAGGCTCCATGAGCTGCACGTGGGACTTGATGAGGATCCCACAGGGTCCTTTCCAATGGAATGAACAGTTTGACCTGGTATCCTGACCAAGATGTTCTTTGTCCTCTGTGAAGCTGTGTGCTGGCTGCCACCCCACACCCCCAAAGCAGCTGTATGTCAATGGGGCCTATGAGCAAAGGCTCCAAATGCTATAGAAACAGGGATTTCCCATAGCAACATAAACAGACTTTATTCCAGATGTGCCACTAGATTCCTTTTCTCCCAACATTCTTCCCTGGAACATACAGTATGTATCTAGGCACTTCTCTGGCCCACAGCCCAAATACCCTGAAGGCAATTCAACTGAATGGCAACAGGAATCTCTGACTTTCATTTACTCTGCCAGTCTCCAGTGAGTCATTCTACTGGAAAAGCATGAGGCCCAGTTTACCATGGACCAGCCTGGACCAGGCAGGAGAGACAGGAGATTCTTCAACTCAATTTTAAGTTTTGTCAATGGCACTATTTGTCACCTTTTTTTTCAATTTCACCCTCCAATTGCTCCCTTGCCTTTTCCTACATCAAATTCCAAGGATTATTCCTTGCACACAACTTCAGATTATTACCTAACATTCCCAAATCTGAATAAGGTCTTATTGCAACTAGTCTCCTCTCCCTGATGGCCCCCTGCTCCCAATGATTAAGTTCCTCCCAAAAGTTCCATTTTGGAGATGGTCCCAGGTCAGCATCCCTTCATTCCTTTCTCAGGACAGTTTCTGACTCTTCACACTTCACCACCTACAGTCCCTTCCCTGCTCATCCTCTCCACATTTCATGTTATGCCTTCCACCTCCCCCATTAGAATGTAAGTTCCTTGAGAACAGGAATTTTTTTTTTTTAACATTTGTATTTGTACAAATTTGTCTGGAGTTTAACACAATGATTGGTATAGAGAGCCACAGTAAAGACTTAACAAATAATGTTGACTGAATTCTAGGCCACCCCCTTCAGTCTGCTCAATTTTAATTCTCTGGGCCAAAAGCCTCCAGATCAAACTCAAACAGCATAGCCTGACATTCAAGGTCCACCTCAATCTGGCCATTACCTATCTATTCAACTTTATTCCTCCTTGCCTATTTCTATACCATGTAATTCTGATTCTAGTCAGATTAATTTGACTCACCTCTACATATGCAAGGAAAAGAAAAAAGAGCATTTAATGAGGTATATTTTATTACAAAACAAATAATATATATAATAAATTCTTATTTGAAAATCCTGGCTATTATGAAAATGTAAGCAGTAGTTTAAAGATGTAGGCTCAAAGAACTGGAAATTGAGAGGATGAACATCAGTACTACTGTTCTATAAGAAACCATGAATGGTTGGACTTTAGAAGCATGGAAAGGATTACATGAACTGATGATGAGCAAAGGGAACAGAACCAAGAAAATGCTGTAAACATTAACAACATTGTGAGACATAGCATGGAAACAATGTAAAAATTATCAGTTGCCTTCTGTGGGGGGTAACGGGGGAGGGAAGAGATGGTGGGGGGGAAATTGTAAAATTCAAAACCATACCAAAAAACAATAGGTATAAATTACTTCTGGAAAACAAACAAAATATATAATAAAAACAAAAACAAAAACAAAAAAACAACATGGTGAGTTGATCAACTATGATGGATGCAGCTTCTCTTAGCAGTTTAGAAATCTACTACAACCCTGGGAGACCAGTTGTGGACAATGCCATTTACATCCAGAAGAAAAAAAACAAATACCACCATAGACTCTAAATAGATACTAAGTTCACTCTTTTTATTAGAGGATTTTTTCTTTCTTTTAGGTTTTTGCAAGGCAAACAAGGTTAAGTGGCTTGCCCAAGGCCACACAGCTAAATAATTATTAAGTGTCTGAGGTCAAATTTGAACTCAGATACTCCTGACTCCAGGACGGTGCTCTATTTACTGTGCCACCTAGCCACCCCCTATGTTAACTCTTTTTAAAAAAAAACACTTCTCTGTGGTTTTCCTTCTATTCTATGGTTTTCTTTCTTTTCCCTCAGTCTGAATTCCTTATACACAAAATGACTAATATGTAAATATGATGAATGTAAAAATATATGTACAACTTTTACCAGACAGTTTGCTGCTGAGGAGAGGAGTGGTAGGAAAATGTGTAGCTTATAAATATGCAAGTGAATAAATGTTGAAAAACTTACATAACATGTAACTGGAAAAATAAAATATCAATTAAAAAAGAAAGATGTGGCTCCAACATATTAAATGAGTCAACTATCAGGTATTTCTTGTATGTTTGAAGTTATACAATATAAGTAATTTTAGCCTACTAGTAAAGGATAAGTGAAATGTTAACTATTAGGGAAACATCACAAAAGCTATTTAAGCCTAAGTTGTGATTAGTGAAATCTTGCTATTCAAAGTAAAAATCCTTGAGACTATAATTTATTATTGTTTTGAGCTTTGCTTGCAGGGATAGTTGTCTGAATTGTCATTAAGTCAATAACAGAAAATGGCATGTACTGCAGTCTGGATAACTGCTAAAGGTAGATGTCTGTACCTGGGAAATGTACCTTGGCATGGCCTAGGTAAAGCCCTCCTGACTCTATTTCCTCATTGTGCTATTTCCTTTCTGAAAAGGAAAATTCCCATCCTGAACCTTCCTTTTAACATCCTGTTTTGGTTGTCAGATATGATTCATGCCTGGAATCAAAAACAGCTAAGGGAATTTTTCCCTCATTATGATATTTGACATTGCTATAACTATGCCCCTCTTTTCCCTTTTATAACCAATTTCTATAATCACGAAGCTTTATAAGTACAATACTAAATCTATTAAATAATTGATATCGGAATATGTCTGAGTTACTTTAACAGGATTCAAGCATGAATATTTTATAATTTTAACTTGTATCTGTGGTCAAAATATAATATAGGGGAGCGACTAGGTGGCGCAGTGGATAGAGCACTGGCCCTGGAGTCAGGAGTACCTGAGTTCAAATCCAGCCTCAGACACTTAATAATTACCTAGTTGTGTGGCTTTGGGCAAGCCACTTAACCCCATTGCCTCGCAAAAACTAAAAAATAAATAAATAAATAAATAAAAAAATAGGGATGATGTCCTCCTAAGGGGCAAATGATTAAACAAGATAAGATAAATAATGCAAAAGTTTTCTAAATACATAGAATAGTAAATTATGGGAAAGCAACAGGATTATACTATTTTCTCTAACAAGTATATTCATATGTATATAACTGGCTTCCAAAATTCATCTATGATGGAAATTCATTCTTTGATTATGTTTTAGTAATACATTCTCAGAACTGGGTTAAAGATTTTACTTAAAGATTTTACTTCTGCCCTCTTAGAGGGCAGAAGAGTTCATTTTGCTCTTGAACTTCCAAAAATTTTTAAAAGATTCTTATAACAGATACAGGATTTAAGTAAGGACTGAAACAACAAATGGTAAACTGAAATTTTCTGAAATTTTAAGACTGAAGAACCAAATTTAAGTGATTGTACTAAAATATGTTTAGTCAAAATTATCAAGGACCCTCTAGATTTGAAACCAGAGAAGCAGAACCCCTTTCAGGGCTGTCTTGAGATTAAAGCCTAGTGTTCAGAAAAATGTATCTAGGGACCAGATAACTACATGAGACATTTAGGACCCAAATATGCTGTTTAAATGGACATTGAGAATGTGTTAGTAGGATACAAGGACACTAGATGTTTAAGTTTTCTTGGTTACCTTGGTGACATGTAAATCTTCCTTCTGAAAACTAATTAATTGGGAGCCCTCTTAAGTAGTTTGATCTATACCTGATTTAATGTAATTATGCAATTATGGGAATTGTGAGAAAACCTTATTGCATTGCTTAAACCTAACTCTCCATAGCTGGGAAGCTGAATCATTTCTATGTGCTGTTTAAAGATGCTGAACAGAAACTCAGATCCAAAGACTGATACAAAGAGTTTTCTCACAATTATTAATCAATCATTGTTTCTAAGGGCCCCTACCTGGTCCTTTTGACTATTCCCACAACTGCCATATTTCTGGATGTAGACTTCTGGATCATCTGAAGAAAACCCCTGCTCCTGAGTGAAGGGTAGAACCTAAGGGGGACCTCAAGGTTCATCTAGTATGGACGAAAAACCAGCTGACATCCAAACAGGACATTTGTCCCATGATTCTGACTGAGGGTTGAGTATACTGTGCTAGTTTTTTCTCCTTTTCTCTTTTGTTATGTGCCCAGCCACCAAGGTTCAAGTATATGTTGGTATTTTCTCCCTCTATGGTTTTTTTTTAGGGTTTTTTTGGGGTAAGGCAATGGGGTTAAGTGACTTGTCCAAGGTCACACAGCTAGGTAATTATTAAGTGTCTGAGGCCGGATTTGAACTTGGGCTGATCTCCTGACTCCAGGGCTGGTGCTCTGTTCACTGTACTACCTAGCTGCCCCTCCCTCTACATTCTTGGTCTCCTTTTCTTTTCTGCTTGCAAGAAAATAATGGCTAGCAATGATACCTGAGATACACTTCCCTGATAGGTCCCCTCAAGGAACTAATTCCTTGGGCAACATCTTGTCTGGGTCCAACTGGCTACAGGATTTTGGCTTATACTTGTCTCTCCTTTACTGGCCAGAAGGGTGGGGTTTCTTTCAGATCCACTTCCTTTGGTCAAAAGGGGGAAAATGTCAAGTTATTAGGAAAGACCATGTTTTCCAAAACGAAGGCCCAACAAGCAAGCTGTGTCCTGAGCTTGGAATAACAATAATCCTTAATGCTCACCTTCTGGAACTGATGATCCCTGAGCTCAGGAAAGCAACAAAAGGCCCAGACACAAAGCCCTGCTATGAATGAACTTTTGATCTCCAGACAAACCTTGTTTCCTGTTGTTGTTGTGCCTCACTACTGTTGCCACACTACAATGTTTGACTCTTTGTATACTCATAGTATATAAATCAAAGTTCAGCCACACTAAAGCCATAAGTATATAAATCAAGGTTCAGCCACAAGGGGCAGGGTCCCAGTACATGTGTCTAATCTGCATCCTTGCTTGCAAACTATTTCCCCTCACTTTGAAATTAAACTTCACTTTGATTCCTGATTCTTCTGTCTAGTTAGCTCTGCTTGACTCTGCCAATCCAGAGGTCAGTTCAATATGGTTGATATTCTTTTATTAATAAAATCTGGCATTATTAATAAAATTAATTACCCAGAAACTATGTCTCTCAAACTTTTTAAATGTCATGGCAGTATAGTTTGCTTATAACATAATCTATAAAATAACGTAGGTAAGGTAGGGGGCAGCTAGTCTGAATTTCAATACTGAAATATTAAAAATAATTATATTGACATAGGACTTTGAAGTTTGCAAAGCACTTTATGTACATTATAAAAACACAGATTCATTGATATAGATCTAACTGGGGCCTATGGTTCTAGAAAGTCAGTGTCCCCCCCGCCCCCTTACTCAACAAACTCCAGGAACTGCCTATAACCATCAGGATCAATTATAAAGTCTTCTATTTGGCATTCAAAGTCCTTCATAACCTAGTCCCCTACATGTCTTCTTACACCGTGTTCCCTGCAACATACTCTTTGACCCACTGACACTTACTGGCCGTTCCATGAATGAGGTCTTCCATCTCTCCACAAGAGGCATTTGCTCCAGCTGGTTCCAAGCTGAAATGCTCTCCCTCCCCATCTCCACATTAAGGATGCCAGCAGGGACAGCAAGTGGATAGAGCACCAGCCCCGGAGTCAGGAAGAGATGATTCAAATCCAACCTCAAATGCCGGCTGTGTGACCTTGGGCAAGTCACTTAACCCCATTGCCTTAAATAATTTTTTTTAAAAAAGGATGTTAGCAGATAGAGACTGAGGAGAAGAACTAAACTAAGAGGAAGGTGGGAAAGTCTTCCATAAATAAGAGAAGCAGAGAGGAGAAATGACAAGACCTGTGAGATCATTTGACAGAAGAGAATCCAAGGCCCAGAGATGGGCAGTAAATAGTAGAGTAAAGGCATGAAATTCAAAAAAGGAAGAAAATGTTGAATGACTATGACAAAATAAGGTCAAAAGTTTCAGCAGGAAACAAGAAATATATAAGCTCTTCCTCCTGTCCTGGTGAGAATGAGACCAAAGAGAGATGTGACCAGCACTTGAGAGCTAAGTGATATGACTTTGGGGAAAACCAGGTTTCCTTTGATTCAATGTGGTGGTGTGAGGATGAAATGGAGTTAGTTTAATATCTTTTGAGTCTTAGTTTGTTCATCTGAAAAATGGGGGAAATAATACTTAATAAAATGTGTACTACCTACCTCACAAGGCTGTTGGAAGGAAGGCACTTTGTAGATCTTAAAGCCCTATACAAACATGAGTTATTACAAAATCAAGGGGCAAAGTAGCTGGGGGAAAGGGTCAAACAATGAAGCATTTCATCCAGGAAACTGGATATTGGGAGAGTATCAAGAAGGACGGGCTAGCTCTGTGACAGGGGAGATCAAATGGGCATTAGCTCATAGTGCAACTCCACCACCAGCCTGCATAACATTGAATCATAACAGTAATGGGAAGAAAAGATATCCTTTCTAAGTTCTTACTATATGACAGGCACTGTGTGTTAAGCACTAGGGATACAGAGAAAGGCAAAAGCATGGCCACTGCCCAAAAGGAGCTCCTGGGCTAAGATATTACAACAGATAACTGGTGAGCATAGCCTTAGGTCCCATCCCTCTGAATATTGAGAAGAAAATGACTTAACTGCTTCTATAAATCATCTGGAATGAAAGGAATGGGGAATATTAATTCATCCCTACTACAGAACAAGCATTAACTAAAGAACAGCTCCAAATTGGGAGCTCCTTGGAGGCCCAGCCTCTAAGACCTTCAGCATAAATGTGATGAGGTAATTTCAGCACAGTTCTGCAGAAGTTCTTTTAAAATGCAACAAAAAGAGTGGAAGGTTTTCTCAAATAACTGTAATACTAAGGATTCTCTTCAAATTTCCAGGCACTATTCTGAGCTCTAACTTGTCCTTCACCAGCCTTTTTAATATTGTAGGGTGAGTTGTCTTTTCAAGAAAAGTTACATTTGCATATTTCTTATTTGATACTATTTCCAGCCACCCAAACCTTTAAGTAGTAGAATAAAGGTATTCTGAAATTTCAGGGGTAATGTTTAAGAGTCAGTCCTTTATGGTAGAAAGGTATTCAAAAGGGATAAAAGGAAGTAGTAAGCCTTCTCTTTGATGGAAAAGACTGTATTGGAAAGATGTTCAAGACCAGAAAGAAGCCAAGTAGATGTTAAGACTGAGCATTTGAGTAACTGAAATGTTAACTGAAGAGTCTTTTATTCAAGTCTGGAAGAAACAACCACAGGCAACAGAAAATCCCTATGAAGCAGGAGAAGAGAAAATCAGAAGGGTAAGTGCCACACATCCAGGAAAAGGAAGGAAAAACTGGGAAAGAACATTGACCTGGGAACTTTGAAACCTCTGTTAAAAAGACCTGCAGGAGAGGGTCATCACAGCCTATGGAATCTTTACAAATGGGAGAGAAAGTGAAATTTCATAGAAGCTTCAGTATATCAATGGAGAAAATCATAGATCATTAGTTCCCAACACAATTATTGTACTACAAAAGTACAGAGATATGAGGGCAACCTTAGAAATGGGAAATGGAGCAACATTTCCCAACTCCTAACTGAGCATGACAGGGAAGGCAACAGTCAAGTATGAAAGTCAGAAGGCTGATATCATGTACATCTTTGGAAAAGTATCAAGGTCAGGTCTCTAGGGAGAATAGCCCCAACCTGTTACTTTATTTTCCCCATAACCACCAATTCACACATACTTTGGCAATAGCTTGAATCACAGTCAATTATTCAGCCAGGATACAGTCTGTGGCTTCAGGCTCTAACTCTTCATCCAGATCATAAAACTCACTCACAAATATCATTACAATCTCCAGCTAAGATTTCTTCTCCCCATTCCCAGGCAGGGGAGTGACTCTCCTTTCTTCTTATCATTGCCCTGGCAGCTCAGCTTCTAACCTGGGAGCATTTTTACTTTATTTACCGCCCCCCCCCCCCCCGCCCCAATACTGTAGCAGCTCCAACTAGCACCACTCTCAGACAAATCTGTGGTGGCTTTACCTTCCTCCCCAAGCTAGGAAAGGGTCTAGCCTGTAACAACACGGAAACATTTCTTCTCAAATCTCCAGTCCCTGTCCCACCCTTCCCATTAGGTTAAGACAGCGATCACCCCGTTCTCTTTAATTCAGCAACGCCCCCCAACTTTTTCCAGTCCAGACTGAGGCTCACCCCTGCAGCCTGGGAGCACACGGCATCCCACCCCCAGCCTTAAACGGGGGTGTGTGTGGCCTGCGAGGGTACTCCCGGCCTTGGGGCCCCCCCCGGCTCCCTCCTTTCTGTAAGCGATGGCCCAGGGGATCCCGAGCGCCTCCAGCCCCGGGCTCCGGGGACGTGACAGCACCCATCCCCCCCAGGCTGGAACGACCGGGTCCCAGCCAGAGGCTGCCAGGCGCCCCCTCCCCGTCTCGGGGCGGCTCCGACCACCCCCGGCCCCCTTCTCCTAATCGGTGACACTTAAGGGCGGCCGCCGGGTCCTTGGGGATCGTGCAGCCATTCAACGCCAAAGCTCCCCAGCCCTACGTGCGCTCCCCGGCGGGGACTCACCGTTCAGCTGCTGCCCGAAAGCGGAGGCGGCGGAATAAGCCCCTTCCTCCGGGCACATAGTGACCCCCTTAATCCTCCTCCTCCTCCTCCTCTAGCCGGGAAGGGGGGCGGGGTGCGCCAAGCCGGAACCGCGCGGAAACCTAGCTCCCTGGGATTTGTAGTCCTTCCGCCTCATCGATCTCGGCAGCCACTGGGCGGGGAGTCCTTGAGGAAAACTACAATTCCCGGCGCCTCGCGCAGAGCCAGGCCTGATAGGAGACAGCAAAATCACTCTATGTTACAATTTGGATTTTTATTGGCTTTGGTTCACCGGCCATCCCTATGAGACCCAATAGTAGGGCGAAGTCTAGGTTCTCGTGGCTGGAAGGAGAAAGCACGCTAGCACACGTCAGATTGGTGACCCAGAGTGGAAATGACTGGCGCTGCGACTGCGAGCTGCGGAAGTTAGGGGGCAGAGGGTCAAAGGGCATTAGTGGGCGGGTACTTCCGGTGGAGAGGGTCCAATCGCGGAGTCGGAGAATTAGTCCCGTATAAAAGCCGGAAGAGGCGGCTTTTCCTTTCTTTCTCCGACTTGCGTGCGGGTGGGAGTCGGCAGCTTGAGTTCGGTCCGGAGCGGCAGGGACTGGCCCCGCCGACGGGCCTCACACCGCCGTGGAGCAGCAACCATAGCCCATCCTTCCGCGGCGCCGCCGGGCGGTCGAGGTGAGCGGGGCCTCCGGGGCCGAGCCTGGTCGGCCATGCTCCGTGTGCTCCACGTGCCGACCCAACTAGTCCGACCACGTGGGCGGGCAGGACTCTGAGAGCAGACGGCCTTGTTCCGCGCCGCCGCTTTTACAGATGGGGAAACTGAGGCCCGCAGAGGGCGCCAAGACCTGCCCCCAGGTGTTTTCATTTATGTGGGGTTCCCATTGTGTCGCCTCTCCAGGGGACATCCAGGCGGTATCCCTTAGAGATTAGGCGGTTAATTGGCCGGGGGGGCCCGGGGCAGGTTGGCTTAACCCAGGTGTCTGGCTCTCAGGTGGAGGGGGGGGTCCAGTTTCATACCCCCACCTTGGGGCGTGGTCTCGGCTCCCAAGGTGAAAAAACTTAGGAAAACTGGATGCACCGCACGCGGTCATTTAGCACATAGTGAAGGTGCCCTGGCCGCCGGGCACCAGGAAATGGAGAGTCTGGACTCTGGGACTTGCTGTATTGGACTGATTGTTCTGGTGATTGAAAGCGGTTACTGGGCTGCCCACGCCACCCAGTGGGGGAAGCACACAGGAGGGAATTCTTTGGAAAACTTGAGGATCTCGTTTTCCCTCCAGCCCTAAATTAGCTAACCTGATCTCAGCTAGGTCCTGGAAGATGCACTCCACAACTATGGTAGTAGATCCGACTTTTTCATTATCTTGGTTTAATCATATGCCGCCACTTCTTGTAGCCAGTGATGAAATCCTCATTTCTGACACCTCGTATGAGTATTGCCAATGCCAGTACCTGATTATGTTCAAGATCTGAGGCTGCAAGTTAATTGTCTTCTATTTAGGAATTGCTATTTATTCAGTTATAGTTTAAATGGATGGTAGATAATAACTGTACTCTTCAAACTTTTTTTAGGTGTGCCCTGTGTTGTGGATGAACTTAACCAACAAACAGGTGAGATTTGTTCCGTGTTTTTATTTTTAAGATCATCTGAGCCAGTGATGAGATCCACGTTTCTGACACCTCCTATGAGTATTGCCAATGCCAGTACCTGATTATGTTCAAGATCTGAGGCTGCAATTTGCCTTCTACTTAGGAATTGCTATTTATTCAGAGTTATGTTTAAGTGAATAGTAGATAATAACTGTACTCTTTAAACTTTTAGGTGTTCCCTGTGCTGTGGATGGACTTAACCAAAACAAACAGGTGAGATTTGTTCATGGTTTTACTTTTAAGATAATCTGAGCCAGTGATGAGACATTTCCATTTCTGACACCTCGTATGAAACCTGCATATGCAGTTTGATTATATAGCAAGGCTGAGGCTCAATAAATATGATTGGACATGAATTGAAAAATGGGTGACAGTAAGTTGCCAGTCTCAGGAATTGTTTCTTCTAACTATATGGTGGTATTTTTCATGTTTTTTCCCCTAGATTACATGATGATGAGTACAATTTCTCCTGTCTGCATTTCTGTGTGTGGTAAGTTAAATATTTAGAGCTGAAAAAAAGAACTTGAGGATAAATCTAGTCTGCCCAAAGATGGTAAAGAGACATAATTAGTAGCTGACTACAGCTGAATAGCCATTTCCTATATAAAAATTTCAAACTTTTATACCCAAAATGAAAAACACTGGGGCATAGCTCTACACTGAGGCATACTTCCTAGTTTTGGGGAAAAGAGAGAAAAGAGGGGAAAAGATTCGTTTCTCAATACCATTCAATGATTTTTGAGGGTGTGTGTATATATGTATATCCCTATGCTGGAACACATTTTGACAGAATACATATGCGTGAATTTGCAGAAGCAGCTACTCCAATAGTAGCTATAGAGGGTACCTAGCATAAAAGACTCTTGTCAGAGATAAACTTCTGATAAAAGCTAGGAAGAAAACACTGCTGTCTCTGGCAACTAGTGTGAACCTGCTTCACTCCATATGGAAAAGAAAAATGCCTCTGGAGGAGTTGATAACATAAATTGGAGTCTGTCACCCATAAAGTCCTACCACAGGTAAATTCAAGGCAGCCTTTAGCAGAACTGAATGAAGATGGTTCTTTTCAGGACTGTTTGTCTTACTTCTTCCCCACAATCTATTACTCTGGGTCTTAGTGTAAATTTATCCAAACTAATTACATATATTAGGGCAAGTCCTTTTTTGCTAGGCTTGAACCTCAGCTACTAGATGCCTTATCTCAGGAATGATCTAAGAACCAAGGACTTAGCTGTCAGATGTCTCAGGACTCATAGGAAAAGCCACTGGTGCCAAACCTAGGTTCCTGGTCCGTTTTGAGATACTATCTCTGGCTAGTTTCCTCAGCTACAAACTATAGGCAGTGATTATGATTTATTAGTATCATTATGATTATGATTTATATTATGATGAGGATCAAATGAGATAGTATTTGTAATGCACTTAGCACACCTGGCACATCATTTATGTTTTGTCTATATATGATGCTTGTTTTCCTTCTCAATGTTAGGACATTTGAGGAGAGTATGAAGGTATTATTATTCTCACCTTCCCATCTACCTCCTCTAACTTGTTTGGCTGTGCATAGGGCAGATATCTGCACATGCTAAAGTTTTTACAAGGAACTGGAATCTCCCCTCAAAGTTAGACGGTTAATACCCTTAGTTTTCATTGGCATCCCTTGGTGTTTTGTATTATGTCATTAATTTCAATTGTATATTAAAGGTTTTCTGAATAAAGTGAAATTTGGTAAATTGCTATTTAATTTTCTTACATCTATCATGGGGTGGACCAACGTTCTTCAAGTGATTGAGTGCCAAGCATAAAACACCACATTGTTTTTTTAAAAACTAACAAACTTTATTGACAACATTGTGGAACATAACAGTCATGAACAGAAGGGTCAACAAGAAAGATGTTTGTACAAGGTCAGAGTAACTTAGTCCAGTTTCAGCAGCACTTCATGATATAAAAAATTGTCATTAGACATAATATAGTATGACCACTGAATTCAGGACTATAGACTCTACCTTTTTTGGATACAAGGCAAAAAGTTTGCCCATCACTGTTTAAATCTTTCCTGATTGGGAACACTGTTTTAAGTTCCTATGTGGAAATTCAGTAGTTACACTGCTACCATCTAGATGACTTGATTAAATATCAATAATTCAAGACCTTGTTACCCTTACTGTTATGGGTCCTTTTTGATGAGCCCCTAAAACTTGTTAATCAGAGTCCACGTTTTCAGCCAGTATGCTAAATAAGACTTGGTATATTAGAGAACTGTTGCATAATTACCTGTAAAATACTCTATTCTGTTTCCATACATGGAGTTTTTGCTGGTGTATGAGGGACCTTCTAGACTTTGATTGTATACCCCCCAGTGTCATTCATTTCTAAGCACTGGTGGTTTGAAATGATAAATGGTTCAAGCTTCTTTCAATTGGAGTGCAATCTGAAAGATGTTTGTTGGGGTGGGGGGGAATAACCTTGTGGTTTAGCCCAGTTGAAATAGGCTTCATGTTAGGAGGAATTGGGAGGCTTGGTTTAAGGGCAACTGTGTAATCATTTGGAATAATAGCAATCTGTCTTATCACCCCTGAAATGGGGAACCCCGCTACTTCAGGATTATTGTGAGGCTGGACTGAGATGATCCAAATGTATTTGGAAACTCAAAAGTTGTACATTTTTAAGGGATTAGTTTTATGGTCAATATCTTTGACCTTAGCATCTTTTTTTTGTGGTCTTCTCAATAGGATAAGGTTTGTAATAGTTTCCTATTACCTCCATGTAGGTTATTTTCATAAACTGCCTGGTATTATCATCTTCCCAAGGAGCAAAGAGGATAAATGCAAACCTTGTGTACATTTGTGTTCTTTAAAAATAAGATTGGAGGCTGGAGGCCTCAATGGTTTCCACCCTCTCTTCCAGTTTTCATCCTGCCAGTAGCTTCAAGGCAGGTTTAATTGTTTATTAAGTATCTGAGATATTAAGAAACAAAAAAGACAAAAGATGGTCTCTTTCCTCAATGAACTCACAATCTTATGGGCCATTTGGTCAGCAGGTAGACATCCAAAACTGATATCTGATGGAGGGGCTAAAGAACACTGAAATGAAGAGGAGATATACTTTTTTTCCTGTTCTGGGTAGGTTAAAACAGCCCTTGGAATAGTTTGTGTGGTTCCTATCTTTTGACTTTTCCCATCAAAATATTAAAAGGCCTACCTTATGGGTAAACTGCCCTCTTACAGGTTTCACTTTAATTGTAACACTGAGTACCCTGGTTATACTGAAATGTAAATCTGTCTTTGTGACAGGAGATAAAGTATGAAACTCATCTGTAGCTTTTTGTTTTCTAGTATCTTAATGTGAGTGACTCATTCCAACTGAAATTTTGGGAAACCACTGTCTTCCTGCATATTCCAGCTTTGGGCAAAGATGGCTTTATGTAAAGGTGGTATCTCCAAAAGAAACCTTGAGAAACCAAACCAACAGGATATTAACCATACAGTTAAAGGTATTAGGGAAGAGAAGCAGCAAAACTGTGGAGCCAGAGCCCCTGTCATGGAAATGATTTTTTTTCAAGTTGGTTTTCTGCAAGTGGTAGGTGAAACTGAAGTTCACCTAAAGCCAGTGAGTTAGCATGTGGAAAAACCCAACAGATTCGTTGAAATTACAATAAAATTTGCATTTTCTTCCTGGAAAGGCAGGTCACCTACAGTGTGTGTAACTAGAAAAGGACCCTTTTTAAGGGTCTAATCCTTTTTTCTTTCTGTTGTCTGTAAAGAGCTTTGGCAAAACTTGTTTAGTCAAGTGAAATGCTTTGTGAAAGGAACATGCCATGTTGAACATCCATAACTGATGAGGTTCGGTTCCCTTATCGTTACCTTGCAGAGCCAGGGAATGAGTGTCCTGACCAGCCAAAAAAAGAGCTTACTGTATCTTAATTCCGGGGACTAAGTCTGGAGCTGTCTCAGCACCATGTTTCCAGACAGGTCTGGAACTTTGCTGGTTCAAAGTAAACTCCCTTTACACTGCTACTGTCTCCTTAGAATTATTTCTCCCACCCAGTTTGCTGTCCTTTTCTCTGCACCTCCTTTCACCTTTACAAAGAGTGACACACAACAGACATGCACACTGTCCACAAGAATGGTGGCTCACAAGCATTGGAGCACAGTCACCTGTCCTTAGGCAGGACTTACAGGCTCAGGAGCGACAACAGCCTGAGCCTCGGACTTCTCTCTTCACATAGTCATGCAGCTTGAATTTGGGTTCACTTGGCAGCTTCATGGACCTGTGCTTCAGCTCCCTGCAAGGAGAGAGACTTGGGAGCCAGCTGGAATGTGCTTAGTTATTCATCTTTGGACTTATGGACAAGGTTGCTTGAACACATAAGGAGGTCAAGCTAGAAACTGCCATAAAGTTTTTGGCAGGTATGCAGATGGTAGTGTTGTCTTCTCTCCCAAAATATAAATGATGTGTATGTATAGAGAAAGCCCAGCTGGGCAGTGGGCCACAGGGAGGAGGGGACAGCCCAAACTACTCTGCCAGGGTTGAAATTTGAAAGTCTATTTGAGTGAACAGAAAGGCAATTGGTGCTAACTCCCACAAAATATTCCCATGCACATGTCTATGCCAAAACCCAAAACCCTACAACCCAATCCCAGAAGATCTTGAAAGACAAAGAGGGGGAGGAAAAAGAGGGGACTTACTTTGCAATAGCCTTAAAGGCCAAATCCACATTCAGGCCTGTCTTGGCGCTGGTCTCCATGAAGGGAACGCCATACTCCTGTAAAACATGCTTGCCAGCTGGAGCAGAATATTTGACTGGGGGCCTTTAGGTTTATCACCAAAAGCAAGGGGTAGGACTCCAGGATCATTCCTCACCCCCAACATCTGCCTTCCCCTGGGGTATTGGGAGTTTCTGTTCCAGGAACATCAGTCTGTAGATTCCACTCATCCCAAGTTGGGGGTGGGGGAAGATACCCTGAGCAGTGCTCTCTCTACCCAGTTCTTATAGTCTTGCACCACAGGTCTAAGGAGCTTCTTTCTATTAGCTCTTCATTTTCCCCACAGCCAGTGAAGCATAGGCTATTAAAGGAGGCTTCTGCTTTTTATTTTCTTACACCAATTATTTCTCCATATACCACCCCAAACTTGGGTGCCCATCTGTATCAAGGACAAGTAAGTAAATCCTATCAACACCTAGAGGGTATCAATCTTCCATACCCATATTTATCATCTGGGACCAAGCTAGGTCACAGCAATTAGAGTTTGGCCAGCAGCCCACTTGATACTTGTGTATTTGCTTCTGACAGTCCTACTTCCTAAAGAGGATCAAATCACAAGGCTGGACATAAACCAGAGCTGCTTTTGGCTCCATCTGGAACTTTCACTGCTGCCTTGAGTACTTCCACTCATTGACATTTCCATTCCTCCACCTCTAAACAAACACACATGCTGGGGTGTACTCACCTTGGCCAGCTTTTCCCCATCTTCCCTTTTTACCACTCGCTCCTGGGTAGAGTCCACCTAAGATGGGGTGCAAAGAATGGGAGCATACTGGGGTCTGGGCTTCTTAAGTGGAGAAGAGGAGCCTTTCAATCACCAAGAGGCAATACGGGGGTCTGGCTCAGCTGAGTCTGAATGGCAACATCTAAGAGATCTTCACTAAAGAGTAATGATCTGGGAGCTTAGTGCTCAGAACCCCCAACAACCCAGCTCTGCTTCTGCCCAGGTAAGATCAGGCCAAGAGACCACTATTGCCACCTACCTTGTTTCCCAGCAGCATGAGCACCACATCTTTTTGTGCATATTCGTGGATCTCAGTCAACCAGGCCTACAAGGAAAGAAGAAGGAAAACTATGGCCTGCTTTTTCCTACCCTTGGGCTCTGGACCCAAAGTAATGTCTACATGGCTCCTTTGTCAGCTCTAAGCACCTTCCTCGGACTATCTCTTACCTTTCATTCAACAAAAGCTTATTAAGTGCCTACTATCACACATCTAAATACCCCCTTTTCTTCCACCCCTTATAATCTTACCTTATATCTGATAGGCCTTTATTTTTAGTTTCTCCAATAACAGTGTATAGAGGTATAACCTATTGACCGGAAAGCCCCAATGAGGACAGTTATAGTTATGTCTAAACTATCTCTATATACCATATATATATACACACACACTGTAACAGTTTTGTTTTTCTTGCTTTTTTTTTTTTTGGTTTTTGCGAAGCAAGTGGGGTTAAGTGGCTTGCCCAAGGCCACACAGCTAGGTAATTATTTAAGTGTCTGAGACTGGATTTGAATCCAGGTACTCCTGACTCCAAGGCTGGTGCTTTATCCACTACGCCACCTAGCTGCCCCTTTTTATTATTATTAAAGATTTTATTTATTTTGAGTTTTACTATTTTTCCCCTAATCTTACTTCCCTCCCCCCACAGAAGGCAATTTGCCAGTCTTTACATTGTTTCCATGGTATACATTGATCCAAATTGAGTGTGATGAGAGAGAAATCATATCCTTAAGGAAGAAACATAAAGTATAAGAGATAGCAAGATCAGACAATAAGGCAGCAGTTTTTTTCCCCCTAAATTTAAGGTAATAGTCCTTGGTCCGACTCCACAGTTGTTTCTCTGGATACAGTTTTCTTGCTTGCTTAATGGGTGAGGGCAGGGGTAGGAAGGAGAGAATTTGGAAGCAAAAATAAAATCAAATTTAATAATTAAAGACCAAAAAAATCCTTCATATCGCCTTCAGTATTGAAACCGTGTTTTGTACAGTTATGTACACAGTACATAAATCTTTGCTTGTCTCCTCTCAGCATTTCAATGATCAAGTATAATCTTTGAAAGACATGGAAAATACCATCCACATTCAGAGAAAAAATTCTGCTTTCAGAATAAAACAACTATATTCACCTTTAAAAACTTTTTAAATGTTTTTCTTTTTCATGTTTTTTCCCCTCTTGGTTCTAGATCTTTTATAGCTTGATTAATGTGGAAATATGTTAAACACAATTTTACATGTCCAACCTATATCAGCTTGTGTGCTGCCATAGGGAGGGAGGAGGTAAGAGAAGGTGGTGAAAAATTATGGAACTCAAAAGCTTGGAAGAGGATGAATGTTGAAAATTATCTTTGCGTGTGATTAAAAAATAATTGATTTGGCCCACCCTCATATAGCACTTTGATGATTTATAAACCATTTTAGAGAGATCTCATTCACTCTGTTGGTGCCTGTTGGCAGTGCCATAGTTACTCTCCCCATTTGATGGATTTGAGGTTTAGAGGGATAAATGACTGTTGGTGACAGGGGTGAGACTCAAACCTACACAGACTGACTCCAAATCCAGTTTCCCTCTTTCTGTATCTCAGGGGACACCCTTCTACTCTACTGGTGCCCCAGCTGGTTTCCTCAGCATCCTCTTTTTGAGTAAGTCTGGAGGTTATTATCCTTTCAGTGCTCTACCTCCCACCCCCTCAGTTTTTATGCTTTAAGGGAGGGAGAAAATTATATCTGCTCAAAAGATGAAAAGGCTCCTTGGTGAACCTGAGGGCTTGGGAGGAGGAGGGAATTTTGGGAAGGTTTAGGGGGAATGAAACTTAAGAGATAGTATTTCTAAGGGCAGCTAGAACACAGCCTGGAGTCAGGAAAATTTGCATTCAAATCTAGCTTCAAGACATTTAGCTGTGTGACCCGGTCCAACTACGTTACTTAATCTCTGTTTGCAGTTCCTCATCTGTAAAAACAGAAATAATAATAGCACCTTCCTCCCCAAGTTGTTGTGGGGATCATGAAAGATTATGGAGTGACTGTCATAGAAAGTGCTTTATAAATGTTAGCTATTATGGTTATTGCTGTTGATATTATTCTACCTTGGCACCCTTGCTGTGGGTTGCAAGCAGAAGCGTAGTCTTACAATTACCACTAGGTGGGGGTAAAGAGGCATTGGTGCAAAGCTACCACGGCCTCCACTTCCTATGGAAGGAGTTGGGGAGGAGAGAAAAAGCCTGTTCACTCCCAGATATCATTTCCCCCCCAGATATCATTTCCCCCCTCCTCCTCTTCCCCAGCTTGGGTTGCCTTCCTTCTCCTGATCAGTTCTGGGCCATAAACTAGAAGGAAGACTTGAGAAGGAGGCTGAGCTGTAATGACCCTGAAGGATTTGGGTGTGTAGGCTGGGCTCAAACTGGGCTGCCATCTCTTACCTCCAACCACCACCATAGCGCTAGGCTAGAGAGTCCATCCAGAGCCAAGCATGGACACTATCTGCATAAACTATGTTCAGGGCTTAGCTCAACTTAACAGCCAGCTTATACTGTTACAGAAGACATCTGATACTTCCTATGACAAAATGTAGGATTTTAAAACTGGAAGGGGTATTCATGAGAACATGGAGCCAATCCCTTGATTTTCCTTGAGCGGCAGCTAGGCTAGAAAATCTAGATTCAAGTCTTGCCTTGACATCTACTAGATATGTGAATTGGCAACCTCTCAGTGTCCTAAGATTATAAATCCCCCAGAGACCACTGCTCTTATCTAGAAGTTCCTTACCAGGAACTCCAGGGAAAGTTGAAGTCTTAGGTCAAGTCAAAAATCCATAAAATAGCTACATTATTGGTTCATAGGATTATAAAGCTTTAATGGATTTTAGAGATTGTCTAATCAGAGGATCTTAACTGGGGTCCATCAACTTGGCTTTTCTATCTATATATAATAAATTATTGTAGATATAGATAGTATTTTATTATAATTTGATTTCCTTCATAATCCTATGAATTTTATTCATTTAAAAATATCTTGAGAGGGGCGGCTAGGTGGCACAGTGAATAGAGCAACGGCCTTGGAGTCAGGAGTACCTGGGTTCAAATCCAACCTCAGACACTTAATAATTACCTAGCCATGTGGCCTTGGGCAAGCCACTTAACCCCATTGCCTTGAAAAATCTAAAAAAAAAAATTTCTTGAGAAGGGGTTCATAGTCTTCCTCAGACTTCCAAAGGATCCAAGGCACAAAAAAGTGTTCTGAAAACTTGATCTAGTTGAAGTCCTTATACAGTTAAGGAAGCAGGCTGAGTGTTCTACTCAAAATCCCACACAGAAAAAGTGAGTAGCAGAGCCCTTGAATTTGAACTCAAGGCCTCTGATAACAAATCAAGTGCTCTGTTTGTCTCTTTATCCACTTATTAGCATGAAAATAAGCTCCATGTCTTATCTAAAGTTCCTGTCTCCCCCAATGTCATGTATGTCCTAGTATGCCAATGGTATACATTAGGCCCTTGACAAATGTTGAAATGAATTTGTTCTCTACTCCATATCCGCAGAAGATAAGATACAGATACTGAAATGGCATCTTTCCCCACAGATATGGCCACTTAAAGGGACCTCAGAGGTCATTTAGCCTGCCCTCTGTTTATAAAAATCCCTCTAACAACATCCCTGACACCTTGCCCACCAGCCTCTCCTTGAAGACCTCCAGTAACAGAGAACTCATTACTTCTGAGGCAGCCAGCCAGTGTCATTTCTTTGTTTTTATTTTTCTTTATAAGGCAATAAAGTTAAGTGATTTGCCCAAGGTATCACAGCTAGGTAATTATTAAGTGTCTGATGCTGCATTTGAACTCAGGTCCTCTGGACTCTAGGGCCAGTTCTCTATCCACTACATTACCTAGTTGCCCCTAGCCAGTGTCACTTCTAACAGACCTGATGGTTAGGAAATATATAGAACTGAAATCTGCCTGCCTCTGTGCATTTTTCACTCATTCATTATTTCTGTTTTTGCCCTGTGAGGCCAAGTAAAAACAAGTCTAATCCAATTCTCTTTCACCTAACTAACCCTCAGGAACTGCTGTCACTGGTCCTCTCTCCTTTCTCCTTCCCCTTCCCCCGAATCCCCAGTCAAAGCTTTCCTAATTCCACAAATTAATATCTGGTATGGTTAACAGTATGCTCATCACCCTGATAAGCCTCTTCAAAACTCTTTCCAGTTTTCTCTAAAATGGGAAGTCGGGAACTGATCAGATCCACCACATGCCCATCTTCTTGTCAAAGACTCCCAGTAACCTGCCCCCCTCAGGGCCTCTTATTCTCATCCAACCACCTCTCCTCAAATCTCATTAGATGATGTTCTTATACAAAGGAGACATAGATCAGAAACACTGTTCTATGAGCAGAAAGGAAGCCATCTGACCACATCTCCTCCCATTCACAACTTTGTCTGAGCCCAGATACCTAGTCCTCAGTCCTGAGCCTGGTCAGTTCCTCTCCTCTATGGTGAGAATGAGGTTAGAGATTTCTGAGTGGGGTATTTGAGAGCTTAATATCTCTCCTCTCTGTGAGGGACAGAGGACGTGGTATGAGGGTTAGGGAGACCCAAAAGATGAGGGGAGAGGAAAGCAGGGGTTTAGGGGAAATGGTATTAATGAGAGGATAAGGTGGAATATTGGTGATGGAGAGGCCATAGGACTTGGAATAAGGAATCTATGGGGCACAAGGATTGAGGAAAAGCGTTTGATTTTCAACTTGTCTGGAGGATTTCAAAAATCATGGTTTTGGACTTTTGTGAGAGAAGTCAAGGGCTGACCCCATCAGCGCTCCTCCATCTGCTGCCTAGGAAGTTTGTTTCCTATTGCCAATGCCCTGGTTTCCAAGACTCCACTCACTCTCCATATGTTCATATGCTTTTCTGGCAAACATTGGAGTAATATTTGCTTGACTGGCTCTAGGTGGGATGCCTGGGTGGGTCCAGTTAGGGGACAGAGTCCACTCTCATTACAGCTTTTGCTCAGAGGTGTGTGCAGGCCATATCTAGGTAGGAAGGGAAGGCAAGATCCATTTACAGCAAGCACAAGACAATTTAAACTCAGCCTGGCCCTTGGCCCAAGCCATAATAATATTAGGATGAGGGGACTCCTAGGTCATATTGTCCCTTCCCTTAGGGTGGGAGCTTCTGGCACACAATACTCTTCCATATCACTTACTTGGATGTTGTCAAAGGATGCTCTGTTAGTGACATCATAAAGCAGAAGGAGAGCTGTGAGCAGAAAGAAGAGAAAGGAGGGGATGTGAACAACTCTCACAGTCACCCATCACACCTCTCTCACAAGATACCTACCTCATCCTATCCTGTTCACATACCTTAGCAACAGCAACCTCACTGTAAAATCAGGACTCAAGTGCTGAGATGTGGGAGCCCTGTAGCAACCCTTCCCTTTTTCCTAGGTGCCTCTGGGGACTCTAAGGCTCATTTTTTCCCTTACTATAAATGTCTGAGGACAGATTTGAACTCAGGTCCTCCTGAATCTAGGGCCAGTGCTCTAGCCTAGTGGTACAGTGGATAGAGCACTAACCCTAGAATCAGGAGGACCTGAGTTCAAATCTGTCTTCAGACACTTGATACTAGCTGTATGACTTTACACAAGTCATTTAATCCTGATTGCTTCACATCTAGGGCCATCTCCAGTCACCCTGATTCATATCTGTTCACTGGACCCAGATGGTTCTGGAGGAAAAAATGAGGCTAGTGACTTAGCACAGTATGCCTTCACAAATTCAATTCACATGCTTGTCATGGTATCACCTCCCTGATGTCTTCTCTGAGAATGAAGGACAAAACCATTAACACTTCCTCCCTCCTCCAATTCTTGTAAGAATTAGGGCTGCTGTATAGAATTGTATATGAATATTCAACCAGTCCTCCTTGGGAAGAACTCTCTTCTAAGGATGGACTCAGAGGCAAACTGGGCCCAGAGCTTACCATGGGCATCCCGGTAATAGGCGTGGGTCACACTTCTGAACCGCTCCTGCCCAGCAGTATCCCAGATCTGAAACCCAGAGAGTCCATCAAGCCAAAGCTACCATCCTACCTCCCCATCTCCTCACAGAGCCCTAAGGAGACTCCACCCAGCCTCACTCTTAGTCCCAGCTCCCACTGACCCCCAGCCCCAAATCCTTGGGTTCACTCACCTGCAGCTTCACTTTCACTCCATCCACATTCAAGACTTTATTCTGAAAGATAAGAAAAAAAAGGGAAGAAGCCCTGTCATTCTCCCAAGGGGAGACACTGGGCCCAGTCCTAGAAGCAAAGCCAACACAATATGAAGAGATTTTATCTGTATTTCTAGCCCCCCACTACCAGAAGCCTACAGTCCTGCCTGTCTACCTAGGTCCCACAGAGCTGAAGGCTCCCTCTGGGCAGGAAGGAGGATCCTCTCAGGATATCAGGTAGGAGAAGGTTCATCCTAAATTCCCAAAGCCATCAGGTCCAGAGCTCCTCTCCCTTTTCCTATGGAAGAAGTGGGTGGGGGGATGGAAAGATAGAGGGATTAAACAGATGGGCTCCTGTTCACACCCATGCCAGCTCACATTCGCTCTGTTTCCCAAATGTGTCTAAACTGAGACCTCACTCAGGGAAGAAGCTGGGAGCAAAGCCAACTAAATTCTGACTTCTCCTTTCCTTCCCTTCCTTCCTTCTTCCTCTCCCTCTCTTCCCTCTATTCTACCTATCCTTTAAAACCTGACTTTAGAGAGCCTTCCATGACTGTATCCATCCACACTGACTCCCATCTCCCTGAAGACTTAGAGCCTTCAATCTGGGTCATATACTTGGGCATTTAATTCTCTCATTTCTTTCTTCAAGCCTCCTCTCTTCCTTCCTTTCCTCACCCAATCTTCGAGTTCCCCAAGAACAGGGGTCAGCTCCTCCTCTGTCCCTCCCTCCCCCCTCTTATCACACAGGATTCAGGGGGCTTCACAGGTACTTGGTAATTGACTGATGCCTCTGATGATGAGGTGAGAAGTCAGAGTTCTCAGTGCTAATTTTAAATGAGGAATTCTCATCTGATGAGGGAAGGAAGGTAAGAGGGGCAGGGAAGGGTTAAATCTCAGGTTCCATATGTAACACCCTATATAGGGCAGTTCTATAAAGGACAATTATTATTTATAAATATGGAACTCCTGATTGATTGAGAAGTCTCCCTTAGTATGGAAATACTTTAGAAAAAGAAACATGCAGAATTTTTTAATAGTAGAAGCCCATAGAACCATAGATATGAGGAATCTGACTCCCTCTAAACATATCCTCCCTCCTCCCCCCCCCATTCCCAGCGCCCTTACCTGCAGACTCCTCTGATGAACTCATTCTGCCCCTGACAGCTGAGGTTTTATCTCATTCTTAAGTGTAAGAACTCATTTATTTCTGTGTATTCAATTTTCAATTCTAATTTGTATTGCTTCTCTGTTTTCCATCACTATTTACTTGGATAAATGATTTTTCTTGCTATCAAAAGCTATGTTTTGTGTGACTAGTTTTGGGTGGGAGAGAGCTGAACTAGCAAAGAGTAAGACTGTTAACTTTTTCTTAGAAACAACCAGGGAAGGTGTTTTGGGGTTTTTTGTATTTTTTTAAAAATTCCGAACTCCTGAAAATTAAACTTCTCTAAAACAGACATCTGAAATATAATAGGTAGATATGATCCTATCCCGACTACTCTTGTAGCATAGGAGTAAATCACTGCCTAAAGTCTTGCCTACCTAGAGCCCTCATTTCCTTCTGCCAAAGCCACTGTAAGTGTAGCCACAGCTGGACAGTCCTACTCTCCTTAAATGATAGAAATCATTCTCTGAAGCCAGAATGGTCCAAATTCCAGATATCTAATATTTTATATTCATTCACATTACATGCAGGTCACATGTTCTATGTGAGATGGTTATTTATATTACATAGAAATATTACCTAATAGGAATGTGTGGCATGAAAGAACCCCAGATTTATGATCAAATGCAAAATTTGTAAATGTCTGACACATAGTAGGTACTATAAAAATACTCATTCCCTTCCCTTTCCCCATGAATCAAGAAACTTGATTGACATTGTGGCCTTGAGCTAGTAGTCACTTACTACCATGAACCTGTAAATGCAATGAAATCTCTGAGGTCCTTGCTACTGCTAACATTTTGCTACTCTTAAAATAATCCATAGGGTAGGTGTTCCATTCTTCTGCAATGGACCTGTGATCTCAACTAGGTCATATCCCCACCCCCCCCCCCCATCTTCCATAAGAGATCTACTCAGCATTCTGAGTGGAGGTATCTTATTATTAGGAGGGCATCAGTAATATATTGGCCATCTATTTATTATTCCTCATTCTGGTAATTTGATCAGCCCATCCGGAGTCTGACCCCAAATTAAATCAAAATGTAATTGAGAAATTTTGTTTTGTTTTGTTTTTTTAGTTTTTGCAAGGCAATGGGGTTAAGTGGCTTGCCCAAGGCCACACAGCTAGGTAATTATTAAGTGTCTGAGGCCAGATTTGAACTCAGGTACTCCTGACTCCAAGGCCAGTGCTCTATCCACTGTGCCACCTAGCCACCTCGTGAAATGTTTTAACAAAATTAAAAAGATAACCACAAATTAACATCGAATTTAGTATTGCAAGCATATGTCTTTATTTGAGTTTGATATCACTGTTTTTAATAGACTTCTCACCTCAAAATTGGCCTAAATATTCTGAACATCTTCTAATCCTATTTCTGCCCACAATCTAGCTCTCCATTGACCCTTGGTAATGGATAATTTTGATTGTTTGGAGATTGTGAAATTTCATGATTTTGAAGCCATACATAATCACCAGAAGAAAGCTGGTGTTAATCCATTTAAATAAAGTAAAAATTGAACCCAATCAACATTTATTGAGTGCTTACTATGTTCAGGGGGTCAGGCCATAGGGAATTGGGCATATTGGAGGGGGTAATGGGAATCTGTTAGGTGGTATCAACAGATACTACCTATTAAGGGGCATGGGACCATTAAAGTCTTTGTGAATATTAAAAACATCCTGGTTACTGCTAACACTATAACTATAGGCATAGGATGAAGGGTCTGGAACAGCCTGAGTCTGGAATTGGAAGGGGGAAGTAATTGTTAATGATCAGTTATGAATCCCACCCCTCCTTTAGAAGGGGTGGTCAAGGGGTGACTAGGTGGCATAATGGATAGAGCACCAGCCTTGGAGTCAGGAGTACCTGGGTTCAAATCTGGTCTCAGACACTTAATAATTACCTAGCTGTGTGGCCTTGGGCAAGCCACTTAACCCCCATTGCCTTGAAAAATCTAAAAAATAAAAGGGGGGTGGTCAAGGTTTTCTTGTCCACCTCCTGCCTCAAAAATCCATTCTCAGAATTCATGGAGTCAGAGAGAGGAAATAAAGTTACAAATCCAATTATAATCTAACTGATTAGCCTTCCTTATGGGTAGTTGGTCAGTGAAGAAGAGATTGAAACTTCAGACACTATTATTTTCCAATTTCCCTCAGGATAGAACTTGTAAAGGATAGAGAAAAGGCAGTAAGTCTTAATTGATTTAGGAGGAGCCAGAGGCTTAAAGACTTTAAGGGAACTTTATTTGCTAATGACAAAGCCCTTTGCACACTAAGAGTCACAGATGCTGTTGCCTACCTCCAGCTAGGCTATCTATTAGACCCAAGGGGAGGTGTTCATTTACGGGCTCTGGAAATGACAGGATTTAGATAGTGCAAACTCATCACTTCTACCTATGTTTGAGCTGGAGGCTCCCTAAACATCCACCTAGCTTTACCATCTCTAACCCTTCCCCTCCACAGACCTCACTCATAATGCATCTCAGTCTCTAACAATGGAGTCCAACCTCCCACAAAACCTAGCAGTTGACACGTGGTCAGGGAGGAATCTCTATATATAGCTGGACCCTTCACATTCCCACTCCCACCTCCAGGAATACACAAGGATGCTGAGCCTTGGGCCCTCTCTGTTGCCAAGCTAATGTTCCAGGATACAGGAAAAGCAAATACTGGACTGGACAATCCCATAATCCATCATTGGCCCCAGGATAGCTGAGGGTCAATTAATAGAAATGAAACACTATATAAAAGAACTCCTGATTGTGGCTTTCTCCCTTCCAGGGAATGGGAGCTCTGTCCTTGCCTTCTGATTTGTACTGATTCCCCTCCAGATTTCCCCAGGGCTGCACACAATTTTGAAGTATTCTCCTATCCAATGAGATAATATCTGTACAAAGTCTGGCACATCACAGATGCTTCATAAATGTTTGTTTAAGAGCATTTAAGAGATCAGGGAGTTGTAAAATCTTATCAGTTGCACAAGTCAGGCTTCCTCTCAGGTCAGGGAAGAATATCCTGCACAGAGCCTGAGAACACTTAGTTCCCTCCCTCCACTCTCATGCTTTATTTTTCCCAGTGGAAATGCCCTAGCAGACTGTTATCACCTCTAGGTTGTACTATTACAATAAACTCATTACTGCTTTCCCTGCCTCCATACTTTCCCTCTCTCCCATCCATTCCCCACACAGCTTCCAAACTGATATCCCTAAGACAAAAATCTGATCATGTCACTCCCCACCTCAAAAATTGTCAGTGGCTCCCTATTGCCTCCAGAATAAAATACAAATTCCACAACTTGGCATTTAAAGTTCTCTACAACTTATGATAAAGAAAGCAACTCACCCCAGACACAGAGCCACTGAAATCTGAACACAGACTGAAGTACATTTTTTTTTATATCTCTATTCTTGAGGTTTCCTCTTCTTCTGGGGGGGAGGGGGTTTATGTTTTCTCTTATGTTTACTCTTTTAACACATTCAATTTGCATCAAAGTATGTATAGCATGGAAACAATGTAGAGACTATCAGACAGCCTTGGGGGGGGGCGAGGGAAGGGAGAGTGGAGGAAAAATTGTAAAATTCAAAACCTTACAAAATATGATAGATACATATTACTACTGTATATAATTGGAAAACAAATAAAATGTTAAAAAGTAAAGTTCTCCACAGTCTCTCACCTTCCTTTACACTCTTCTTTCATATTGTTCTCTGTTCTAGACAAACTAGCCTACTAGCTTTTCCACTTACATGCCACTGCATCTCCAGCTTCCATGTCTGTCCAAGCCCCTGATATCTGAAGTGCATCCTCTCCTCATTGCTACCTTACACACATTTCCCTAACTTTCTTCTAAGCACAGCTCAAGTGTTATCTACTATATAAAAGTTCTCCTGACTATCCTAGTTATTATCTCTCTCCCTTTTGAAATCACTTTGTATTTACTTACTTGTCTACATATTACACTCCCTGATAGAATCTAAGTTTCTTGAGGACAGGATTTGTTTAGGTTTTGTCTTTGTACCACATGCTCAGTATATAGCAAAGTTCATTATTATAGAGTAATTAACATTTATTAAGATTAGATTGTGATGATTGTATATGTACAACTTTTACCAGATTGTTTGCTTTCATGGGGAGTGGGGAGGGAAAGGAAGAGGGGTAGAAAATTGCAAAACTCATAAATTTGCAAATAGATGAATGCTGAAAATTGTGTTTTCATGAAAACATGAAAAATTTGCATGTAATTAGAAAAGTGAAATAAAATAAAGAAAAAATTAAAAAGATTAAATTGTGAGAAATGACTAACTTGGAAATATGTTTTATATGATTGAACATGCATAGCCTATATCAGATTGCTTACCATCTTGGAAGAGAACGGGTAGGGTAGGAGGGAGAGAATGTGAAACTTAAAATTATAAAAAACAAAAGTTTAAAATTTTCTTTGAATTCAGCAGTGTCAGATATGTGTTAGGTTCTTAGTAAATGTTTATTGACTGAATATTGAATATAGAGGGAGGTGGATGAGATGAGTTGAGAGGCATGAAAAAGGAAGCTATGGTGGACTTGGGACATGAGTAGAGTTTGCCCTGAATTAGGTGTCCTTGTTTTGTGAGCTCACCAGTTAGAACATATGATAGAATCAATTAATGATAAGTCAAGATCATGAGTTCCATCCAGGTACAACAGTCTACAAAGCCCCTGCCAACTCCTGAGGAAGGTGAATCAACAAATTGAAAATAGAATATAGACCATAGTAATTAAGTTGGTGAAGACCCCTGCCAGTTTTTGAGACCTGAACGAACTTGATCTGCCCTGAACCCTTTGCCCAAACCTAAACAAACCCTGCCCTCAAAAAAGCTTAGATTCTTCTGAAGAGTATAATATGTACACGAGTAAGTAAATACAAAGTGATTTCAAAAGGGAGGGAGAGCTAATAACTAGAAGAGTCAGGAGAATATGTAATACGAGCTGTGCTTTGAAGAAAGTTAAGGAAACATAAGGCGGAGATGAGGAGGGAATGCATTGCTAACATGGCGGGGGCTTTTTGACAGACATACAAGCTGGAGATACAGTGCAAGTGAGTGGAAGATCTAGCAGGTTAGTTTGTCTGGAACAGAGAACAATATAAAATAAGAGTAGAAAGGAAGGTAAGAATCAAACTGTGGAGAAATTAAATGCCACAATGGATCATCTCTAGAAAGCAAACCACCAACCTTGCCCAGTGCTAAGGGTTTGGGTGACAACCCATCTGCTGATTCTGTAAGCTGTGCCATGCTAATTCTGCAGGTTGTGCCAGGGACTAGTTGATGGAAAGCAGTCGGAGCATGCTGTGCGTGTGTGTGTGTGTGTGTGTGTGTGTGTGTGTGTGTGTGGTGTAGTGGGATGGAACTCAGAACAACCCATGGGCTAAAGGGCCACCTGGAATCTATCCATCATCTTGTAGCTTCAGTTTTTGTACACTCCCAATCTCTCTTTAAATATCACAATAGGCCCTGAGCTCTGATCAATCTCAATAACTAGCCTTAAAGTTTTTACTACTATACTTCAAAGCTTAGCTCAAGGATCTTTTCCTTTCTACTCCAGTTCTCCTGGAGTTCTTCCTTCTCTGAAGTCTCAGGATACTTAAGTCTGATATTTAAATCTTCTCTAATTGTTTCCTGTGAGGGAGTCTCATCATCCAGACATCCAGGAACTCCTCTGAGGCCCAAGACTGGGTTTCCTCCTTCCCTGAAGCATGTTAGATTCAGGGATATACATACATAACTTGCCACCTGGTTAAGTTTTGGCTGTTATTATTGTTGTTTGTCTTTCATTTACAAAGAGGACCATGGCAACAGGAAGATGATGTCATGAACTTGCAAGTGAGTTGGATTTAAGTGATGGAGGGCTGTGCAATTAAGAGTTGGAAGAGCCACCAGGAGGGCAAGGGGACCTGAGGCACATTAGCAGCTGTTAAAGGATATGTGAATATTTAACCTGGGCAAGAGAAGACTTGGGGGGGGGTAGAATTGAAATTGTGCTATTCTGTGAACATTCTCATTCCTGTCAATGGTCCCCCTTCCTCTTCAAGCTGCTTGCCTGACTCTTCACTCCACCATGCCACAGAAACCTGTTCACCAGGAAGCTCTCTCCATGACTAGACTATCATGTTGGAAGTACCTATAACCTATATTCCTATAGCCAGCATCTGTCTATCTGTCTCTATCTCTCTGTCTGTATCTTTGTCTCTGAAGGTCTCTTTGTGTTTTTGTCTCTCTCATTGACTGGCTCCTCCCAGAAGCTTTGATTTTAAGGACATCCAAGTCAACTATGGCTTACTTCCTTTAAAAGATGTACTCCTGACTCTCTGGATTACCGCTTCCCCACCTCTCCATTCACCAGGTACCTTCATCTCCCTCTTCTTCCTTTTTCCCCAGTTTTTAGTTTTCTTTCATGTGGTATTTTCCTATGTTAAAATATAAGCTCCTTGAAGAAAGGAACCATCTTTTTTTCTTACTTGTATTTCCAGTACCTAACAGTACATGCACAGAGTAATCCATAACTTGATCAGTCTGTGATCTTCCTGGGTCAAGTTCATGGGAGACTCAACATCCTCAAGCATCCCTGAAACAAGTCCCAGTCTATCTTCCCTGCCCCGCCACTCCCATCCCCAAAGCTGACATAAATCTAGAACGTCACTGCTGGGTCCCCTGCCCTGTCCACCTCTCTTCTTGCTGTTTTTCTTTCTTTTTCCAAGAGCCAATTCAAACCTGACCTCTTCCAGGTAGCCTTATTTGATTAACTCCCTCATGACTGATGATCATCTTTTTTACTCTGTCACTGAAGTCAGCAAAGTCCTCTCCCCATTTCTGAACCTCATATGTAAAATTGGAGAGTTAGCTAGCTTCAACTGAAGTTCCTTTCATCTCTAAATGTGTGAGATTATAACTCTTCCACCTCCTCTCCTACTCCTGGGCCATGGATAATTTAGACTGGTCTGCTGACTTGAGCCATTCTCTGTTCCCACACATACACAACACTCTGGCCACAATGGATCATCTCTAGAAAGCAAACCACCAACCTTGCCTAGGGCTTGGGTGACAACCCATATGCTGATTTAGCAAGCTGTGCCAGGGATAGGTTGGTGGAGAGCATCCACAACATGCTGTGTGAATGTGTGTGTGTGTGTGTGTGTGTGTGTGTGTGTGTGTGTGTGTGTGTGTAGTTAGATGGAGCTCAAAATTGTCCATAGGCTAAGGGGCCACCTGGTATCTATCCATAATCTTGTAGCTTCAGTTTTTGCACACTCTCAGTATCTCTCTAAATATCACCACAGCATGCTCCCTAAAGCAGCAAAGGCTGGGCATCAATAATTCAGGTACTGCAACATCTATGAGAGCTTAGTAATGAGAGTCATGGTGCATTTTAGATTTAGGTAGGGGTATTATTCTTCCTCTAAGGAATACCCACCATTTTGGGAAAGATAGGAGTAGTAGTCCTCCCACCCCTTCCTCAGACTGATCCTAGGGCTGAGGTAAGCAAGTAAACCCTGTTTCTGAGGCTCTCCATCACCAGATCCTACAGGTTGAAGCTAAAAGTTCTATTTTAAAGAACAGACTTGGCATGTTCATGTCATTGGGGCTCTGACAGATGCTGCCAGGCAAGGCTGAGCAAGAGCTTAGAATAGGAACAGGCTTGCTCTGGCCAGCAGCAGGAGGAGGTCTCTGCATTCAGAGCCAGAGCAGATACAGTGCCTTAGCTCTGGCTTCCCCAGCAAATGCTTCATGCCGCACCACCTCCTGGCAATGCCTCAGAAAAGACAGAAAACCTAGATGCTGATCAAGGTGATCTTGGGTGATCTGCCCTGGAAAAGCTATCAAACCAGGCACAATACTTCCACAAAGCTACAAAGAAAGCCCAGGGCCATGGTCCAGGAAATAATAACTAACCCCAACCAAAGAAGTAATAGTAATAATGATATTTATATAATGTTTTTAAAATTGCAGTGTGCTTTTCGTGAGAGACAGGGTGATAGGGTGGAAAAAGGAGAAGGTAGAAGAGAGGGAGGAGAAGGAGAGGAAGAAGAAGAAATACCATACACAGAAGAAAGACCATATACATATATATGTATAACATGTATACACACATATATTTATATGCCACTCCAAATATTTTATTTATGTATATGTATGTATGTATATAGTTAGTTAGGAAGATACTTCAAGGTAGGTGCTATTATCAATCCCCAATCTGAAGGTCAGATAATGACTTAGCTTGGGTCACACAGTTAGGAAATGTCTGAGGCAATATTTGAACTCAGATCTTCCTGTCTCCAAATCCAAATGCACCACATCATCCCGCTGCTTCAGGATAATCTGTGTTCAAGTTCCATCTCTGTCACATACTAGCTATGTGACTGTAGACACATCTGTACTGGTGGAGGGTGTTTCCTTATTTTGGAGTGCCTCATGCCTATGAAACCATAGGTCCACTTCCTTTTCTTTTCATGTATGGGATCGTACTTGGTCCACATAACAACTTGGTGAAGTAGGTTCTGTCATGATCTACATTTCACAGAATAGAAGTGTCTGAGGTAGGATTCCAACCCAAGTCTAGCCCCTCTATCCATTGAACTTTCCTATTTCCTCATTCAGAAGGGTGGTGCAATAACTGACAAACCTTTAGGACTCCCTAGGAATCAGATGCTAAGTTCCCTTGAATGCCTAGGAGATATCAACCCAACTATAAATACATAGAAAAACAAAAGATCAAAGGATCACAATTTAGAACAAGGAGGTATCTTCTTAGCCATTCAGTCCAACCCTTTCATTTCAGAGAGGAAGAAATGGAATGGTACAGTGCAAATCCTGGCTCTTGAACCGGAAAGACCTAGGTTCAAATCCTACCCTTATCCCTAACCTGATTTGACAGGCAAGTTGCTTAAGGCTCCAGATTCAGTTTCCTGATTTATAAAATCAGGAATCCACTCCAGATTTATGAACCCATGAACTGATGAAACAGACTTTGAGAGATGAATTTATTTACCCAAAGTTTCAGAAAGTCAGAATTCGAATCCAGAATTTCTGCCTCAAAATCCAGTACTCTTTCCATTGTTTCCATCTTGCATTTGGGAAAATAGGACAAGCTGTCATTCCTTACTCTGCTCTGTTGACAAGTTGCATTTTGTTTTGTTTGCTACAAATAACACTATTTATTTAATCCGTTAATACTCTTCATTTGAGAGGCACTTGGGTTCATCCCAGGCTATTATGGTCGATCACGTCAGTACCTTATGGGACGAAGGAGAGCCAAGTGAGATTAATGCCATTATGGTTTGAATATTAATGTGCACATTGGAGGGAACAGAGTGTTCGGGGAGCAGGCGGTAGTGGTAGCACTACACCCAGCCCCCTTGCCGCCACAGGAAGGTTGCCCAAATAGGGTGCTGTGGAGTATCAGATGGAAATGGCCCATGCTGTCACTCCGAAATGACCTTGGGAACAGTGAACATATTTATCAGGTGTGTGCCTCTAGTTGCCTGGAGCACCTTTCAGCTCCCAATCCATTGGAGCAGGAGGGAAGGTGTGGACTTTGGGGGAGGGCACACATGGCACCTGTGCTTCCAGTGAGTCATTTGTTCACAAGAGGCCCAGACCTGGGAGAGGAGGTGGGACTGGGGAGGTGGGGGGGAGGGGGGGGTGTTGCTAGAGCAACTGTTTGTACTCTGTTGGCTCTGCTGGTTAGATTCACATGAATGCACACCCGGAGTTACAGTGATATCCCAGATCAGTTAATCCCCTCCCCAGAAAAAAAAAAACAGCCTCAATGAAAAAATTCCATATTCATAAAGGTGCAGAGTTGGCAGAGTCCAGGATGGGTTTTTTTTTGGGAAAAGAAGTCTGATTTGACAGCCCCTGCCCTCACACAGCCTCAGGCAACCTGGCAGTTCTTCACTCTGGTTAGTTCCTCTTCCAGTGTCAGCCTCAAGCTGGGAAGTAAGGTGGGGAAGGAGGATCATAGACTGGGGAGGGGGCCTAAAGCTTGGCTCTCACCTACCTTGGAGGGGAAGGGAGGCAGAGGAAGAGAAGTCTTATAAGTGGCAGCCAATTCACACTAACCCAAACCTCCAGCCTCCACCCCATCCTGATGTGTCCCCAGGGACCCCAGGGGGTAGGGGTTGGAATGAAAAGGATCCAAGCAGCACCTGAAGCTGTCCTGCCTTTAATTCTCGCAAGACCTGTGGACCATCTCATGGTAGCCTGTAATCTCTGCCTCCAGAGAGGATGAGCCTGTAAACTCCAACAAACTACCCATATGTTCCTTCTTGCTTGGAATAGGAATGGGAGACATGTACAGTCGAAAGATTTTCTTTTTTTCCCTCTCCTTATATTCTACTCTCCTTTTTTCCTCTCCCTTTTCATCACTGTTCCAGCCCTTTTAACTTTACCAGTATCCAAGTCTGACTTATCCCCAACTCCTCCACTATTGCCCTATCCATCCTATGAGAAGTGACAGCAGGGGGCTTGAAGAACAATGGAAGGAAAGGGAAGTTTATCTAGGAGGCACAATCTTCCTATGCTGATAGAGGAGTTTGTTCTGCCTGTGAGCCTCCAGAGAGCCCTTTAGTCTTCCCTCTGACCTCCCTTCCCCTAATTAGAAGACCATAAGATACAGCTTTTGAATTACCAGTTAATAATTAGGTTGGATTCAATTTAGCCATTTTGGTTCAGACATTAGGAAGTCAAGTGTCTTCCTCTAGATGTAGAGGCCCATGCTGAGCAGAGTCCTCTCCTGAGGAAAGGTGGAATTTAATGATATTTAGTCTGGTCTCTGGAAGATCATTCTGATCCAAAGGCAAGGAGTGACAGGAACCCTGGGCAGGATCAGAAAAATTCCATTCCCTCCCCCCCTGCCCCCCCACACCAGGGTAAAAGAGGTCCAAGTTGGCCTGTTTGATGCACATGACTACAGCCTCTGATAAAACATGTCAGTAATTAAGTTGTAAGAAAGACAGTCTACATGTCACATATTATTCACCAGGAAATTAGAACCAAATTCTGGATCCTGGGGTTTCAGAATAAGTACATTGAAGGGATTCAGGATTAGAGGAAAGAATTTTTTTTTCCAATCTCCATTGGGAGCCAGGATCTCAGGACCCAGGTCTTCCCCCAAGAATATAGAGATGAGCTCCTTGTTTTCTGAGACTATCTCTCAGAAGGCAACTGGAGAAACAGATGCAGATAGTGAGATACACACATAGAGAATGAGAGATGGCGACAGCGATGTGAGACATAGAGACAAACACAAATACAAGTAAGTCACATTAGAGTTATATACAAAATACACAGTTAAGGACTGAACTCAGTCTTCTCTAGAGAAAAGGGCTTCCATGCATATAAGCAGAGTGACACACAAACAGGGATATCAGCAAAAAGCAAAACATAGAAAGGCATGCTCTGAGAGTTGATATGAGAAGACATATTCCCACCCCACCCATATACACCCACATATATAAAAACAGGGAAAGAGAGATGAGAAAGAGAGAGACAGAGAGAGAAGTGGGGGGCTTTGACCCACAACATTTCCCATATGACACTATTCTCCAAGGATTTCTAGCTACTATGACCAGAGGTTGCCCCAGAGGTAGAAAGACCCCTCTAGCTTCCCTACCCTTTGAACCTGTGAGCTTCCTTTCTTTAAACTTCTCAATTTTGGTCATCTATTTTCTTGTCAGCTGGACATTGAATAAGGGGTTGGAAAAGTGCTTGGAGCTCTTACCCTGAAGTCTATGCCCACAGTGGAAATGAAGGTCCCAGCCAGGAAGGCACCATCCTTGAATCGAACCAGCAGACAGGTTTTTCCTACACCTGAGTCTCCTACCAGCATCACCTGAGGAGAGGGAAGGGCAAATAGTCAGCCCAAGGAAGGCAAGAAGAATTTCACTAGCTCTGGAGGCCAGGGGGCTGATGAGGAAAGGAGATTAAATCATAGTGCATGTGCCCTGTCAGCCTTGGAGGGCTATAGAGAGTGTTGCCCAGGCCTTGGGATGCTTGGAAGAGCAAGGGAACTTCATTCTAAGTAGGTTACAGTGTGTATCACAAAGCCCACCCACTCTGACATGAGCTGTCACATACTTTGAGGTTCCTCATTTTCTTCTCCCATCTAACCTGTGGCATCCCCAAATACTGAGCAGGGAGAAGAAAAAGAGAAAGGGCGAGTAAAAAGTTATCACAGCAATGATTCTTGTCCCTGCTTGTCCCACAATATTCTATATTCCACCCCCCCCAAATCCCAGGGGAAGAATGGTCTTGGAATGATGGAGTCATAGAAAGTCTAAAGCCTCTCTGTTTATGAACTGTCCTGGAATGGCTACCCCCTGTCCATACCCAGGGAATCCTATAACATTTTCCACTTATTGTGTGTGTGTGTGTGTGTGTGTGATGGAGGGGTAATAGTTCAATAGCATGTGGGAACTCCTTTCACTAATGCAGGCTGTTGACTTATCTATGAATTTTAGCATAGAGACTGTACAAACCAAGCACTTAATATGTTCTTGTTAACTGATGATTTAACTTAGAGTTTCCTTTGAGGATTAAGTGACTTGCCCAAGGTTACAGAGGTCAGTATGCCCAAAGTCAAGATCTGAATCTAAATCTTCCTGACTCCATCTGCTGCCTGGTAAAAATAACAACTAATAATAAAACTCACATCCTGAAAGTGACTTAAGGTTTATGAAGCACTTTCTTCCCAACAGCAACACAAATATTTTTTTCTCCATTTTTCAGAGGAGGAACCTGAGGCTCAAGGAAGGTAAATCACCTGTCCAGGGTGACATGCCTTTTGTCAGAGCCATGACCAAATGCTCATATCACCTACCTGATTCCATTCAGTCTCCTCAAAAGGTGTGAAAATAATTGCTAATATTTATCTTATGCTTTACAGGTTACAAAGGATTTATTTCCTTTTTAAAAAATAGCCAACTTCATCCTCACAACAGCCCTGTGAGGTAGGGAACACTTGTAACCTCATTTTACAAAAGAGAAAACGAAAGCCCAAAGAAGTTAAAGGCTTACTCAAGATTACCCAACTAATAAGTGGCAGAGTTAGCACTGGAATCCAGACCTTTTGATTTCCAATCCAGGATTCTTTTCTATATACTAGTGTTCCTTCTAGCAGTTTATCTGAGCAGAACCCCCCCCCCCCCCAAACTGATACACCCAACCTTCTCCACCCTCAGGAAGATGATCTGATGCTACCCTCGCCTCCAATTTAACACCTTTGCCTTCAAGAGACATGATCTGATTTCCCTTTGCCAGCCTAACACTTCCACTTTAAGGAGGCGAGATTTAAGCTTTACCAACTATATCCATTAGGTGTGATCTGAACTCCACCCACTGTCATTGTCAGGAATCTGACTCCCCAACAAAACCCTAGCCTTAAAGAGGTATGAACTGAGCATATCACTCCCCCCCTCCCCTACACACACATAGCCTGACATTCTTGGATGTAAACTGATGCCCCACTATGTATGAGCTTGGGGATCTCATGAAAATATGAAATGTGAAATATGAAATATGGCTAAGGAGAATCTTTCTGGTTTATCTTTTTCCTCTTAGAAAGTCAAGGAATTGGAGTAGTAGGGGTATTAGTATGTGTGGTGGGGTAACTCAATGTAGGACAAGTTAATGTCTTCCCCTGACTAAAGGGCTTACTGCTATCTGTGCTAGATACTAGTGGTCCCCTGAACTGAGGAATGTTTTTCCTTGGTCTTAGACTGTGGAGACCTCCACAGCAATGTTGACCAAGTGTTCATTCAGAAACCCCCACTGTACCTCCACCTTTACGCCCTAAACTTTAGCAATTAAGGGCAGGATAAGCAGATCTCATAGGAGGCTGACCTTTTCTGTCTTAGATTTTGGATGGGGTCAAGAATAAGAAATAGATAAAACCCCTGCCGTCATTGCCCACTGTCCAACTCATAGAAAATTCTGCCTACATGTGTTGATGGGGAAGCTGTACCAAGAGCCCCAACTGGTGCCCAAGACTGCTTGACTACTTCCAGATGGGCAAGGCTCTTTCATTGCTGGCAAAGATCCCCATCTCCAGACTCAGTAACATGGAGCAACACTTTGCCCAGAGGCTGTTCCAGACTGCCCAGAGAAATTGGCAAGTCTCTGGGAATAGGTGATATAGGAAACTTTGGACATAATAGAGGAATTACCACCCAAATTCCCAAACTCAACAAGCATTTATTAAATGCCTATTATGTGCAAAATATCATGTTAGGCAAAAGGGATATAATGACACATTCCACAAGGGGAATAGGATACAAAGGATTTATATCCTTTAAAAAAACAAAATAAAAAAATACTTCATCCTCACAACAGACCTATGAGGTAGGGAGCATGCCTATCCCCCATTTTACAAGAGAAAACCAAAGCCTAAATATTCACAGATAAGTAACTAACTACAGGATAATTTGAGGAAGGAGAGAGTAGTAATAACCAGGGCTAATAATCATGGGAGAATACTAATAATCAGGAAGAGCTTCCTGTAGGAGATAGTATCCGAGTTGAGTCCTAAAGTAAGCTAAGGATTCTAAGAGGCAGAAGTGAGGAAGGAAAACATGTAGTCTGTGCTTTCCCAAACATCAGGAGGGGATGGGACTTGGAGTTGGGGGTACAGCTAGTAGACTAGACTGACTGAAATACAGTGAAAGGAGGCAATTTTGCGAAATAATTTGGAGAGGTAATAGGGAGCCAAACTTTAACTGCCTATCTAAGGAGTTTGTAGATTATACTAAAGATAATCACTGAAGATGTACTTTAAGGAAATGTCAAAAGCAGGGACCCCAGAATCTGGTCCCCAGCAAAGTTTGAAAGAGGTAACTGAGATCAATACAATATTTTGGAGTTAACTTCCAGAAGAGGTCACTGCCAGATTCGCTGGAGGGGAAATGAAGAGAGCCTTGGGCTACTTGACTACCAGCCCTATATCCTTTCATCTCCAGAGCCATCATAGAAAATCTGAAGAGTAGGGAAAACACAAAAGTTATTTTGTTTCCACCCAGCTTCAATGGTCATTAGTAGAAAGGGAGGACACTTGGCTATCAAGTCCTTTTCCAGTCTTCTAGATTCCCTACTCCAAACTGGGCCTGCAGGGCTTAAAGCAAAGTCAGAGTTTAGAAAGGAGCTTTATATGTTTGCTTAGGAAAGACTAGCCCCCCCCCCCCCCCAGGTTCCACACTACTCCGGAGGCCCCACCAGCAGAGCCTTGCCCTAGGCCACCTGCTGCTGCACCCTTAGCTCACAAAGTCTGCTCATCCTACCCCTGGGCTCCATATTCCCAGCTAATCACCGCTCATCTCCCATTCTCTTTATGGTTAGTGATTCTGAGCCAAGTGCCTTCAGTCCTTTAGGGTTTGTGACCCTGTGCCAACCACTGCCAGCCCACGATCTGTGCTCCTGTGCCAACCCCCAGTCCAGGATCTGTGCCCTTCTGCCAACCACTCCTAGCCTGTGCTCTGTGTCTACCGCCCTCCGCTACGGTGGGTCTGGGCTCCATCTGTCCCCCAACCTCTCGGGATTTGTTCTTCACCTCCTCCCTCCCCCCTCCCCCCGCTGTTTTCCTTAGGAGCCCAGCGCTTACCTTGAAAGCAACGTCGTAGAAATCCCCGCTGCAGCTCAGGGACGGGCGGCCTGGCAGCAGAAGCCCGTTCCTCGGTGCCTCGGGGGCAGGGCTAGGGCCCGGGCCAGAGCCGCCCCCAGCGGAGCCCACCGGCCCGTTCTCCTTGGCTGTGGGCAGAGAAGAGGCAGGCGCACTCCCCGCCTTACTCTTGGGGGTCTTTTTCCTGGACATGGTGGGTCAGGGGGCCTGGGGTCCTAGGGGTTCCGAGGCACGACGCTCACTGCGCTCGGACTTGGGCTCTGGCTGCTCTGTTCCCCAGACGGCGGCGAGCGCCCGGCGGCAGCGCCAGCATCCTCAGCCCGGCGGCGGCGCAGTACCCAGCGCGGCACAGCGCATCCCCGGCCCGGCCCCGCCCAGAGCCCGGCCAGCCCGGCCCCGCCCGGCCCGGCCCGACCCGGCCCAGCCCCAGCCCCTCTCCTGGCCCGCCCCCTGGCCCACCCTGCCTCCGATCGACAAGCCCGGCCCCTCCTCTACCAGTGGCAGCAGGGAGAGCTGAACAGGTGCAAATATCTTCGGGCTGGTCCCTGGGAGATGCCCCGGGAGTTGGGGGAGTTGGGGGAACGTTGGGGAAAGGGGAGTCCCTCCTGCTGTCCGCTCGCGTCTAGGCTTCCCCTCCTCTCCCTCCGCCCCGGCCTGACCTTCGGGGGCAGAGGGAGGTAGCACACACCTATGTAGAGTTGTGTGGCCAGACCACCGCACACACGGACACACGGACAGACAAGTACCCCTAAACAAACACCTCCCAGGTGGAAGCCATTTTGCTAGGTGAGAGACGTGAAACAATTTAATTCAATCAACATTTATGAGGCACCTACCACATCTTCAAGGGACCCACCGTGTCATGTGCTGGGGATACCAAGACAAAGGAGTTTATATTCTTTTGTGAGCAATGCAGTTTCTCTCCCTGTGGAGCTTATGATTTAGTAGGAGATGAGATTCCATAAAGCAAATGACAGTGAATAAAAATATATAGAGGAGATAAATGATTCACTAGAACTGTAGGGGAGGCCTAAACAGGTTATTGCCACAGATTAGAAAAAGGGAAAATTCACCTCCGGCTTCAGGGGAAGCTTGCCTGAGGAAATAGCTCCTGAGATGGGTCTTCAAGAAATGGAGAGATTTCAACAGGTGGAAATTGGGGGGGGGGCGGGGCAAGGCCTGGCAGCTCTGAGGAAATCTTTGCAGGCACAGGGCTGGGAAAGGTGCAGAGCAAGATAGGAGTAGGGAAAACAGCCCAGTTTTGTTGGAAAGTAGAATTTGTGAAAGAAAATTGTTTGAATAATTTTTGGAAAGGTAGGTTGGAGTCAAACTGTGGATGTCAGGATGAGTGTATTTCACAAACAAATGGAGACCATTTGAGCAGGGAAAGGCATGATCAACTCTAAGTATTGGGAAAATTAATTTGATTGCTCTGTGAAGGATGAAGGAGGAGGAGACTGGAGACAACAAGGCTGTTACAAAAGGCAAGAGATGATAAGAGTCTGAACTGGTGTGATAATTGGATGGAAAGGAGATGGAAGACTCAATAGGTGCTATGCAGGTAGAATTTATAGGACTTGAAACTGGTTGAATGTTTGAGGGAAGGAGAGAAAGGATGAGACAAAGGTTTTGAGCTTGTTTATTGATTGGATGAAGGGTGGTACCTACCATAAATTGAAAGAAAAGAGAAGAAAAACTGGGGGGTAGATTTTAAGGGAAAATGACAGGTTTGTTTTTGGATGAATTGAGTTTGAGGCACCAGAGAGATATTCAGGTTGGAGATGTACTGTGGGAAACTGGAAAGGCAGGCCTGGAACTCTGGAGTCAAGGATGAAAATACAGATTTTCACATTTGTATAGAGGTGTAAATTGAAGCCATGGGAATTGGACACTTCAATAAGAAAACTTGTATAGGGAAAGGAAGGGAGGGCAAAGAAGAGAACTGGAATGGAAAAGGGAAGGCCTTGGAAAATTCTCTAATTTAAGAAGTAGAAGAATGATGGAAAGCAGTAAAGAGACTAAGCAGGAACAATAGAGTTAAAAGAATAATTAGAAGAGGACAATGTCATAGATGCCAAGGGAAGGCAAGAATAAGAAGATCATAGATTTAGGGACTTTAGGGTCACCCAAGTCAAGGTGAGATTTGAATTCAGGTCATCTGATATCAAATTTAGTCGTAAGAGATAGTCAAAATGTCAAACCTTATAGAAGGAGCAAGCAGGATCAAAGAATTTTTAGAATTGGAAGGAGCCATAAAAACAATATTGTCCAAAGCTCTCATTTTGCAGATGAGAAAATTGAACACACACCAGTCCAGTTCCAATGATTGTTCTACTACCCAATCCTGTCTTAGTAGAATTAGAGGAAAAGCTATTGGATTTGGCAAAAGGAAGTCATTAGTGACCCAAGGAGAACAGCTAGTGGAGTGATTAGGATGGAGGCTAGACTACAGAGGGTTGAGGAGTGAGGGGAAAAATGAAAAAAAAGTGGAGGCAAGTGCAGATGACTTTTTCAAAAAATTTGATAGCAATGGAAAGGGGAGGGATAGGATACCATCCTATGTTCAAAGGGGCATTAGGATCAAGGGGAGATCTCAGAGTTATGGGGCTAAAGGAAGTCAAATAGGTTCTGGAGGGGAAATGATTGAACATACTAACCATGGGAATTAGAGAATATCTACCAGGAGAGAAGAAGGCAGGGACTGTAATTTGAAAAAGAGGAATTGTTGTTCTTTGTCCTTCATTCTCAAAGAATACCATGACATCAGGAAAAGAGCCATGCTATAGGCCTACCCAGTCACTATTCAAAATGATCAAACTCTCCCATTGTTGCAAAGGTTGTTGTTTCCAGGCTCTCTTCATATTTTCTCTCCATTCCTTTTCCTAAAAAAGGCTGAGAGATACTAGCCCCTACTGTTTTCCTCTTAAACTCTGGCTCTAACTTAGGACACAAATCTTTCCATCAGGGTCTCTGAGGATAGTTGAGACAACTATCAATGGCCATAAACAAATTGAGGGAAGAAATGGATGGATAGTGTGTTTAAGTAGACAGAACCCTCAACCATGCTCAACTGGGACAGGGGCAAGCCCTCAGAGTTGAATTTAGTTCTTGACATGAAAGAAGGATCTGTTCGCACTTGAACTTTCTTCTCCTCAGGGTATTAGAGAGTCCACAGGGAGGCTAGATCCTCATAGGACAAGGACTCTTTTGAAACTAAATTTCACGGCTCTTTCTCTCAGGGCAAGCTTTATGGAAAAAGGCTTTCCTCCTCCTCCTCACCTCATCATTAACATTCCCTTTATTCCCTTCCATTCTCTATATATAAAATATTCAAAAAATCTTAGTATACTTTTAATTTTTAAGACTTTTGGAATAGCATATAAACACATATACATGTTATATTCTGTGCATCACACATGCATATACCATATATTTGTGATCTGTCTTTATGAATATTTCTAGTTTTATAAATTCTAGATTCATGGGATCATATAGTTGAAAGCAATCTTAGATATCATCTATTCTAACTTCCATATCTTATTATTTTTTAACTTAAAAATTTTATTGATGTTTTTTATTTTTACATCATAGTTATTATTCCTTAAAACTGCCCCCCTCCCCAGAATAACTGAAGTCTGTCTTATAACAAAGAAAAACATTTGAACAGTCAACAGACAGTCTCACTAGGTATTCCTCTTGGTATATCCATAGATCCCAGCCCCTTCCTCTAAGAGGAAGGACTCCTGCAGTTGACCATATCCCCAGTTATCTCTTTCTCTACTTTCTACAATCCCACTCTACAAGGGGATCACAGGACTCTTGAATGAGGGTCCTTCTGGAAGTCTGTGGCTAGTAAAGGTGTGGAAAGGAGGACTTTGAAAACGAAGGGGGAAAGATTTTTCTTTGGGCCTCTGGGCCTGATTATATTCTGGGCTGCCTGTACAATAGCTTTATTGCGTTCTTCATTCTCATTACTCTCAGGGAGGAAGTGATGGAAGGAGGGATGAATATGGGGTAAAGAGAGTCCTACAAGTTTGAACTCTTCCTAAAGGAAAAGGTTGCCCCCTGGAGTTAGACTTTAGTCTGCATTCCTCCATCACTGACCTTTTCTTTACCACTGGCCACTGGTCTGTTCACATACAAATATAAGTGTATATGTACATATATGCATTCATGTCTCAATATAAACACTCATTTGTAGTCACCTGCTGGTAGTTACCTATATATAGGTAGCCACATACAGAGAAAGACACGTAGCCACATGTAATCATATGCAAATTTAAGAGCATGAAAAAGAGGCATGGACCTGGGGTCAGAGGACTTAGGTTTGAATCTTATCCCTAGGTAGATCACATAATTTCCCTGATACTCTGTTTCCTCAACTCTAAAATGAAAGATTAGATGAGATGACATCTACTGTTCTTTCCATCTCTAAAACCAAGCTCCTGTTAGTCTATGTAATCACATACATGGTGAGACATCAACACATGCATGTAGTGACATGCAGGCACACAATCACAATCTACATGCCTGCTTGGTTACATTGTTATCATGGATGTGCAGTTATATAAAGCTTACATGTCACAGGCCAGTTTAACATAGAACCCCCTTCTATTTCCTCAACTCACAAGATTTATATTCATCTGGTTCTTATTGAGAGACCACCTCCAGATGATCTTCCTTAATCAAAACATACACGCATAAATACACACAATTCCATGTAGTTACAAACACCATCATAAGTCCTCATACATGCAAACACACACAATCATATAGAAATACACACAATCATAAGACATACAGTCACCATACAGGCAGACAGAGGATGAAATTAGCTGTAGATGCTGAAGTTCAGGGAAGATATTTTTGCACAGGCAGCTTCCTCGAGGACATGTGGAGAGAAAGAATCATTCTCATAAAATAGATCTGACTTTTTTGAATCATGAGATCCCTGGGGTAGGCTTCAGGCAGAAATTCCTAACAGAAATTCTGTTTCCAGGGTTGGTGGTGGATAATCCAGGTATTAGAAAAAAGAAAAAATATATATATTCTGATGGATATTCCAGAATGAGCATTTTTAAGGGAATATCTATGGCAGTTGATGTTGTCTTATCTCCTTGGGCTCAGTGTTCTGTTCTGAAGATTGTACCTAAATCAGCCTTCCCTCTGAAAGGTACAGCCAGAATCTAGCTCTCAGGGGTGAGATAGCTCTAGATGGCACTAATTGTTTACTTCTCAATAATGACACAGCCACTGAAGGAAAAGTTCCTGCTGATGCCCTGTGTCCTATCAATCCCTTTCCTTTGCTCTGGAATAGGAACAATGGATTGTATTTCACAGCTATCCCTCACTATCCCCTACTAGGTGTAACCAGTTTCCCTGACATCTCCATGGAAGGAGAGATGCCAGTCAGTCTAGGCTCTCTGGCTTTTTCAAACTCCTGAGTTCCCCAATGTGAGCCTGCGTCACATTGAAGCCCACAGCCACATGGTGGCACCAAGTAGCTAATATGTCACTGGCTCCAGATTTCACCACTGGATCCCTGGTCATGATCAGAATTCCTATCAATCTCTCTTAACAATGAATCCCTTCCCATTTCCCCATCTCACTTGATTTCTATCACCTGGTTTTTAATGAGAAGCCAACTCCAGGTGTGGCCATAGTCTTCCCTCATCAAAATCAGTGAGAGCTCTCTAGGTATGGGGGGGGGTCAGCTTTCCCTCTTCTTCTTCCACCCCTTCAGAAGCTTATTTCTGACACCCTTTTCTCTCAGGAACAAAATTTAACTATACTCTCTCCACCTCATAACATGACTTCTAGTCTCTGAGGAAGGGCTGCCTTTAGACCTTGTCAGGATCATTACCTGACATATGACCTTTCTCTGTCTCCTTCAGAATTTGGCCCCCAATCATTGCTTCTTTTTGTCATCTTTCTCTTCTCTCATCTTTAATCTCTCCTTATTCACTGACTTGTTCTATGCTGTCTACAAACAGCTCTTCCTGTCCTTAAAACACATTCACCAGACCTTGCCATCCCCTGAAGCTATCGTGTAAATTTCCTTTCCCTTTCATAGCAAAATTCCTAGAAGGAGCCCATCCTCTGTCTGCCCCTGTTGCCTCCATTTCCTCACTTCCTACTCACTGTTCAATCTCTTGCAATCTGGCTTCCAACCCTGACACTGTTCTGAAATTGCTCTTTCCAGTGTTACCAGTGAGCTAAATCCAATGATTTTTTTCCTCAGTCCTCTTGACCTGTTTCTACTGTTAAACATCCTCCTCTTTTTCTTCTTCTTCCTCCTTTTCCTCCTTCCTCCTCCTTCTCTCTCTCTCTCTTCCTCTCTCTCTCTCTCTCTCTCTCTCTCTCTCTCTCTCTCTCTCTCTCTCATTAACAGTACTCTTGCTGCTCCTCTTACTTGTCTGACTGGACAATCATTTGACTTTTGCTACTAAGCATGATGACTTTCCAAGACTTTGTGTTGGACCCTCTGCTCTTTCTATACTCTCAATGATTTCATCAATTCCTAGGGTTTTGACTAACATCTCTGTTCATTAGACCTCCTTCTAATTTACATATTCAGTCCTAATCAAGCTCCTAAGTTCCAATGCCACAACACCAGCACATCTAAAATAGAACTTATTTTCTTTCTCTCCTTAGCCCATCCTTCCTCTAAACTTCTTTATTTCTGTACAGGCTACCATTATCCTTTAAGTCATCTAGAAACACAGTGGTGAGGTGATAAATTTTAACAACCAACTTTCCAAAAAAAGTAAGCACTTTTAAATTTAAGTTGCATTATTAATGTTTTCTCCCTCACTTAGGTATAGACAATCAACAAAACAATAAATGAAATCCTGATTTATAACATTTTCCAATTTCCAAGTTGTAAATGGTCACAATGAAAATTTAATAATCATCTCTTACAAATAGAGCTGTGCATGCCCTGGGTCTTTCCCCCTCTTAACACATTCAACCATTTGGAAAAGTTCTTTCATTTCTACTTCTGCAAGTTGTTGCATTTGTCCTCCTTTCTGTAATTTTGTCTTTTGTCATATCCTAGCTAGGCTAATGTAATGATATTGGTCTCTCTTATTCCAGTCTCTCCAATTCTTTCTCCATACTGCTACCAAATTAATATTTCTGAAACACAAAAAACCCTCCAGCTCAGAAATATTCAGTGGCTCCCTATTACTTCTAGTATAAAAGACAAGCACTTTGGCATGATTTTAAGGTTTAAAGCCTTCCACAGTATGGCTCCCACCTACCTTTACAGACATTTTTTAATACTCCCCTTTATGTACTCTTTGTTCCTGCCAAACTGGCCCACTAATTGTTGCCTAGATTCAATGTTCCATCTGCTGCCTTCATACTTTTGCATAGGCTAGGTCTCATGCTCTTCTCAACTTCATCTCTTATTCATTGATTTTTCTTATGTCTCTAGATGACAGTGTCATTTTTCTCTATAAATCACTATTTACTTAATCTCTATACAGGCATCATCCCCTAGAGGAAGCTACATAGCTCTGGACCTGGAGTTAGGAAGACCTGAGTTCAAATCCAGCCTCAGACATTAATAAGCTGTGTGACCCTGGGCAAATTGTTTGACTTTTGCCTGTCTCAGTTTTCTCAACTCTAAAAAGGGTAATAATAGCCTCAAAAGATTTTTGTGAAGATCAAATGAATTATTAGTGTAGTGCTATGGACATTAAGTACATTTGTACGTGCTCAATAAATATTTATTTCCTCCCTTCTTTCTCCAGTAAGCTCCTTGAAGGAAGGGACAATTTCTTAGGTCATAGCACCAGGCTTCATATATAGTAGATTCTTGATCAATGTTAATTCAAATAATTAATTCCATGCCTGTGAGGTCATAGAGGATATTAAAATCCACTTGTTCTTCATGTAGACAGCCAATCCCTAACCCTGTGGTGGTGGTGGTGGAATAGTGGATCTAAACAACTCCCTCCCTCAGACCTCAATCAATGCTAATTAATGTCTTCTCTATCTTTATTTCTTCTAAAAATTATTAGACCAATACAGAGCAATCCACAGAGAAGGACAATGATCGTTAAAGAGAGTTCAGATAAGTGACCACCAAATATGGGTCATGTTAATGGGTTCTTGGAAACCTGAAGTTTGATTCTCCTGGATAGGGAAATGGAGCTTCTGCATCTCCCTCAGGCCTGTCCTTTCTTCCTTGCCTTGGAAGCCTGGACTTCAGTCTGGCTATCCCAGCCTATACCCCCAGAAGATGCCTCCCATGTCTCTCACTTTTCCTACCTCCCCATTTGAGAATGATTCTTACTGAGAGCTCAGGAGGTTACCATAACTCCCTAGTCCCACACTTTCAGTCTTCCTGACTTGAGCAAATTGAAGGGAGAAGAAGAAAGGGCAGGGGAGTGATGAAAGATGTCTGCTGGGGTCCATACCTCAGGGCTTAGAACTTACCCTCCCCTCTTGTGTCCCTGCTTGGTATCACCTACCTTTAGAGTGTCCATCGTGGAATCAGGACTATGGCCCCCATCAGACAGTCCCTGGCCACGTTGGCCTCGGATTCCTGGGCTCCCCATTACTTCCTGAAAGTCTTCGTTCCAGAGCTGCCTGTGGGAGCAGCCACAGTAAAGTCTGGGCAGGCTCTGAGGGCAGCAGCACAAGGGTTGTTCCTGGCTGCTGCTGGGCGGCGGGGGAGGGTTGAGGGGGTGGTGCAGGAAAAAGAGCCAAGAGGGAAGAGAGAAGGAAAACTGGGAGGCTTGGCTGAGCAGGAGAGAGGGAAACTGGACTGAGGGCAGGCAAGGAGAGAAGGGGGTAGAGGAAGGAAGAAAGTCAAATTAGAGGTAAGGGGAGGGGTGTTGCTGTATCATGTACATGGTACATGAGTGAGTCTCATTTGGTATAGGCACTAGGGTAATACTAGAGCTGGGAACCAGGTCCCAGGTGCCCACATGCTGTTATTGATCCTGCTGACCTCACTCCTGCCCTAATAAGATTCCTTGGTGTCCTCTCCTTCCCCACACTTTGGGCTACATCCTGGGCCCCTCCTCTTCCCTCCTTTCCCCTCCAGTGTTTTCAGATGGTATGGGTTGGCTTCCAGAAGGGACCAGGAACCTCAATTGCCAAGCAAAGATGTGCCAAATCTCTCTCTGCTGGCAGACAAGCACCTACTTTCTTTCCCCAATTCCAGGGAGCATGATGTTCCTGTTATCAGATTGAAGACCCTACCAGGACCTGGAAAAGTGTCTGTACTGCCTTGGGGGACACAATTCATAGAGCAGGGTAAGAAATCTTTCTGTTAAGATAGTATGATACAAGACTTCAATGGATCCAAGATCTCATTAATACACACGCTTCTTCCAGTATAAATCATAACACATCTACACCAGCTCATCATAACCATCTATGCCAGCTCAACAATTTTTGTCCATATCCTCTTAAAGAGGATACCAAATTGTACTTTAAAATGTGTATTGAATTAAACTGAATAGGACAGCTCGGGAGCCCCAGCTGTTTGCTATAGATCTAACCATAAATCCCCAGGCTTTTTAGTTACTTCTCATATATCAAGGATGTAGAATTTATAATGAGGGAGGTAAAAGATTGTTGGGTCCTCTGCCCTGGTTGGACCACAGTTAGCATATTGTGCTGCTCAGATTCTCCATTTCAGGAGAGAATCTGATAAATATTAGGAAGAGGACAACAAGAGAATGAAACTCAAACGCCAAATCCTCTCAAACAAGAATCAATTGAAGCCCCTTACATTTAGCCTGGGTAGGTTAGAATCATTGTTGTAATCTCTGATTCTCCTCTATCTCCTCTACATTCAAACTTATCATGTCAATGATATGTTGTCCTGTCATGCCAACAATGCCTTCCATATCTCTCTAGAATCCATTCTAGACAAGTCATCTTATCAATGAGGAAAATGTAGCCCATAGAGTAGGTAAGACCTAGATTAGAATTCATATCTCTTGTCTCAGCAACCCAGGTTCCCCTTGCCTCACAGTTACATTTATGCTTTCTTAGGAGAAAAAGTAAAAACCATCTGAACAGAAATCCTGGTTCAGGGCCATGAGCAAAGTAGGAGTAATGTGCTATGATAAAAAAAAAGCATCAGATTTGGGATCAAGAAATTAGTTCTGGGAACGGATAGATTGCACAGTGGATAGAGCACTGGCCCTGGAGTCAGGAATACCTGAGTTCAAATGTGACCTCAGACACTTAATAATTACCTAGCTGTGTGGCCTTGGGCAAACCACTTAACCCCATTGCCTTGCCAAAAAAAGAAAAAAAAGAAATCAGTTCTGACACTTAATAGCTGTGTAACCATGGAAAAATTGTTCCCTCTCTGAGACTTAGCTCCTCTTCTATAGAAACAGGATAGTAAGATTTATGGCATCTAATTCACAGGTTTGTGATTAAAAAGCTCAAAGTATCATAGACCTATAAGCCATAACTATTATTCACATTATGTTTAATAAATGCTTCTTTAATTCTGGCCTTCTGTTGTCTAGACAGAACTCTCACAACTAGCCAAGAATCAGAGAAAATAAATTTTTATAAACTTACCATGATGGTAATTTTTATTTTCACTGAAAAGAAAAATCCAATTTTCATTCAATAGATTTTATTGAATACCTGCTAGGTGTGAAGTCCTATGTTCTGGATACTGACTGGATGATCAAGTAGACTAAGCCTTTCTCTCTACAGTTAAGGAAACTGAGTCTAGAAAAAAGTCACATTGCATTGCAATTAAATATTCAGCCCCCTTTGCTCTCTTCCTCTTCTTTTCTCTTTTTAATTAAAAAAAATTTATTTTCAGTTCCAAATTTTCACTCTCCCTGCATCCTTTTCCCTACCCATTGAGAAGGCAAGAAATACTCCTATCTATTTTTTTTTCATTTTTTTGCTCATGTTTTAAATAAAAAAAACCTCAAATGTTTAAGACAACAAAAAGACTCTGTGCTTATAAGTGTTTGGAAATTGAGAGTCAAACTCTCTGAGCCTTAGTATTTGCTGACCTAGATACCCAGACTGAATTTCCCACTCCTTGTATACACTCTCTCCATTCCCAGCTTACTTACATTTCTAGAAAGCTACTATGGAAGCTAATACTCCTTCATGGAGTCTGCATTCATTCATTTCCCAGTACCTTGGAGAGGTCCCTCATCTTATGGCAAACCAACTCCCAAACCCTATTCACCTTTGCCCTGTGATTTAATTAACACTTACTAAGGTAAAAATCTTATCCATTTGAATTTCTCTCTTCTTTCTATCTCTTCCTCCACAGTCCATATCCAGGATAGAGAGCCAAGGTGATGGAATAAGATGGGATCTCATCTAAATTCTCCCAAATTCACCTCCAAACAACTATAAAATAATAGCTCAAAAATGAATTCTGGAGTGACAAAGTCAACAACAGGATGGGATAAAACATATTTTCTAGCCCAAGACATCTTAGAAGGACATCAGGAAAGGTCTGTTTTACTGGGGTAAAAAGGGTTCTGCAGTCCAGAGCAGGCAACATCTAGGCAAGCCAGCAGCAAGGCCCTTTGGTCCCCTGCAAGAAGCATGAGACAGTGCCTTTTCCACCAAGGAACAGAGTCTAACTTTAATACAAAATCAAAATGTATGAAATGTGTAGGGAATGTCCAGTGTCCCCACTGCTTCAGTGAGAAGCTGAATAGAAAAGACATAGGCAAGGGGGCGGCTAGGTGGCGCAGTGAATAGAGTACTGGCCCTGGAGTCAGGAGTACCTGAGTTCAAATCCGGCCTCAGACACTTAATAATTACCTAGCTGTGTGGCCTTGGGCAAGCCACTTAACCCCATTGCCTTGCAAACAACCTTAAAAAAAAAAAAAAGACACAGGCAGATGGGCAATGCAAGAGAGCAATCTGTTTATTGTCCAAAGAGTCAGAATATTTAAAGATAAAAACCACAAAGGGTATGTAAGCAAAGATTCAAGCTTGTGAGAATTGTACCCTTTGATCTGGACACAGATCTCTTTCCCATGTCCTATATTCAGGATTTGTTTTGTCTAACTCAGTACTGGTCTCTGCACCTGCATAACTGATTATGTCATTTTCAGGCATATTATCTTCCCCAGTTTCATAGTCATTTCTTTCTTTTTTTTAAGGTTTTTGCAAGGCAAATGGAGTTAAGTGGCTTGCCCAAGGCCACACAGCTAGGTAATTATTAAGTGTCTGAGGCCGGATTTGAACTCAGGTACTCCTGACTCCAGGGCCCATGCTCTATCCACTGTGCCACCTAGCTGCCCCCCATAGCCATTTCTTAATACTTGGATACTCCCTCCACTCTTAGGGTCCTTATCTAGCATTGCATAAATTATAGTTCATAGAGAGCTGTAATGGAGCAATTTTTGAGCATGATTCCCACAGAAGCAGGTATCCGCTAAGGTATGGACTGGATTGTGGATTCATACTCTGCTCCAGTCCTCTACAGAAATGGGTTGGAAAAATGAGGGGGGGGGGGAAGAATCTTAACTCAGAAAGTTACTATGGTGACAGGGAAGATCAAAACATAAATTCAGAAGAGGGACAACAATGTCAAAATGCCTACATGTGAAGCCTCAAAGAAAAAAGTAAATTGTTATCAGCCCCCAAAAGAACTTTTGGGAGAACTCAAAAAGGTTTTTTTAAAAAATCAAATAAGAGAGGAGAAATTGGGGAGAAAAATGAGATTGATGCAAGAAAATCATGGGAAAAAAGAGTCCACAGCTTGGTAAAGGAAACACAAAAAATGGAAAAAGATGTGCAGTCCATGTCCTTTCCTGCCTTCTTACTCCATTCTAGAATACCCACATTCTTGTCAGCAAACTCCTATTTATCCTACATCTATTTTCCTCACATTTGTTCATCTTGTAGTATGGAAAGTAACTTAAATCATTCCAAAAAGTGCTTTCTTCCTAGGTGCTCCTTCTCTCATGCCCCTGAAACGTTGGCTCAAAAGGAGAAGCAGGTGTACTCTCACGTATGCTTCCAGAATATTCCTTTGTCTCATCTCTCAGCAATTTCCTCTTCTTTGAAGTTCATCTCATCCTTCTATATAATCTGACCCAGATCCTTGTCATAGTCACATCCTTGTTATAGTCACCTGCCAACATCTAGGTCATTCTCCCTCCTTTGACAAAGACTGTTATTAGCTCACATTCTTCTTCTCTGCCCCAACTATTGCCCTCATACTTGGAACCCAGTTTACAATCTGATGACTAGTTGATACCGTAGCCACACAGTCGATTAACCCTCTAAATTATCATAATTTATATCTTTACTCAATCCAAAACATGTGCAGGTATGATAACATCTTAATTTTTTTTTTGTTTTTTATTAGTTTTTGCAAGGCAATGGGCTAAGTGTTTGAGGCTGGATTTGAACTCAGGTACTCCTGACTCCAGGGCCGATGCTGTATCCACTGCGCCACCTAGCGACAAAGAATCTCATCTAGCCAGAAACATCTTTTTTTTAGGTTTTTGCAAAGCAAATGGGGTTAAGTGGCTTGCCCAAGGCCACACAGCTAGGTAATTATTAAGTGTCTGAGGCCAGATTTGAACTCAAGTATCCTGACTCCAGGGCCGGTTCTCTATCCACTGCACCACCTAGCTGCCCCTATAACATCTTAAATTTTACCATCTTGCCCCATAACTGTGCTTCCCCCTATGATCTTGAACTCAAAATCTTTCTCTCTGACTATAAAAGATTTCAATTTTTCTTCCTTATTTCTCTTAAATGTATTCTTCACTTCAGCCTTCACATTCTACAGATCCATATATTCTCCTGTTCTATTCCCCCAATATGGTTTCTCTTTCCTTCCTTTACAGACTTCTGGTTGACCATTTTTGTTATTTTTGAATCTCTATTCTCTTGAAAACCATTATCCATTTGTTCTACCACTATTCATGCCTTGCCAAGTCAGTATCCTGAGTGCTATTCCCATTATGTGCCTTCTACTGCTGAAACCCTGATGAGGCTAGAGCCCCACTGTCCACTGCAAATGTGTCATTGAATCTCAATTAGGTCATCAATACTACATGGCAATCTTTATATCCCCCACACACATTCCCCATAGAATCTATCCAAAGTCTTCCTTCCTTCCTTCCTTCTTCATGCTTCCTAGACTCCTGCTTACCCTTCTTCAGTAAAGGATCTTGCTTTTACTTTATTGGCAAATTGTATATATTGTTCCTCTTGTTCTGCCTTTTTCATTTTGTATTAATTCCTACAAATTTCCAATGTTTCCTTGAATTTCTCCTATCTAGTCATCATTTCTTTTTGGGAGTGGTGTAGTAATGGTATACAAACCTGTAATTTCATTAAAGAAGTCCAGATGTGGAAACTCCCTTCATTGCACCTTGTCTATCCTCTTAGATGTCTGATAAACTGAGCTGTTTAATGACTTATCTATGTTCACACAGCTAGTGTGTGTGTCAGAGTCAGAACTTTAACTCAGTTTTTCCAGACTTTAAGGCCAGTCTTTTAACCTCTACACTCCCTTGTCTCTACATCTTAATGAGATAATATTCAATTCATTCATATACCACAATTTATTCAACTATGATCCAGTCCTCTTTTCATTTTTTGCTTTTTTTGCAAAATAATAGGGTTAAGCGACAAAGATGCACCACTAGGTAATTAGTCTGAGGTTGGATTTGAACTCAGGTCCTCCTGGGCTGGTACTTTATCAACTGCACCACCTAGCTGCCCCAGACCCATTCACTCTTTCCAGTTATTGCTACTACAATAATGTTGCTATGAATATTTTGACATGTAGGACCTTTCTTATATTGACCTCCCTCCTTGGGGGTTATATGTATTTCTGGGTCAAAGGATTTGAATGGTATAAACCTTTTTCAAATAATGACAAATTGTTTTCCAGAATGATTGAATCAGTTCAGTCTTTTAACAGCAGTGGAGTGTGTGCTTGTTTTCCCATAACGAACTCCCCCCCCCAACATTGACTGTTTCCATGTAATGGGATTTAATGCTTCTGGACTGTCTTCTTTACCTCTGTTTCATAAAATGGCAGAGAGTTCCTGTGAAGTCTATGTGGAATAGGACTATGTCTTACCTAACCTTTCATTATCTACCCACATCTCCCCCAGCATTCCCAATTGCTTTGCAGATAGTTAAATAAATAAGTTATATAATTTTTACCTATAGACTTGTCATCTCCACTTTGTATTTGCCTCTCTATCTAGATGGTAATCTCCTCAAGGTCAGGGGCCTTGTCCAGTATACTTTAGTATCTTTCCCTATATTGCAATAAGAGGTTCTTTAGTTTGACTCAGGATATAGAAATTCATTTTCCTGTCAATCTCTTATAAAACTTTCTGGGGCACAATCTGAACCTTCATCATTTCCCCACGGCTGCTTCTCCATTGTTATCTAGATAAACCCCTAACTCAGCCTGGCACTTCAAAGTCAGGGAATGGTACCTAAAATGGGGCCTGATAAGGAAGCAGAACTGAGCCACTGTAATTAGTGTATGACTAATCAACCTTCAAAGTTTTGCATGGCTAGAAATGATATGATTTTGGTATCCATCTGAAACTTGAACCCTTTCTTTTGTAACACTTTAAGCTCAGGAAATGAACTAAAAGAGAAAAATAAGAACCCCAAGCTTCCAAGACCCCAACTGAAAGTATAACCATTGGGAAAACAGAAATGAGTCTGAAATATTGAGTTCTGCCATGAGTTTCCTTTTGGCCAATGACCTTAAACTCATTTTGCATATTTGTTTTAAGTTAAAAGTACTAATCTATTCCCATCTACCTTTTTTTGTCAAACCCATGACTAAAGGTTTATTATTAAGACACCCCCCCCATGGAAATATTAATTAGGAAATAGTACCAGAATATTCCTTATCAACAGAGGTTTTTCAAGGAAAGGG